>NC_133538.1:123418894-123743894 GCF_048544455.1 Silene latifolia | reverse complement strand
CATATGCATAAGAGCATGATGATTCATTGGTAAGCCACAATAGAAACGTCATGAATTCTCAAGTAGAATCCGATGAGCGATTTCGGTGTTTGTCAGAATGCTCTTATATGTGTCAAGAGGTTGCGCATATTAATGAAAATCCGAGCACATGTAAGGATTTATGAGAATCCTAAATCTTTCAAGCCTAGAAAGAGAAATAAGAAGTTTTGGAAAGATACTTAGTTGAATAAGAAGTTACTCAAAACTAATCTTTCCTAACTATGCTAGGACTTGTGAGAAGTGCTAGGCTAATCATCTTGTCAAATTGTTGCAAGATTCTGCAAATCATATACCTAGTGCATTGTGTGTGGATGGAGTACTTGATCAGTACAAGTTATATCATTCACCACAAATTTGTTCGTTATGTGATAATCGATAAGGAAGTTCTTTCAAGATAAAGAACCAAAACCGAGGTCGGGAACCTTGATGTGTACTTGGTAAGATTCATGCTATGAGAGAGAACATGAATGTAAAGGAAAATGCGATTATAAGAAGTTTGAACACATGGACACATGGCATGTTAAACTTCTATTGCAATCAATAAGTGTTTACACTTACGATTTGCATCACAAGGTTGTAATATGGTATTGACTACCCGAGTGTGATGTGGACATTTGTCGTTTGAGTTATTATTAACTCACCTTGTACATTGTTATATCCAAACGGGGTGTGGAGACAATTGAACCCTGTTAAAGTGAACATGGATTAACATTGTTTTTGCCCATAGTTACTTACATGAGGTGACGTCTCGAAGTGACTAGAGTGTGATGCGATTGATGGCAAGTTCAAGTGCCATAGAGTCATGTGAGATGACTGGTCGATCACATAGGCAGACTGTTAGGAACATTGTGTCGGGCCTAATGACCGCTTATAGAGTTCTGACAAATTTATATAGCCTGGTCGTGGCGAGAGCCACTATAGTATTCGAATGAGTCGATTCTTTTGACTAAAGACTATTCGCCTAAGATGGCACGATTTGGATTAACTTTGATTTGTGTTACTACGACCTTCGTAAATGGGGTCAAATGGGCATATTTTGGGTTATGATGGCTGTGGCTAGTCGAAGGGAATGAGTGCGATAGGAATTGTCCATCCCTAGTTAGGGTTATAACAATATCTCAGGGCCACTCGAGGAGTAATGAACTGGAAATGCGTGGCCACGCTCGGAAGGTATCTATGATAGATAAATCCGGTCAATCAGTTATTCTCCAGATCGAGGAAACCACTCTCGATATGATCACTTGCAAGTACGACCTGAAAGACACCTTGCATTGAGTGGGAGATAGTAATAGGACAAGAGAATTGGTGACGCACACTTGTCGAGGACAAGTGGGAGATTGTTGGAATATGTGTCCTCCGACAATAATGCGATCACGACTGTTGATCATGATGATCACATGTTTAAGTATCATTATAAAGAATACAATTGGGAAGTAATATTTTACTGTCAACTGATCAACATATATCGGTAATGATTGGCTGACTAGAGTTTGACATTACTGTCGTGCGACGGTGGTGATCAGTTGATCCCCTAGGTCATACCTATAGGGCAACACTCTTAATTGATCATTTAATTAATCGTATAACGTTACGAGTTAATTAAATTACTTGAAAATTGACGGACGATTTTGGAAGTAAAATTTATGTATCACATTGAAATTGATTAGAATGAGATACGGTCTGAGTATTTGAATTGTATCATTACTCAGATGAAATTATTGTTTAAAGAAACAATTAAAATTGAATGAATTATTATAAATACAATTTATTGTGATTTGTAAATTGGTAAATTATTTTGGTACAAGTAATTATGAATTACTAAGTCGACTTTTGTATATGACGTATTTTTATTAATACGTTGATTTTTAATATGTTAAAAATACATAACTAATTTATGTAACATATGACATGTGACATAAGACAAAATTGACAAAAATAAAATGGATTCCATTTTATGTATGCACCGAAATTAAGAGGAGGTTTTGGCTAAAATTGTGTTGTTTAAATTAGTGGAAAACATAATCATTCACTAATAGCCTAGCCATGCAACCCTAGTTTGCATTGTGAAGGCAAACAATAGCATGCATTGGGTCTCCTTTCTTCCCTCCTCTTCCCTCCTACCCGGTTTTACCAAAGAAAAGGCAAAGGGTTTTTATCTTATATTTTTTGATATACACTACATGCATGAGTGTGCATTATTCATTCATTCTAACTTATCAAAATTAAGATTTTAGAAAGAGAAAATACTTCCTCTCCTATTCTCTCCCAACCGGTTTTTGGGAGATTAAAAACCAAATTGTTTTGGGTCATTTTTCTACAAGATTAATATTGTACTAGTATCTATAATATTAATTTTAATTAAGAGAAAGCTTTGGGTATAAATCCTTGGGAGAGATCCTACACTTGGGTCTTAGTTCATCCAAAAGGGAAAGCTCAAGAACAAGAGAGAAAGGTAATCTCTCTTGTGCCCATTAAACCAAAAATCACAATGTAAGAACAATGTTTCTTCCTTATTTTGTTTTAATGTTTGCATGCATAAGATCAATCATTAATTTTATGACAAATTAAATTATAACATATATGAATATGTAAGTATATAGATCTACTTTTCCATCAATAGCTTGTTAGGATTCTCTTAAAAGTGAATGGTGAAATGAGATACTTTTGACTTGCCTTTTTATTTTATTTATTTTTGAATTTATAAATAAGTGAATTAAATCAATGTCATGTAATAATAAATTGATAATCTAGGTCTTATTAATTCGCTATGTCACATTAAAATTTGCCATGTCACATTATTTTAGGTATTCTTTTAATAAAATTGTATAGATTCCTTGCATATATAGTTGGTGAAACTTGAATCCTGCTCGAGTATCAAGATACATTGATGCGTGTCTTTTATATGATGTTTTACACCCTATTTTACACGCATTTCAGAGATCATTTATGTAGTTTATGCTACATTTTCCCCTATTTCCGTCTACTTTCGTGTTTTTGTGCTTTATTGCAGAAATGTGAAGAATCCAGCGGAAATTGAGCTAAATCCGTCCCCGAGTACCTTGCATTGCATTTGACATGAAGTACTTACACAAGGAATGAGCTTGGTGCGCGTTTCAAGGCCTAAAGATAGCAAAAGCAAGGATGCGTACGAGTTTAACAAGCAAAGAAGCACTTCACATTATTGCAGCCTGCTTCAGATGGCAATATCTCGAGTTCTAGAGCTGATAATCGAGTGATTCCAATTGGACGTGAAAGCTTATCCTCTTAGCTTTCCAACGCCGTATAGAACGCCTGATGTGACCAAGTAACGAAGAAATGGCAGCTGTTTAAAGATCGGTGCGCGCTGCAGGAATCGACAGAATGCAATTCTGTACAGCACCCTTGGTCGATCGACTGAACTACATGGTCGATCGATCGGAGCATGACATACACCAGCTCCTATACAGCGCAAGTTGGTCGATCGACTGATGCTTATGGTCGATCGACTGAACAACGGGTCTGACGCAAAATAAAAGATCGAGGAAACGCAAGCCCATTGTGTTTAGGTTTTGATAATAAGTGTTACGTATATTTCCTATATAACGTAACCTAGAACATCAGATTAATCATCGAGTTTTTACATTAAGCTTTACATACAGTTCTTTAGAAATAATTAGGGTTCGAGATTTCTTTAGGTATTGAATACAATTTGCTTTGTCATTCGGCTTGTTCTTTTCCTTCACAATTCATACGGTACTTTCTGGTTTTATTCTGTTATTTCACTTTCGTTCATAGTTGTCGAATTGCTAGATCAGTTCCTAAGCCGAATTGCCATCTTTTGTTAATTGTTTATTTTATCGTTTTAAGTATGAATTCTTTTGTTTATTTCATTAGTTTTATTGTTGTTATCACCCTTAGCATGAGTAGCTAATTTAATTGTGCTAGGATGTAGGGGGATTATAGTTTAGGCGGCAATAGAATGAACACGGACTGAATCGCGTGTCAGTCGATCGACTGACATACTTGGTCGATCGACTGGCCTCGTGGGGTTTTACTTTCTTTTTAATTGTTTTAATTCTTTGTTCGACGAATCGAGTGCACACGACTAGTTGAATATTTAGGATATGACTGACCCATTAGATCGAGAGATAGGGACAGTTGTTGGATCACTAATTAAAATGACTAAACTATGCTGAGATCGAAAGATAGGTAAAGTTTAGACTGTTAGTCACTTTTCAGGACGAAAGTTAGTATTAGTGATATTAGGGACTTATAGCGAGATCGAAAGATGCTATTTGTTAAGAGCGGACCGAGAGGACCTCTTTATTTCCCGCCTCACATGTGTTTGATTTAGACCTGTTTAGTATGCTGCCGCCGAATCTATAACGAACCGACCATCCTAGTACCCCTTCTTTATCTTCTTAATCCGTCTTTTTAGTTTATTGTCTTATTTACTCTTAGCTATAGACCAAATCAATTCAACCCCCACAATTGTTACCTTAGACTTTTATTAGATGACTAGAAATTACGTCCCCGCCTCCTTGTGGTTCGACCCTGTTACCACTAGCCTAGGTTAGTCTTAATAGGAAATTATAAATCTTATTTTTGGTACTCACAACGACGGGTATCAAATTTTGGCGCCGTTGCCGGGGAGGCAATTGTTCTAATTTTTGGTTGTCTTTATTTTAGTCTGTTTTTCGCCTCAAAGGAAGACTGAGTACCTTGAAGCAGTTCTTATCTTCTCCTTTAGTGTTGTTTATTTGCAGTACTTCAGGAGAGTCCACTCATGTTCCATTCTTAGGAGCAGCAGGTGGAGATTTGTGGGAGTTGTGGCGCTGAGGGGCATGCTTCTGTTATGTGCCGAGCAGATATGGACCAAGTCTATACTTACTGGCATTATAAACAAGATCATTATGCGCCGCCACATCCGTGCTATCAGCAAGGCTTCCAAGAGCCTTCATATTCTTTTGCACCACCTCAGCAAGACCCTCTTTCTTCTGAAGAGAGTGCGGAATTGAAGTCTACGATGGAGATGCTTAAACTCCAAATGCAAGAAATGGCTGAACAGAGAGAAGCTTCTTTTAAAAGACTTGAGCTTCTCTTAGCTTAAGTAGCTGCCGAGCAAAATGATGATATGTATGACTCGGAGGATGATGATTTGGAGGATGATGAAGCGTCAATTGAAGACTTCAATGCTGTGCCACATGAAGAATTCGATCAAGCGATTTGTGTGGTCGAACGATTGACATTGCGAAGGAGAGCGGTCGATCGACTAGAACCGATGGTCGATCGACCGGTTATCTTTGGAGGAGGAAACTACTCGATCGAGTAGTGACGCTGTTCGATCGACCCCTGCAGCCTTGGGAATTGTTAAATCGTCACCAACGCCTATTCCGGATGATGATGAGAAGGTAAATGAAGACCACTCCTATCCGATTAGAGGTAATTCCACTCCTTTAGTCGATTATGTATACCTTCTTACTCCTTCGTTAAACCATTTCTTTCTTTGTAGAATTGATGCCTCCGCCCCAGTTTGGGAACAAATTGGAGGAACATCGCTTTGTTTCTCTTTCTACAGGTCTTGGCAAGTTCAAAGACCCCGGAGGTGAGTTGGGTGTTCCTAGCTTGAAGTCTGGCACTGCCCGGATATATGATCCAGGAGGAGGTCCTGATGAGGATATGCCGTCTAAGAAGAAGCTGTACGCTAAGGTGAAAGATTGGGATCCGGATGCTGCGAGACGGTTTTGTTCTTCCGTTGCCATGTTGTGGAGGTCGGGAGTAGATTTGACAGTTGCTGAAGCCACTGCATTCAGTCAGAAGCCTAGTAGTGGGCTAGTGGTTTGTGCTTTTTGATGATCGAAAAATGGGTCGAGCTGGGACCGTCTAATCTAGCACTACCGGGAGGCAACCCGGAGTTTAAAACATATCCTTTAATTTGGTTTTGGAACATTTAGCTTTATTTGTTTTTGTGTGCTCTAATAATTAGCTAGACTTTAGACTTTACATTTGGGTTTTTCGCAATTTTGGGCGCGTATTATTGTGCACTTGCAGGTTTTTAGACCTCATTGGCTCAAGTTATTGAGCAATTACGAAGAAATCAGAAGTTACAGCAGTATTTTCAGCCGATCGACTGATCCTTATGGTCTATCGACTGGCTGCACAGTTCCAGGAGCTTCTGTTCCTGTTCAATCTGGTCGATCGACTACCTACTACGGTCGATCGACCGCCCGGATCTTTTGACTGTTCACGACCTCTCCCCTGCTGTGTTTGGTCGATTTGCGGACTTGAGGGAGTTTTCTACTCCACTGTATCTTCCGTCAAATTATTTATTTCTTCTATTTTCTCAATTATGCACATAGTTACCGCTTCAAAAATTATTTTCTCGATTTTATGCGTGGGTTTTATTTGTCTTTCAGGTACTTATTGGTAGCACTGCTAGCTACTGAAACCTCTTAGCACTCGCTGGTTTGGGGAGGTTTCCTTTTTGCTGCGCTTAAAGTCTTGTGAGTTCCCGATTTTCACTTCATGTCTTATTTACTTCATTTTCTCGCAAATTCCCGTTTTCCATTTTTATTCATTACATGATTTTGCACAATGGGGACATTGTGCGATTTGGTTTGGGGAAGGGTTTTGCATCGCATATCATTTGCTTGCATTCAAGTTTACATTTTGTTTTGCATTGTTGTTTATTTCTTCATATACATCAAAATTCAAAAACAAATTGATAAAATTTCAAAAAAATGCACGTTTATTTTAGCATATAGGTCGAGGCGAAACGGTAGTATTTCCATGATGACATTGCATTTGCACCTGTTTATGCCTAAGTCTTGCTAGATTGACATGTTATTAGTAGAATCATATATGCATAGTCTACGAGTTTTCGTTAATTTCCTTCCTGAACTTGAAACTTGACTTTGAAAATTGGCAAACTACATCATATTTCTGAGATTTAGAGCCTATAACTGGTGACATCTATGACCGGTTTATTTAGGAATGTGAGTAGTACTCCTTATAAGACATGTCATATCAATGTGCATAAATATGAACTTAATCTGCTTAATACCTGTATGCATTCGGTCTGTGGTTAGTTGACACATGTGGTAGAGGTTTCCCTTTTCTCGTTTCACCCATAAGCTCCACACTGCCTAAAATATCCTTTTTGTCCTATTTACTACATCCTACACTTAGCCTGCCTTGGTCAAGCTAGTAGTTTAGTTTTTGGGATTGTTACTTAGTTTTTGGTAGTAAATGCTCTTATTGAGATTTAGTTGGGAAAATGAAATGAAGGAAGGAAAGAAAAGAAAAGAAAAAGAAGAAACGAAAAAAATGATTCGAGAGAAAAGAAAAAGAGTTCTCAGATTGTTCGTGCGATCGATCGATCATTGCCCCTTTTGGTCGATCGGCGAGGTTCGAGAGAAAGAGAAAGAATCAATTCGCATAATTCAAAATCCTTATCTTTTGGCGATTTTTGCTCCCATGTATTATTCATATTTTATGGGGAGTTAGTTGATTACTTTTATACTGGAAATTGTGAGATTTGTGCTTGCTTTAGCACCGTTTCGTTTGATTATGTTCAAGAAGTTGGATGTTACCTTATGGTTCCGTTTTGGTACTAGCTTGATCACCTGTACCTCCACTTTTCCATAAATGTTTTGCCTCTTCTTACCCATACCTCACATATCCACATATATACCTTGGCACGTGTCATGGTCTTTTGTTGGTTGGAATGTATATGTACGGTCATAGAGATTTCTTTCATATTATATTGCAGGCATGTTCTTATAGGTCGTAGTTAGGTGAGAGTCTTTACAAAATGAATTCTTTCTATCCTCTTATATATTCACCTGTGCTTATGAGTGATATGAGCGACCCGTGAGAGTCCGATTTGATAAGTCTCTATAGTTGTCGGTTTATAGTTTTTAACGACTTCATAATTCGTTTGCATGATTCACTTTACTAATTGATTGTTGGTTGTTGCATTAAAATGGTTTAGGCTTTACATGTTGCAATTCGCTCTGAGATTGAACTCGTTCCATTAGGTTATTAGATCGAGTCTTGTTCTTGCTTGGGGATAAGCAAGGGTTTGGTTTGGGGAAGTTTGATGCGTGTCTTTTATATGATGTTTTACACCCTATTTTACACGCATTTCAGAGATCATTTATGTAGTTTATGCTACATTTTCCCCTATTTCCGTCTACTTTCGTGTTTTTGTGCTTTATTGCAGAAATGTGAAGAATCCAGCGGAAATTGAGCTAAATCCGTCCCCGAGTACCTTGCATTGCATTTGACATGAAGTACTTACACAAGGAATGAGCTTGGTGCGCGTTTCAAGGCCTAAAGATAGCAAAAGCATGGGTGCGTATGAGTTTAACAAGCAAAGAAGCACTTCACATTATTGCAGCCTGCTTCAGATGGCAATATATCGAGTTCTAGAGCTGATAATCGAGTGATTCCAATTGGACGTAGAATCTTATCCTCTTAGCTTTCCAACGCCACGTAGAACGCCTGATTTGACCAAGTAACGAAGAAATGGCAGCTGTTTTAAGATCGGTGCGCGCTGCAGAATCGGCTGTAAGCAATGCAGTGCAAGCAGCCCTTGGTCGATCGACTGACCTACATGGTCGATCGATCAGAGCACGACATACAGCAGCTCCTGTACAGCGCAAGTTGGTCGATCGACTGATGCTTATGGTCGATCGACTGAACAACGGGTCTGTCGCAAAATAAAAGATCGAGGAAACGCAAGCCCATTGTGTTTAGGTTTTGATAATAAGTGTTACGTATATTTCCTATATAACGTAACCTAGAACATCAGATTAATCATCGAGTTTTTACATTAAGCTTTACATACAGTTCTTTAGAAATAATTAGGGTTCGAGATTTCTTTAGGTATTGAATACAATTTGCTTTGTCATTCGGCTTGTTCTTTTCCTTCGCAATTCATACGGTACTTTCTGGTTTTATTCTGTTATTTCACTTTCGTTCATAGTTGTCGAATTGCTAGATCAGTTCCCAAGCCGAATTGCCATCTTTTGTTAATTGTTTATTTTATCGTTTTAAGTATGAATTCTTTTGTTTATTTCATTAGTTTTATTGTTGTTATCACCCTTAGCATGAGTAGCTAATTTAATTGTGCTAGGATGTAGGGGGATTGTAGTTTAGGCGGCAATAGAATGAACACGGACTGAATCGCGTGTCAGTCGATCGACTGACATACTTGGTCGATCGACTGGGCTCGTGGGGTTTTACTTTCTTTTTAATTGTTTTAATTCTTTGTTCGACGAATCGAGTGCACACGACTAGTTGAATATTTAGGATATGACTGACCCATTAGATCGAGAGATAGGGACAGTTGTTGGATCACTAATTAAAATGACTAAACTATGCTGAGATCGAAAGATAGGTAAAGTTTAGACCGTTAGTCACTTTTCAGGACGAAAGTTAGTATTAGTGATATTAGGGACTTATAGCGAGATCGAAAGATGCTATTTGTTAAGAGCGGACCGAGAGGACCTCTTTATTTCCCGCCTCACATGTGTTTGATTTAGACCTGTTTAGTATGCTGCCGCCGAATCTATAACGAACCGACCATCCTAGTACCCCTTCTTTATCTGCTTAATCCGTCTTTTTAGTTTATTGTCTTATTTACTCTTAGCTATAGACCAAATCAATTCAACCCCCACAATTGTTACCTTAGACTTTTATTAGACAGCTAGAAATTACGTCTGCCTCCTTGTGGTTCGACCCTATTACCACTAGCCTAGGTTAGTCTTAATAGGAAATTATAAATCTTATTTTTGGTACTCACAACGACGGGTATCATACATCATGGTTATAGTTAAAGAGTCCATGCATAGGGTAAACATTAATGGGGAAGAGAGGTTCCCCTTGTCTTAATCCTCTCTTCCCAAGGACAACAGTAAGATAATTTATTACCAATAATGTAGTCTATAAATCTAATTAAAAGGGTACCTAATATAATGTGACATGACAAATTTTAATGTAACGTGGCATATTTTTAATGTGACATGGTGAATTAATGTGACGTGGATTATCAATTTATTCTTACATGATATTAATTTAATTCATTTATCTATAAATTAATGTAATTCACTTATCTATAATATTGAAGGATATTATCATTGTTCTTAAATTAATTTTGTATATTAAATATATTGCTTTCCAAAATTTATGTAACCCTTACAAATTTACATCAAAATTTCATAATTTATAATTAATATTAACATTTTAATTTTTAAATAAAATATTTTAATAAATTTCATAATTTATAATTAATATTGACATTCTAATTGAAATATTTGTAATAAAATATGTAATAAATTAATTAAAGCTCTTCATATTAATTAACACCCATTATTTTTATTAACATTTTTCTTATTTATTCATTTTTTTTAATTAAACATGTAATAAATTGATTAATGCTCTTCATAATACTTAACACCCACCAAATTAATTAAAATTTTTTCCTATTAAATTAATTTTTGTAATATAATATGTTAATAAATTGATCAAAACTCTTTATATTACTTAACACCCATAATTTTCATTTTCATTTTTTCCTATTTAATTCACCTCATAAGCTCCTCAGCAATCAATTATCTAATTTAATTATATCACAAAATAAATTAAAAAAAAATTAAAATATGGGAATCTATGGTTGTGTAATGGCTATAATACCTATAATAACTTATATTTACTTTATTATTTAAAATATATTGCCTATGAGTTTCTAAGTTGTGGATTATATTTTATGGCTTAATTTATTTCTTTGATTATAGTGAGTATATTGTTGTTGTTGTTGTTGTTGTTGTTGTTGTTGTTGTTGTTGTTGTTGTTGTTGTTGTTGTGTCTAATTAAATAAATTTTAATTTTTTATGTTGTTGATTTTTATGAATTTTTTTCTTTATATTTGAATTTATGTTTTCCATTTGGTTTAATTTAAATGATGTACATGTGATAATATTTTGATTCGTTTGTGACGTTTTTGCCATGATGATGTTTTATCTTTTGGCAAATATAATTTTTATATGAACTTTAAAGCATCATGAAACATATGTGAATGAAGATAAGGTAAAGCATCACATGGGTAACCTAAAGAAGGGAGAAATACAAAAGGCACGAAACTGAGGTAAAATTAAAAGTAAAAAAATGCAAGGTAGAAACTGACAAGTTATGGATGTATTGTTTTATTAAAAGATATACTCAAATAAAAGAGCACATATTTTATGTCAATGGGTTGGAAAGTTTATGGTTGTTCATATATATATTTGTTTTCATAATTGACAAAAAAAAAATTATTTGTCAACGTAATTCAAACTATTTATATTTTTAAAAAATTTGTAATTGTCTTATACTATATATCGTAATATGTGCAAGAATTTGTTATACATTTATATTCAAACATTGGCGTTCAATTTTATGGATAAAAATAAACGTCAAAATCCTATGAAAACCTATAACTATCCCATGCATTGCACGGGTGACAATACTAGTTTCCTTATTAAATTGACAACTTTAGACAAAAGCTTTAGAAGACTTAACGTAATACCACGGTTTTATGAGTCTAGTGTACTCGGCCGAATAAGAGGAACTCGGCCGACTAGGGTGTCGTGTGTTTTCCAGTCAGGTTACTGTCCAGGAACACTCGGCCGAGTAGTGTGATACTCGGGCGAGTAGGGCTACTCGGCCGAGTACGCCAGGTACTCGACCGAGTATCCGGTTAGTCGGGATTAATTTCCGCAGTTTTGATTAAGGTGGTTAAAGATTATAAATTACGTTTAAACAGTTTACAAATCACTTTTACAAAACCTAACGACGTTCATCATCTCTCTAATCACCCTAATCACTGTCAAGGCTAATTGATCAATCGTGAGTTTATACTTCCGTCTTTTGTCCCGATTTCGTTGGTAAGTCTCTTATGTTTAGTAATCAGTTAGATTGTTGTCTTTTAGGGTTTTGCCCTAATTGTTGATTTGGGGAAAAGGGGGTTATTCGGTATGATTGTGAGTTAAGCATGATTGTGTTTTTTGCTAGGTGAAGGATTCGTAGAGAAACAATTCTAGCTTCCATTGTTTGCTTGTGTTTTGGACTCGTGGTAAGGTAGAGTTTCCATACTCAGTTGCCTGTTCAATTGATTTAAGACGATAATGATTGATGTATTGGTTAGTATTGTTATTGAATTTGTGATTCTTAGATAATTGGCTTGGTTTTTTGTTTGTCTGTGCTTCACGAGGTGCGCCCTCGGCTGAGTGAAGTCCTCTCTTCGGGAATGGCTTCACGTCCTTGATTTGCCCCTTAAGGTTCCAGTTACAAGGGGGATGTGTACATTAATGGACATAGTTTATTCGCTCGTTGCCATGAGCGGGGCTTCGGGAATGGCTTCACGCCCTTGACTGCCTATTGACTGACCTTGGACACATGTTAGACCCTTAGAACCTTTCACACAACCGACCTTAGGTTATAGTAACCTATGGGATGTGGGAACTCGAGCTAGCGTGAGGTACTCGATCGAGTAGTCTAGTGACTCGATCGAGTAGAGGCCACTCGATCGAGTAAGTCCCATACTCGATCGAGCACGGCGAGTTCAGCAATAAGTTATAAATCGTGAAGTGATAAACTCAAGTCAGTTTCTTTTTCATTTCATCCTAAACCTAATCGACGATACACCTTCTCTCTCACCTACTTTCAACCTTTTGAGACCCTCTATAATTGGAGACACCATGGGGACGGAGACTTGAGTCGGGTAGCGGTCTTGTCGCTGGAATTCCGAGCATAGGTAAGTGTGGACATGGGCCACCCGCACACCAAGCCAATCCGTGGACATGCGGTGGTCGAAAAGCCACACTCGCTGGCATATTAAATGCTTTCGACTGGATCATTTTACTTCGGTCGGTTTCGTCTCAATAAGGGTCTCAAAACCATGCAAAGATGTTCAGAGTCGCCACCAAGCACTTATAGGATGCCTGGAAACCGTTCGAATCCACTTTATACCTAGGTCAATCAAGGCAAAAAGCGGTGCTTGACATAGGTACTAAAGATCAGGAATTGTTCCTCTTTAGCATCCTATCGCTAGAATGACTCTCGTTCGCCCTGGATAAGGTCGTCCACTATCCAAAGTTTCTAAGTAAGAGGTGAGGGTACGTATTGGGAAGCCCATTAATCGGACGCCCAATCCTGCCCACGGTAGCTACTCCTACTGATCGATCTTGGTTGGTTAAATGCAAAAGTTGATAAAACGGGTAAATGCATGAATGCCCATCCACAAATTTAAACCTAACATGTGAAATTTGCTATGTCGGTTGTTTATCAAAATATCAAGTAATTTATGTCGAGTTCGATTTAGTGTTAATTTGCATGCAAGACGGAAATTAAACATCCATTTACCGAGTTAGGTTTATGGTGCATAACGTGATCCATTTGTCTTAAAAAAGAGTGTTTTGGAATACAAATTGTATAAAACAAAGTGTAAGATGTGGACTCATCAATCTAATCCATCCTAGATTTAGGTTAACCGAAGTCGGGATCGTTATAGACGAGCACTGGAAAGGAATTAGGAACAACATCATGCAGCCTATTGAGGGCGAGCCATAGGGCAATGCCAGGGAGCCTGTCCAGATTTGAAAACTGGAAATCAGGAGGCCCATTTAGAGGTGTGCCAAGTGACGACCTAAAGGGTATCTCCTGGTTGCATAATATACTTATGAGGTCGTTTGTAAAATTATTTGTAAAAGGGTGTCAAAACCCGTTTTGTTAAAAAGGTCGTTGAGATCACTTTTGTGCTAACATGTTGATAATATTTGATGTCGGGTTCGGTTTTGCAAGCTTGACATGAATAGTATTGTAAGAAAAGATGCAAAAATGTTTGATTTGAACTAATTATGTTGAGTTCATTTCTTTGTAATTAATGTGTAAGAAGATGCTTGATATGAACTAATTATATTAAGTTTATTGCTTTGTAATTAGTCAAAGTTTATCACCGTACTCGGATTAAACCGACATGGCACGTAGAACCAATGATGACTATGGATGTATGACTAATATGGTTATTTTGAAAATATAAACAAAAGAAGAGAGGGATTTTAAATACCCTTTAAAATGTAATTAACTAAATAATATCACCAAAACACGGATTAAACCGTCATGGTGTGAGGAACCAAGGGTGAATATAATTTATGGTTAAAAATGCTTGTTGTAAAAATTGTTTAAAGTATTTGAAATGGTAAAAACCGATTACAAATGAGAAATGAAAATGGAGGAAATATTGAACTCAAAAACATTTGAGTTTTGACCTGGGTAGCCAGAAGAGGCGCGAGCACCTAGTTGTGGCTAGGGGCTTCTGCTTCAGGTCAAAACTCAGTTTTGGCTCATTCAATCCGTATTTGGGACTGTGTTATGCATATTTTAGCATTTTAAGGTCATAAAAACAGATAAAAGAACATGAATGAAGAGGATTAATTACACCCTCATACTTACATGCTAGGTTTCTTGATGACAAATCGATAAAAGTGTAAAAACTTGTTGAGTCGGAAAACTCGATTTAAAATCGTTGTTTTAAAGTAAGGAGTGTTGCTCTGTTTAGTGATGGTGTAGTTGGTCGAAGTGGTAATTCAAGTCATTTAATGCACGATTACGGTACCAAACAAACTGTATGGCTCGTATTTTCGATTGGTAGGTCGAAAATACATGTCATTTGTTGGCTCACGAAGTCGAGGTCTAGAATTTTAAGGGAGAAAAGAGGGGGCAGACGCTCGCGTGCCTTCAAATGATGACATTTAAGGGGTACTTATAGAGAATTGTGTGGTTGTGTGCGTTTTGAGCGACGTGGCCATTTAGGCTACTCGAAGAGGCGCGAGCATGTCCACGGGTCTTCAAGCTGTCCTGTCACTATCACGCATTTGGATTTATGGTTTGTTCTATCCTAGGTTTTGGATGTCATGATTGTTATACTTGACCATCATGTATACCGTCTATACTTAGCATGAAAGGTTTG
Organism: Silene latifolia; assembly: GCF_048544455.1. Taxonomy (NCBI): domain Eukaryota; kingdom Viridiplantae; phylum Streptophyta; class Magnoliopsida; order Caryophyllales; family Caryophyllaceae; genus Silene; species Silene latifolia. The sequence continues at coordinate 123,728,866 of NC_133538.1, read as the reverse complement.
TGATGTTTGTTTTTTGTGTTTGACTCGGCGTAACCCGTTGTTGGAGTCAGGATTTGAATTTCGAGTCGAGTTTTGGTCCGGTGTCGGTTTTGACTTTAGTTAGTGTCATTGCAACCCGTCGTCGTGTATAAAACACTACGGGTACTTTTGAAAATGTTTTGTTTTCGAAATCGTTTTGAGTTTTCCGACGCATAGTTATACAAATAGTCGATCAAACGTAGCGATTCCTAAGCATGTTGTAGTCCGATAATCATTGCGTGTATGTCGGGGATTGAACAGATATTGGTTATCTATAGAGGCCCCACTTTGATTGAGGCATGGATAGGGCAAAAGTCAAAGTACAGACCACAAGTCAATCGAAGATTTCAACCTGGAGAACGGAGCGACGTTGAGACGGCTCGAAAGGATTCGAGCCAAGGACCTGCCGTCAGGAAGGGCGACATCGAGGCGACTTGGGGATTCGAGTTGACTGCCAGCACGGGTCGTTTAAAGTGCGTTAGACTACGTATAAAGGCTCGTCAGCCATAGAAAGGAGTCATACCTTAGGCATCTTCGGGATATGTCCTTGAATTGTTCCTTGTTCGCGAGTAAAGGCTCGCCAGCCGTCGAGGGTCGAGTAATCGACTGTGGGAAATAGCCGGATTTTATCGAGCTTGTTTTAGGAGGTTGCTGTGAGAGACTTGTTTGTCGTTGAAGGTCGAATAATCGACTGCGGGAAATAGCCGGATTTTATCGGGCTTATTTTAAGAGGTTATTGTGTAGAGACTTGATTGCCGTTGAAGGTCGGATAATCGACTGCAGGAAATAGCTGGATTTTTCTTGGCTTATTTCAAGAAGTTGCTGAGAATTATTTGTCGTTGAAGGTCGGATAATCGGCTGCCGGAAATAGCCAGATTTTATCGGGCTTATTTTAAGAGGGTACTGTTTTGTTAGTGGGCTCCGTGGGGAGGTCTTCGATATCCTGCTGGGGAATTGCGCTGTTTATATTGGATGTTTGCGGTGTTGGAAAGAGAGAGGCTTTTGTAGTTTGAGCCTGACTCTTGTGGATGGCGGCCTCTATTATCTTCATTCGTAATTTCGAATTTTGATGATAATTGACGGTTTTTATTGCCCTTTTTTTTGAAATTTTGTGATGGTATAGATACCCAGTATCTGTCGAGTCTCCAACAAACACCAGATTATTATCGGACTACAACATGCTTAAGAATCGCAGCGGTTAATCGACAGTTTTGTATAAGTATACGTCGAAAAACGCAAAACGATTTCGAAGACAAAACATTTCAAAAGCACCTGGAGTGTTTTACGCATGACGACGGGGTCGCAATAACACTAACTATAGTCAAAACCAACACCGGACCAAAAACCGACTCAAAAATTCAAATCCCGACTCCAACAACGAGTGAAACCGAGTCAAACACAAAGAACGAACATCACAAATCTTCCATGTTAAGTATTCCCGGAATACTTGAATGGTCAAGTACAAATCATGCCATCCAAAACCTAGGATAGAACAAATCATTATTTCAATTGCGTGATAGTGACAAGAGAGCTCGAAGACCCGCGAAATGGCTCGCGCCTCTTCGAGTAGCCTATGCGGCCACGTCGCTTAAAACGCACACAACCACCCATTTCTCCATAAATGCCCACCTTCACACACCATAATCCTCACGCGAGTGTCCGCCCCCTCATCTCTCCCTTAAAATTCTAGACTCAACTTCTTAAGCCACACACCGAAACATATTTTCGACCTACCAATCGAAAATACAAGGCACACACATTGTTTGGTATCGTCATCGTGCATTAAATCACTTGATCGACCATCTCGACCAACTACACCCTCACTAAACTTAACAAAACACTCTTTACATTGCTAAAACGGTTTTCAACAGAGTTTTCCGACCTAACAAGTTGTCACACTTTCGTCGATTTCTCTTCTCAAGCCGAGCAAGTAAGTATGAGGGTGTAATAATCCTCTTCTTTCATGTCTTTTTATCAGTTTTATGACTTTAACATGCTAAAACTTGCATAACATGGTCCAAAATATGGATCGAGTGAGCTAAAACAGAGTTTAGACCGAAAAATGAAGGCCCTAAACACCACTAGGTGCATCGCGCCTCAATGAGGTGTACTGGTCAGAACTCAAACGTGTTTGAGTTCATTCTTTCCATTTTCCAACCGGTTTTTACCATTTCAAATCATTTTTATGATAAATCTTTTAACCATAAAACATTTTCACCGTTAGTTCCTTATACCATGTGGTTTAATCCGTATTTCGGTGATAATATTTGGTTAATCACATTTTAAAAGGTATTTTAAAACCTTTTGTTTCATTTCATTACATTTCAAAACGAACATATTAGTCATAGATGCAAATTCATCCTTGGTTCCACATACCATGTCGGTTTAAATCTGAGTACGATGATAAACATTGACTAATTACAAACAAATGAACATAATACAATTAGTTCATAATCATTTTTCAAAACTATTCATGTCAAGCTTACAAAACCGAACCCGACGTCGAATATTGTCAATACAATGGCGATTATTCAAGTCCCGTTCGTCACATTAACACAAAGCGGTCTAAATGACCTTTTCAAACCAAGACGGGTTTAAACACCCCCTTTACAAACCGTTTTACAAATGTTTTCAACAGGCAGAAGACATACCCTTTGATCGTTTGCTGCCCCGCGCCTAAACAAGCCAACTATTTTCCAGTTTTCAAACTAGAATAGGCCTGCTTGCATCGCCTGACGGCTCGCTCCTCAATAGGTTATCTGATGTAGACTCTGTTTTCTTTTCCGCACCCGTCTGGGACGATCCCGACTTCGGATAACCTAAATACAGGATGGATCAGGTGACAAACTGGCCCATTTTATATCGTATTTGCAAAACCCCTTTCTAAGACAAATGGATCACATTATGCACCATAAACCAAACTCGGTAAATGGATGTTTAATTTCCGTCTTGCATGCAAATTACCATTAAATCTAACTTGACATCAATTACTTGATACTTGGAGAAACAACTGACACAGAAAGCTCACATGTTAGGTTCAAACTTGTGGATGCGCATTCATACATTTACCCGTTTTATCAACTTTTGCATTTAACCAACCAAGATCGATCAATAGAGGCCGCTACCACGGGCGGGATTGGGTGTCCGATTAAAGGGCTTCCCAATACGTACCTTCACCTCTTACTCAGAAACATTGGATAGTGGACGACCTTATCCAAGGCGTACGAGAGTCATTCTAGAGATAGGATGCTAAAGAGGGACGACTTCTTATCTTTAGTACCTATGTCAAACACCGCTTTTTGCCTTGGTTGACCTAGGTATAAAGTGGATTCGAACGAGTTCCAAGTATCCCACAAATGCTTGGTGGCGACTCTGAGCATCTCTTGCATCGTTTCGAGACCCTTGCCGAGACGAAACCGATCGATCTAAAGCGATCCGGTCGAAATAATTTTTACGTCACCGAGCGTGGCTTTCTGACTACTGCATGTCCACAAATTGGCTCGTCGTCACAGATGGCCTATGTCCAAAGATTGGCGACTCTACTGGGGATAACTAGGACACTTGTGTCTTTGTGATCCCTAGATGGTTTGACTCGAACGAGGTCTTGGTTTAAATGCATTAATTGATATTACGGTCATAAGTCGGGTTCCTTGGCCAGGCCCAAAACCTAATCCTTATCGACCAATTGACTCGTCCCGTCGGCATGAGTTTTCTCATCCCCGCGTTTCAAATCCCAATTGAGTCAAGCATACCGTTGACGTTACACATTTCTGTTTCGTCAAAGGGCTTTCATTTCCTTCGTGCACGAGGCTGGGGCACTCTCCTTTCACATTTTTTTTGGATTTGTATCCCTATCGAAAATCGGGGTTTGATCGCTTGGTGTGTAACCCACCCTTTTAAGCCAGAACCCTTGTCAGCATTATGCATAATATAATGAAACTGCGAGTGCTTATGTGTTATGTGATCATAAGTCCTTCTGTGTCATTTCAAACTTTCAAAAACACCCTTTTGCGCCGTTATAATGGTCATTTCAAAACTTGGTCTTTCGCTGACCGTTGCATTTCAAAAAGCACGCCTTTCTAGGCCGTGGTAATGACGATTTTCAAACCCGGTTTTCTACAACCATTTCAAAAACACGCCTTTTTAGGCCGTCGTAATGACGATTTTCAAACCCGGTTTTCCACAACCATTTCAAAAACACGCTATTTTAGGCCGTCGTAATGACGATTTTCAAACCTAGTTTTCTACAACCATTTCAAAAACACGCCTTTTTAGGCCATCGCAATGACGATTTTCAAACCCGGTTTTCTACAACCATTTCAAAAACACGCCTTTTTAGGCCGTCGTAATGACGATTTTCAAACCCATTTTTCTACAACCATTTCAAAAACACGCTTTTCTAGGCCGTCCTAACGACGATTTTCAAACCCGGTTTTCTACAACCACCTCAAAAAAACACGCCTTTCTAGGCCGTCGTAATGACGATTTCAAACCCGGTTTTTTACAACCGTTTCAAAAAACACCTTTTTACGCCGTTATAATCGCCGCGTCAAAACACGGATTTTAACACGTCTCGCGCCGACACGATGGCTCTTTCAATACCCGAAAATGGCACACACCCTTTTTTCGAGACCTTTTTCAAATCCCGAGGACTATACACCATTCCAGGGACCACAACCTTTTCATACCTTTCGAAACTCGATTTTCAAAACATACGATTTTGGATTTCAAAAACCGTCTTCGGAAACAACACATTGTTTTCAGAACCGCCGCAACTCGAACTCAAACCGTCTTTTGAAAAAAACTTAAGAGTTACTTTTCAACTGGTCGACCTTTTGAAGATCCCTATTCTTCAGAAGCCGTGATAAAGCGATAAACGAATCTTTTTAGAAATTTCTATTTTCGAAAATTTTAGTCCACCATTCCAATTCCACCTCGTGTCTATCGAGTCGAAGCAAACGTACTTACGGGTCTTTACTTATGAGTCATCTCACCTCAAGACTCGTTCAATGGCATCACACCATTACGTTGAACGCGGGTCAAAGTTTAGTCAACACCGTGACATCATAAATCGAGTCAGTACCAAGGCACAGCACACAAATGCCCTCGTCTGGTTGAGTCTAAAGCGTCATTCCATCTTTTGTGCTGTCTGTGTTTAGTCGTTAAACCGTGTCGGATTGGGATGTAACGTGAGCCGTTTTTCTGCCTCAGAAGCCATGGCTCCGTCTTCCACATCATCCAACAACAACGACAACAACAGAGATCTCACGACTGCTCAGCTAGCCAGCCTAATCATCCCTCTCAAGGTCACCCTAGACCGTGTCGAGACCCGTATAGACACTTTGAAAAACAATGAAACGGTAGAACATAATACTCCGCCTTTGACTGAAATCGAGAAAAGGCTCAAGCTCTTGGAAGAACAGCTCCTAGCCCGTGGTAACAACATCCACCTTAAGAACAATCAACGATTCGAAAGCGTTGGGTATCAACTACCCGACAACTTTACCCTAACTGATGTACCCAAGTTCAAGGGAGTGGAGGACCCGCTCAACCACATTCGTGCCTTTAAAGATTACATGTCTATCAAGGGGGTCAAGCAGGAACTTTTCACCCGGATCTTTCCGTCATACCTGGAACCAATTCCCCGCCAATGGTACTATTCCCTTGACCCCAAGAGCAATACTACTTGGGACAAAGTTGCCGTTGAATTTGCCAAACAATATGCCGACAACGTCAAAATCCAACCAACACTCGTACTCTTGAGGTCCTGACTATGAATGATAAGGAAGGGTTCACAGAATTCCTAACCCGTTGGAGGTGGGTAAGCATTCAATTTGTCAGTAAGCTGAGTAAATCAACTCTGGTGGAGAAGTTTGTCAACAACCTCCATCCAGTTTATGCCAACCTGCTGAGATAGCAAAACATCAAAACTTTCCAGGACCTATAAATCCTCGGAACCCACATTGAAGACGACCTCCGCAAGGGTGTCCTAGCCAAAACCAGTGGTAGAGGCTATAAGGGATCTACATCAACTGGATCTCGCTCCTTTGGTCCGACAAACAAAATCGACGAGGTCAACATCCTCGAACCAACCACAAAGAAAACCGAACGTCTTCAAAGGGTATTCACAAATCTAGGAACACCCTATGCCAGTGCCCTAAAAAGACTCATGAACCAAGGGAAACTACAACCAATTGGGCCCACTCCGGACCCGTCCAAGGCCAAGAAAACCTGTTTTTGGAATCCCAATGCCTACTGCTAATACCACCAGGGTAAAGGTTATGACACGGAGGCCTGCTTTAAACTAAAGCACGCCATTCGAGATATGATCGAGAAAGGGGAATTACCTTTACCTCCACTCACCAAACCAAACAACAGAACGAACCCCTTGGGAACGCATGCCATCTCGGATGACGAGCCAACCTTGGATTGCTTACACCTTATCCTGCCAATTGATGACGAGGTGAATCCCATGAAAAAGGATATCCCAGACGGGATGTTCGTGTTCAGCGCAGCAACCATGCTCACCATGTTCCAACAAGTTAGAGAATTCATAACCAGTCTCTCAGAAAGGATTACCCGACTTGGGGATGCTTACCACCGGCTGATTTTCAACCCACCAACACCAGCACCACGCCCGAAGGAGGGTCCTCCAAGCACCCAAAACTTCACTCACCAGAAAGGATTGCTCCCACGACCATTCTGACACGCACCCCAAAATAATCAACCCCACCAAAACTACCCCCCACGAGAACTTCTCCTACAAAAACTATCCGCCGAGGAATACCCCTCCAAGGTACCCTCGTGATCCCGAAATCAACGGGATCTGGAGAGACGACACAGAGGATGTCTACATCATTCTGGGAAGGGGCAAACAAGCAAAAGAGATCGGTCATCTTACCCGGTCCAGAAGCCCCTACCTAAACACGAAAAATACAACAACCATTCCAACAACGAATGACCAAGTTGTCCCAGACGTGGACACTGAACCCAAGGTTCCTGAAAACTCGATCCTTAGACAACTACAAAAGGCGAAGGCCGAAATTTCAATTTGGCATCTGTTTGCTACACCCTACGAACAACGGCAAGCTATGCTACAAGCCCTGGGAAAGTTGACAGTTCCCTCTACCTCTTCTCCTGAAGAAGTGGTAGCACACATGACACGGGATGTCCCCGACCTGAGAAACCCGGTCATTTTCTCTGTTAAAGATATCCCTCCATTTGGAGCCAACCATAACCTGGCCCTGTACATCACCGTACAATGCCTCAAGAAGAATGTACATATTGTTCTAGTGGATGACGGATCTACGGTCAATGTCATTCCCCTCAAGATGGCTCACAAACTGGGTATCAAGGAAGCTCACTTGATCCCGACCAATCAAGGTGTACACGATTATGACAGCACTCGTCGTAAGGTTGTGGGGCTTATCACCTTGACCATTACAACTGGACCCTTGGAAAGATAAGCCAGTTTTCAGGTGGTCGACATCGACGCCTCTTTCAATATGCTTCTGAGACGCCCCTGGATTCACGCCGCTAACCCGCCACTTCAACCCTTCATCATAAAATCAGGGTTCCTTTCGACGGGAAAACAATCACAATTCCCGCATACCCGATCAACACCCTTTGATTGTGACCCATTCTCCAACCTCACAATCAACTGCATTTTGATGCGCCAGGGTTATTTCCCGGGCCTACCTCATAATCCACTGAACAACACCTTGCATCCCATCAAACAGGCGAAGGTCCCTAACATCCCCTTTGGGCTAGTCTATGAGCCTACCGATGAAGACATCTAGGAAATGAATCTCCTAATACGGAAGCGCAAGAAGCACGGAGTCATCCTTCGTCCCTACCATTTGACTCTCAATGTATACTTCATCCCCGAGGGAGAGTCTGAGCTCGACAACGGCTTTCTAGAGCCAATCTATAACCCCGTAGCTAAGGTCAGACATCCGGTCGTGGAAGTCTTTCATGACTGCTACTTCATCCCCGACAACACCAAAGCTGCGTCGACCAAATCTGAGTTAACGCTATGCCTCAACGGACAAGCCGTCAGTCTCCTCTTCGGAGAAGACAATATCAAGCACTGCGGCTATGAGAACACCATCAACATTTCTCTAAAGGATAGCCAGTCCGATCCCACCGTCTTAATCTTTGATACTGAACAAGAGAAAGCTGCATGAGGCGGGAGGAAGACTGTCAAGCGGACCGACCGCCAAGGCCGCATTATCAAGGTCACGACTGGAGAAGGCCCTATGTTCAAAGAGGGAAGTGAAAAAGAATCAGAGTCAGAGTCAGAGTCTGTCTTAGCTCCTAGCAAACCTGATGTCCCGGTCGAAGTCCCCTTTCTACTGTTTTATCACAAACTTGTGGCTGCTTCAGAGGCTGAGTCAGCTAGGGTCATCCTCACTCCCTCGGAAGGTAGAAACCCGGAGCCTGTTCCAGGGGCTACCTCCTCCACTGTGTAACCTTTGACTGCTCATGAGATGTCTGTACTATCCGAGCTTTTCGCTCAAGTCGACTTAATGAACGCTAAGTTTTCTTATGACTCATCTCAATTTAACTGCAATGCCATTATGAACGAATATGAGGAATTCTACTTGAGTGACTACCCACCTAACCTAGACAAATAACTTGACAAACGAGAAGATAGGATCCCCCATCATTGAGGAGACCGAACAAATTTACGTAGGGACCGATAACACACCTCAAGAACTTAGGATAGGGACTACCCTTGACCATCGGAAAGACAACAGTTCATCGACCTCCTACACGAATACAAGGACGTATTCGCATGGTCCTATAAAGACATGCCTGGGATCGACATCGAGATTGCAGAACACAGGATACCCATTAAACCTAGAGCTAAGCCCGTCAAATAAAAGTTACCCCGTATGCGCCCTGAATGGGCCCTGAAAATCAAGGGAGAGGTAGACAAACAATTCAAAGCCGGATTCACCAAAGTGTCCAAATACTCTGACTGGGTGGCCAATATTGTCCCCGTATTCAAGAAAGATGGGAGAATTTGGGTTTTCGTCGACTTCAGAGACCTAAACAAAGCGAGTCCAATAGACGACTTCCCTCTGCCACATGTTGACATCTTGGTGGACAATACCGCCGAGCACGCCCTATTATCATTCATAGACGGGTATGCTGGGTACAACCAGATCAAAATGGCTGAGGAAAACATGCACAAGATTATATTCACGACACAGTGTGGTACTTATTGCTACACTGCCATGCCCTGCGGTCTAATCAATGTCGGAGCGACCTATCAAAGAATCGCCACCACTATCCTACATGACATGATGCACAAGGAGGTGGAGGTATATGTTGATGATATGATATTCAAATCAAAATATCAGGACGGCCATATCAGCGCCCTTCGGAAATTCTTCGCTCGTCTTCAGAAATACAACATGAGACTGAATCCTCAGAAGTGTGCATTCGGGGTCACCTCCGGAAAACTCCTGGGCCATGTCGTCAGCAAAAGAGGCATCGAAATTGATCCTACGAAGATTAAGGCTCTTCAACAAATGCCTCGACCTAAGAACAAGAAGGAGATTCGGGGATTTCTCAGTCAAGTCCAATACATCAGCCGCTTCATAGCCAAGCTCACTATGATTTGTTAACCAATTTTCAAAAAGCTTCGCGCCTCCGATCACACCGATTGGGCGATGACTATCAAAAGGCCTTCGACAGGATAAAGGAAATCCTATCCAAACCTCCTGTCCTCATGCCACCTCAACAAGGAATTCCCTTATCCGTATACGTGACTGTCAGCGACACAGCCATGGGAGCAATGCTAGCACAAACGGTCGACGGCGAAGAACAAGCCATCTACTACATCAGCAAAAAGTTCATCGAATATGAAACAAGATACACCCAACTGGAAAAGATATGCCTTACCCTGGTCTGGTCAACAAAGAATCTGCGACATTACATGCTCAGCTACACGGTTCACATCTACTCCAAGATGGACCCGCTCAAATAATTCTTTGAAAAACCCGTACTAAACAGAAGGCTGTCTAGATGGACACTCATGCTATCTGAATTTGACCTCAAATTCGTGCCCCTCAAGGTTATAAAGGGAAGGGCAGTCGCCAATTTCCTAGTAGAAAACCCCTTCAACGAGGATCCGACGACCGACCCATGTTCACTTCTGGACTAGGAAATTCTTTTTGCCAACACCGCCGCATGGGACCTATACTTCGACGGTGCATCAAACCTGAGAGGCCTCGGGGTAGGAAACCTTCTAATATCACCGGAAGGGGAACATTTTCCGATCTCAGTCAAACTGGACTTCAACGTCAGCAACAATGCCGCCAAATACAAAACATGCCTCATCGGCCTACAAGCAGCCGTAACACTTGGTATCAAGAAATTGAGGGTGCACGGCGATTTCTCACTCATCATCAATCAGGTGTACGGATCATGGAAAATTCAAAGCGACAGCTTAGCACCCTACCGAGCAAAAATCAATCAAGAGGCCGAATTCTTTGACTAAGTAGACTACTTCCACTTGCCGCGGGAGGAAAATCAATTTGCTGATGCCCTAACAAAACTTGCCGCGCTCGCCAACATACCTGATGATATGACATCGATTCCCTTACGCATCGAGAGAAGGAGCGAGCCAGCTCACATCTGTGCCATCAACAACAACGAGGAGAACCATGTCGAACCTTGGTACCAAGCCACCTCAACTACAAAACCAAAAACGAATTCCCTCCCAACTCTCATACAAGAGGACAAAGAGCCATCCGTTTTCTTGCATCACAATTCGTGATAAACTAAGAAAAACTATACAAAAGAACACCTCAAGGGATTCTTCTCCTTTGCATTGATCGCCACAAAACCAAAAGAGTTATGGAAGAGGTTCACGACGGAGAATGTGGCCCTCACATGAGCGCAATGATGCTAGCCCTAAAAATCATGCGGTTAGGCTACTACTGGACCACCATGGAAGCTGATTCCAGAAACTATGTCAAACATTACCATAATTGCTAAATCTTCGCAAACATACAACATATACCACCATCCCTCTTATACACCATGACATCACCCTTGCCTTTCTCGACCTGGGGCATCGACATCATCGGGAAAGTCAACCCGATAGGCACCAAAGAGCATTGCTTCGTCCTCATCGCCATTGACTACTTCACAAAATGGGTGAAAGCATAGTCCTATGCAGTCATGACCGCCAAACAATTGACCATGTTTATCCAGGACAACATCATTGCAGATATGGGGTTTCCCATGAAATCATCAGCGATCAAGGCTCCCACTTCCGAGCAGAGACACAAGCCTTACCGGACAAATACAAAATCAAGCGGCATCGATCATCCCCCTATCGTTCCCAAACCAACCGAGTGGTAGAGGCAGCAAACCAAACTTTTGTCACCATCATCAAATAGATGTAAGATAATTACCACGATTTGCCGCGAAAACTCCCATTCGCACTCTGGGGATACCGAACCTCCATTCGAACACCAACATGAGCCACACTCTTCTACCTAGCATATGGTATGGAGGCGGTTCAACCAGTAGAGTTGTAGGTCCAATCTCTGCGTATCCTACTGGAAAGTCAAGTTCCTGAGGCGGAATAGACCCATGGAAGGTTCGAACAACTCACGCTTCTAGACGAACGGCGGCTCAACGCCTTGCACAACGTCTAGCTATACCGACGATGTGTACAACGGGCATTCAACAAAAAAGTCAAACCCAGCAACATCAAAGAAGGCGACTTGGTCCTCAAGTCGGTCCGAGCACCATTACCCGTCGATCCGAGGGGGAAGTTCAAAACCAATTGGGCTGGGCCATACCTAGTCAAGAGAATACTTTTTTTTGGGGGGGGGGGGGGTGCAGTGAGACTGAGTGACCTAGATGGGGATGATTTCACAAACCCGACCAACCTAGACCAACTCAAGAAATACTACCCTTGAACCATAGTAACCTTAAACCTTACCCTAGTTTCACACAAATAACATTATACCTCCAGTGGTATAATAACATCATACAACCAAGTTATATCTTATCGAGCTTATGTGTAATTTTTTTGAGTTTTCTTAAAGTTAGTTTTTTTTATGTTTAAGTGAGTAGCTCAGAAATTTTAGGGTATAGCTCGACTTCTTTAATACAAAACTCGAAAACTTTATTATATAGCTCGGGTTCTAGAGCATACAACTGGGTACAACTGGTTGTAGGATCTATTAACTGCTAGTTTCACAACTAGTGACCACAATACCCCTTTTCAAGTCAATTCCTCAACGCGTTCTGATTTGAAATTGCATCTTTTACCAAGTCTAAGTTACGGCACCTTGCCTTGTTTCAAACAACCTTTGATCTGTAAAAGGCAACATCCATTTGCACTCAAACAAAACATCTGAACTATAAGCATGGTTTGATTTCACCTCTTCAGGTTGATACGTAGGCAGTCCTTTCTTACACAAGAAGGATACAACCACAACACCCAAATAAAATTAACAAAACATTCCGAACTATGACCATGGTTTGATTTCAACTCTTCAGGTGGATACATAGGCAGTCCTTTCTTACGCAAGAAGGATACAACCATCCCCACACACAAAAAAATCACCCATATCAACCTCAAAATACAAAAAAGAAGCCTTTCTCCTTTTCCACAAAATTCCCTTTTACAAGTGCAATGTTTAGGATAATTCAAACCGAATTACCTTTCCAAAATGGATGGAAGAAACAACACGCGTTCACAACTTCTTTTAACACAAGCAATCCTCTTATTTAATTAATAATGAAAAGGATTATAATCTTGACAAAAATAAAGCTAAGCAAGTCTACAACTTGTCAAAGCTAAAAATGTCGACTAACACATCTTACTGTTGGGATTCATTAATCTCATTTGTTTACATATTGAATATTGGAATAATTAATTTAGTCATAAAATTAATTCAAGATCTTATGCATGCAAAACAAATACAAGAGTAAAGAAAAACTGGTTCTTTACATTTGTAGTTTCGGTTATAAGGGCACTAGTAAGGTCTCCTACCTTACTTAGTTCTGGAGCTTTCCTAATGGATGAACAAGATTCAAGAGTAGAATCTCTCCCCAAGTATTTGTACCAAGTAAATCCTTCTTAATACAAATATTAATTTAGTTACTAGAAATTAATTTTTGTTCCCTTAAAATTATTAATATTATATGTATACTACTTCTAGTATTGATAGAATAATATTAGAGATTTATGTGAGATTTTATGAATTTTGTTCAACAACAAAACTAGTGAGATAAGTTGTAATCCAAGTAAATGAATAATTGTAAGAATAAATTGTAAAAAATAAGAAGAGAAAAACACTCCCTTTTTTTCTAGGGTGGCGGGGTAGAGGGAGAGGTGAAGAGTGCCCAATACCTATTGTTGTTGCTCTTCACAAGAGTGTAGGTATGATACTCTATGTTTAGTAGGTAATCATTATGTCTCCACTTAATAAAATAATCAAAACACAACTAACTCCTAATCTCTCCATAATCACGGCACACCCATATTAACATGGGTCCATTTTAAGTTTGTCAATTTGTTAATTTATATTGTGTGACAAATTGGACATGTAACTAGACATGTCATTTAAATAATGCATTTTTAACACATTAAAAATCATTATGTAAATGAAATAAATCACATACAAAATTAACTAGTAATTCACAATTACCATTACTTCAAATGGGTCATAGAATTATAAATTACAACTACTTGTATTTATAATAACCAATTCATTCTTATTTTAATTGTTTCATAAACAATAAATAAACCTTAAGCAATAAAACAATTTTAATTACTTAGCACAAATCTTATTTAATCAAATTACAATAAGATACGTATAATTACTCACAAAATCATTTGTTCAATTTTAAGGAATTAATTAACTAGTATCGTCATACAATTAATTAATTAATCAATTAAGAATGTTTCCCTAAAGGTATGACCTTAAGGGATCAACTGATCACCACCGTCACGCGACAGTAATGTCAAACTCTAGTCAGCCAATCATTACCGATTAATGTGGATCAGTTAACAATAAAATGTTACAATCCCTTGTGTATTCTTAATATGAGATTTAAACATGTGATCGCATTATTGTAGTGGACACATACTCCAACAATCTCCCACTTGTCCACAACAAGTGTGCGTCACCAATTCTCTTGTTCTATTACTATCTCCCACTCAATGCAAGGTGTCTTGCAGGTCGTACTTGCATTTGATCATATCTTGAGTGGTTTCCTCGATCTGGAGAATAACTGTCTGACCGGAATTCTCTAACATAGATACCTTCCAAGCGTGGCCACGCATTTCCAGTTCATTGCTCCTCGAGTGGCCTTAAGATATAAGATAACCCTGACGGGGATGGACAATTCCTATTGCACTCTTCCCTTTGATTAGCCACAACTCATCATGACCAAAAACATGTCCATAAGACTCCAGTTACGAAGGTCGCCGAACATAAATCAAAGTCAATCTGAAACTGAGCCATCTTGGGCGAACATTCATTAGTTAAAGAATCGACTCATAAGAATACCATAGTAGCTCTCGCCATGACCAGGCTATAAAAATTGTCAGAACTCTATAAGCGGTCATAAGCCCGACAGGGTGTCCCTCACAGTCTGCCTATGTTATCGACTAGTCATCTTTCATGACTCCATGGCACTTGAACATGTCATCAATCGCATCACACTCTAGTTGCTTCGAGATGTCACCTCGTATAAGTAAATAGGGACTAATACTATGTTAATCCAGTTCACTTTAATGGGGTTCAATATTGTCCCAACAATCCCATTTGGATGTAACAGAGTACAGGATGAGTTAACAATAACTCAAACAATAAATGTGATTATCACCCATGAGTAGTCAATACCATATTGCTACTCTATGTCTTATAATCATGAGTGCACTTATGTACTTGTGTAACGCAATAAAAGTTTAGTTTGTGAACATACCATGTGTCCAATTGTTCAAACTTTGTGAATTGCGATTTCCTTTAATTTCTTGTTATCCCTCATAGCATGAATTTTACTAAGTACATGTCTAGACTTCACACTAGACATATGTTCTTTAGCTTGAAAGAAGCTTTACTGTTATCTCATAACTTGTGATGTGGGTTTCGTTGGATAACACTACTTATAGTTTTAATGCATGCCACTTAATCACAACGTACTTAGGTTCATTTCCTAGAAACATGCAATGGTTGACAATAAAAATACACTTTTCTAGTCTCTATCTCCTTATGTCAATAATCTGCCTAGGATTTCCATAAATCCAAATGAGTTTGGAAACTTGAGTTTGTGTAACTTCTTAACACACAACTTGTTTCTCTTCCAAACTATAGAACATATCATTAGTTCTCCTAGAGAATTCATGACGGTTCCTAAAGCTTGCCAATGACTCTCATATGGGTAGACTTGTTATCGACTTATCATGCTCTAAGCATTTAATTCATCTAGGACATGTGCATAATGGTATACATGATTATACTAATGGCGGAAACAATAGTAATCATATTCATGTAGACAATAGTTCTTAGGTTCATGTGAATAATCATAGATCTATGATAATTCAGTTTCATCAATATGAACAACCTACTTAACTGTTTGATTTAAGAAGGATCATTATCATTATAAGATACCTATCTAAATGTCAATCCAACATCCCATGTTATAATAGATATGCATAATGTCAAATTTCATCCAGAATTGAAAACCTATTTGAACGTCATTTTTAATGAGTAATAAGTCATACAATTCATGAATGATGATTTCTCCCACTAAACTCCATGTCTAAACATGACAGTCTCTAGGTCCCACTCAAGTCCATGTGTACACATGTTTCTCCATGGAAACATAACATGATGGAATGTTCATTGCTTTTCTAAGTATTAATTAAAACCATATATGTCATTCATATATCACTTTCAAAATGCCAATTTAGAAAGTGGTATTAATACTTCACTTACTTTCATAATGATGTATAGCAATGAGTTGAATCCTTATCTTATCTAACAATTAACTTAGGTTTTGCAGACATCGACATGCCACTCTATGCAACTCTTAATCATAAACTTCGATTTTCCTAAATAAATCCATTTACTTGCATAGATACCATTTTAGTTTCATAAGGCTCTTGAGTAAAATGTCGAATTTTAAGATCTTTTATTACTTCATAGATCATGATCTAAATTTCAAAAGAACGCCTTCTTTTGGTGTCCTCACCTAGTTTCCTTAAGAACATCTTCTTTTGGTCTCCTCGCGTAGTATCCTTAAGAACATCTTCTTTTGATCTCCTCACGTAGTATCCTCAAGAACATCTTCTTTTGGTGCCCTCACGTGGAATTTACCTTCTCAAGGCTTGTGGCTAAATTACTCCCACTCTATCTTTAGAAAAAATACCCTTTTTCTCCAAAGATAGCATTTGAGCCATAAATAATTATGGTTAAGGAGAATGATATCACATGTCTATTTAATAGTGATTTAATCGAGGAATATTAAAAGCATAATATAGACAAGACGATTTAAGTTTGATAGGCGAATCAAATGAGGTTGGTAATGTTCCCTTATATGAGTTCAACAACTCAATCTTAACTTCATATTTGATCTTACATAAGTAAGTTGTGACATTTAGTCACTATGACATGAGGAGAATCGAATTCATAGCTTATGGACATATAATGACACGATCATTATAATTGTCTAATTAATCAATTTAAGTCGATAATCTTATGTTTCTAAATGCAGGTAGTGTATTAAGATAAATTTTAGAACAACCAATACAATAAAGTAAGTGACTTGGGTTGCAAACCAAGTCACCTTAATCCAAAATACAACCTTTGTTTAAGGAAAGAACTAATTCCCAAGTCGAACGAGGAGATTGAAAAATAGTTTAAAATTCCAAAATACAACATAAAATAAAGACAAAATAAAGCCAAGCTTCCATTGATCTAGCACCATGGGCGGCTACATCTAGCTCCCCTTAAGGTCTTCTAGGCTTACTTTTCCTTGACCTTGTCCTTGTTCGGATGCCCTAATTACAATAAAAAGGGAATTATCACAACTTGTATCAAAATAGCAAAGTTGAGATCGAAACATAAAAAGATAGGGATAATTATTTACCTACTGGAATAACTTTTCCAGCTTTGATGTCGCCTAGGTACTTAGGACAATTCCTCTTCCAATGCCCAATGCCATTACAATAGTGGCATTTGTCCCCGGACGGAGCACCTTTCTTGGGCTTAGACGAGCTAGCTTCAAAAGCCTTTCCCTTGTTCTTAAAGGGGGTTTGCTTCTTACCCTTGTTGACACCTTTCTTGAAATTTCCCTTGCTCTTTTGATTAATGTTGAGCACATCCTTGGTGGTGCTAGCATTTAGCCCCATATCCCTCTCGGCTTGCACAAGCATTTTGTGCAATTCATCGAGGGAAACTTTCAAGTTTTGCATATTAAAATTCACACGGAATTGAACATATGTTTTAACCTTGTTCAAGGAAGAAAGAATTAGATCAATGATGAGTTCTTTGGGAATCTCTACCTTTTCCATTTTTAAGGTCTCAACATGCTCCATCAACTTGAGCACATGAGGGCTAACTTTTTGGCCCTCCATAATGTTGAGATCGAAGAATGCGGATGCCGCTTCATATTGAATGATCCTCGGAGCTTGTGAAAACATGGTCACAAGTTTCGTATAGATCTCATAGGCGGTGCTAATCTTTATAGCACTCTTTTGGAGTTCGGCCTCCATTGAAAAGATCAACACATTTTTTTATCGCGACCTACTCCTTTTGGTAAGTCTCATAGGCTTGCCTAGCGGCGGGATTAGACCTAGCGGTTGGTGCGGTGGGAGAGGCCTCGGTGAGGTAACGAATCTTATCGTCACCCTCCGCGGCCAAGCGAAGTTGGGCGTCCCAATCGGCGAAGTTTGACCCATTCTTTTCTAGTTTACAATGATCCATGAAGGATCGGAGCTATGAAACATTGGTGAGAGTGTTCGAGCTAGTGGATGCGTTTGAATTTGGAGTTGCCATTGAAAATGAGAAAACAAATTTGACTACAAAATAAAAAGGAAGGAATTAATAAACATCTATTGTTTTAATAATACTTGTTAACATTTTAAACAAGTTTTAAACATTTATATAGTGACCTCTACCCAACTATTATAAATGATTCCAAGATCTAAATTCATATTAACTCGGGCACGGTGAATCGATTCATCCTTTGTCAATATAACTCGGTAGATTAACTCTTTAATCGATTCTACTTTTAGAACTCTCGGTCGATAAAATTACTCTAATATTTATCTTTAGCCCGGAACACATGCGACTACGGTCACGAATACTTCCGTTGAGCTCAATCCAAATTTCGATGTAATAATATTTTACTACCCATTTACCCAATGTAACAAGGTTTGTATTACGGTGAAGCCGGATTAATACCCTTATGAAATTGGGTTTCGTGGGTTC
This sequence comes from Silene latifolia, assembly GCF_048544455.1. Classification (NCBI taxonomy): domain Eukaryota; kingdom Viridiplantae; phylum Streptophyta; class Magnoliopsida; order Caryophyllales; family Caryophyllaceae; genus Silene; species Silene latifolia. The sequence goes on along the minus strand of NC_133538.1, from coordinate 123,710,372 downwards.
TACTATTTGGTAAGGCTAAATCTCAATTATTAATTTAGCGAGAGGTCATGTCAATTTATTATCTATCACGTTTTAAGTGAACTAAGGCGGTGAACTACGATAGTTATAATTGACACGGTCGATGACTCGATAAAATAATATGCATGTTTAGTTATGGCGATTTGGCTATGCATGCAAACATATAAAACAAATGCAAAGCATAAAGATAAAATCCTAGTATGGCCTTCCTAAAATAGTAAATCAAATAAACTATTTACAAAATCGGAAACCAACTCCTTTGGTCCCTTGAACTTCATATGGCACGCACTCCAAAGCAACATCGTCTTTGGTGGACCGCCTACTCGAATGGCACCGTCTTAAAGGAACTCCGGAATAAATAAATTACATAGCTTTTCAAATTTATAAAATACAAAATAAAACAAAACTAAATAAAATAAAGGTGATACGAGATCACATTAATTACAACCGAATCGATATCCCCATTCATTTCGGGAAATACCAATTAAAAACTAAGGCCATACTAAGTAAAAAATTACATAATTCAAAAATTATATAAAATAGAATATGACAATCATACTAAAATACGGCTTTAATATATGTATGAAACATGCCATGTGAAATGCCAAATAATCCTATTTAAGGTAATATCGTATATTATTCCGGTTTTAGGGATTAGTGTGACATTTAACCATTTAAGATCACACAATATTACATAATTCAAATCTATGTCCAAGTTAATTACCCTAACCTTCTTAGGACTCAAAATCCAGTCTTCACTAAACATTTGACAATAATTCAATATGATATATTCTAATAATTCCCAAAAAGTCATAAAAATTCGAAAAATCAAAATCATAATTTTGTATATTCTGGAAAATTCCCAGCATCCCAAAATTTTAATAAAAATTTGCCTTTTAGTTTATCTTAGCTTATTTCACAAATAAATTGCATAAATCGTAATTTTAACCCATTAATTCCAAATTAATTATAAAAATATGCAATAAATCAAAATTAAAATTTTGAAAATTCTTAAAAAGTTTTTAGAACCTGGAAATGGCAAAATTTTAAGCTCAAAAATCGAATTTACACTTATGACTATTAAAGTTGCTATTCTTCAATTTATATCCCATAAAAATTAATAACTATCCAAATTAAACGTAATTTGACATGCAACTTTAGATCTGATGTTCATATCACATATACAACATTGGAAAAAAATTTCAAGCCATAAAATTCAATTTAGCTATTTTGGGCTAAAATAGTCACTATTTATTCGATTTTTATATCTAAAAATCATAAATCATGCAAAATTAAATCATTTGATCTAAAAATTTACATAAAGTGTGTAAATATTGCATGTAATAACATACTTAATTTTTATGGGCAGGAACAAAGTCTAACCATTTTTAACATAAATATCTCTATTTAATCGACTTTTAACTTGTAAAAATCATAAATCATGCTATATAAAACCATTTTATATGAAAATTTACATACAACTTTTAAAATATTCATGTGAGGGCGTGTAAAAAATTCAATGTTAGAATCATAGTCTAACTATTTTTAGCATTTTAATTGTCATTTTACTAAATAAAATGTAATAAAAATACTAATAAATATATTAAAGAGCAATAAAATACCATAAATCATCAAAATGACCTAAAATAAATTTAGGACCAGAATTCTTATCATGCAAAATTTTCATGGCATTTATCTTCATAAATCCTAAATAAGAAGTTTTATTTGTTAACTAATTAACTCGAAAAAAGAAACCTGATTTTGCATGCAATAACCGTGTTGCTCTGATACTACTTGCTGGGATTCATTAATCTCATTTGTTTATATATTGAATATTGGAATAATTAATTTAGTCATAAAATTAATTCAAGATCTTATGCATGCAAAACAAATACAAGAGTAAAGAAAAACCGGTTCCTTACATTTATAGTTTCGGTTATAAGGGCACTAGTAAGGTCTCCTACCTTACTTAGTTCTTGAGCTTTCCTAATGGATGAACAAGATTCAAGCATAGAATCTCTCCCCAAGGAATGGTACCAAGGAAATCCTTCTTAATACAAATATTAATTTAGTTACTAGAAATTAATATTTGTTCCCTTAAAATTATTAATATTATATGTATACTACTTTTAGTATTGATAGAATAATATTAGAGATTTATGTGAGATCTTATGAATTTTGTTCAACAACAAAACAAGTGAGATAAGTTGTAATCCAAGTGAATGAATAATTGTAAGAATAAATTGCAAAAAATAAGAAGTGAAAAACTCTCTCTCTTTTTCTCTAGGGTGGCCGGGTAGAGGGAGAGGTGAAGAGTGCCCAATACCTTTTGTTATTGCTCTTCACAAGAGTGTAGGTATGATAGTCTATGTTTAGTAGGTAATGATTATGTTTTCACTTAATAAAATAATCAAAACACAACTAACTCCTAATCTCTCCATAATCACGACACACCCATATTAACATGGGTCCATTTTAAGTTTGTCAATTTGTTAATTTGTATTGTGTGACAAATTGGTCATGTTACTAGACATGTCATTTAAATAATGCATTTTTAACACATTAAAAATCATTATATAAATGAAATAAATCACATACAAAATTAACTAGTAATTCACAATTACCATTACTTCAAATGGGTCATAGAATTATAAATCACAACTACTTGTATTTATAATAACCAATTCATTATTATTTTAATTGTTTCATAAACAATAAATAAACCTTAAGCAATAAAACAATTTTAATTACTTAACACGAATCTTATTTAATCAAATTACAATAACATACGTATAATTACTGACAAAATCTTTTGTTCAATTATAAGGAATTAATTAACTAGTATCCTCATACAATTAATTAATTAATCAATTAAGAATGTTTCCCTAAAGGTATGACCTTAAGGGATCAACTGATCACCACCGTCACACGACAGTAATGTCAAACTCTAGTCAGCCAATCATTACCGATTAACGTGGATCAGTTGACAAAAATATGTTACAATCCCTTGTGTATTCTTAATATGAGATTTAAACATGTGATCGCATTATTGCCGAGGACACATACTCCAACACTTACATAATAAAACTACAACAAAACGCACTATACCTAGCTACTACGACATAATAAAAACTCACAGACGCTATTACAACATAATAGTAAAACGGGTAATGGAGGTCTTCATTCTTCCATTCTACCCTTGCCTTTTCCGTCGGGGTACATCTTCCCCTTGGTCTTCTTCTTGGCCCGCCTAGCATGGACTTCCTTTTCGGAACGGATCATCAACGGATGTACAACGGCAACGGCCTCCGGTCTTTTACAAGACCCCAAACTCGGCCCAAGTCGAACCCATACACGGCCCACTATCTCTTTCGGACCCCAGCATCTCCTCTTCGGTGGCCTCCCTACATCCGGGCTAATATCAACGGCGAAGTCGTCAAAGAAGGTGCGGTTGGTTTTGCCAACCTCTCTATACTTCAAGTCAACGACCTCGTCCTTACGAGACTTAGACCTTTCTTCCAAGGTTTGAGCTCTTAACCACTTGACATAAGCGAGAGTCACCCATGTCGTGGCAACGGGGTTTGGTACCTCTCAAATCAGCCGAGTGGCCCACCACCTCTCGAAGACCTACACAAGCTTGGAGTTTCGGAAAACACTCTCTTGGACGAGAGTATCTTGAGCGGGCACCTTTTGTTGACGCCCCATTTGCCTCATGAGCCTTTCGGGATAACTGAAGGAAGCAACTTTCAAGCCCACCACCATAAAAAAAAAAAGAACAAGCGGCCAAAGCGGGAAACCCGGTGAAGGACCTCAAGTGCTACGACGACACCACCCAACGGATATGAGGATCACCCTCCCCCACCAATCTCGAGGTCCAATAGGCCTCGGTGGATGTAAAACTATCCGAGTAAACCTTTTTCCTCATAATAATATGACAGAAGGAGTAGGAAGAAGAATCGGTACATACCTTAGCCTCTCCAAGAGCCACACTTGGAGGATCCTTGGAGATCCAAACGAGGGAGCTTCTCCACAAGAGCATTTCTTATCCAAAGCAGGGATGATCTCGCCAAGCACCAACCATGATGGATCCCAAACGTGCTCCATTTGCTCAACTATATGCACAAGGGTCATAGTACCATACCACTTTGACCCCTCCTTCTTCAAGGCATCGACAAGGAGGTACACATGCACTAGGCAAAAGGCAAGAGCCCTTCTCCTAGCTACCTCCGAGACATTAACATCCAACCTGTTTGAGATGATGTTGATGAGAGCCAACATATCCACACCATGGGGAGCAAGGAGAAAGTTCACAAGCCCAACATTGAACGAAACTTCTGTTTGTAGCACAACCAATATGGAGGAAGTACCGGAGTACAACCCAGTGATCCTCCAATGGCGCCCACTTCTTCAGCAAGAGGGCAAATTTCATCTTTCGGAAAAACGAAAACATGATGTTTCGAATCCCAAAACCGAGAGCATGCTTCAAGAAACGAGGATTGCACCTAGACTTGATGAAGCACCAACAATTGACCAACACCCATTACAACGAGTTGATACTTCTCGGGAGGCGATAAATCCCGACACCAATGTCGCAACCTATTTTCGAAAGTATCCATTTATTATTTTGTGGAAGAAGATGAAAGGTTTTCGTAGAGATGTTTTTCGTGTTTCGAATGATGAAACAATGAGGCACAAACATCCTTCTTTATACAAAACAATCAGCGCTTTTTTCTTAAAAAGGGGGAAGCTCATTTGCATCGCCTAGAGGCTCGCGCCTCATTGGGCTGCTTCTCAAGATCCGCGCCTTTATTTGTCCCTATCAAGTTGTGTTTCTTCCTGACACCTAGAATTTTTCGCCTTAGGGCTTGCGCCTCTTCGGCCGTATCTGGAAATTTTTGTGTTTTCTCACACTCACATTTCCTTGTTTTCATGTTTTACGAAATCCGATACGGTTTCCATGGCGCAGCTTTAAACATACGGGTTTTTCCCTTTTTTTTAGGGGGGAAGGGCTAGTCGCCCCGATCCGCGACGGATCGATTCCATGTCAGTCGATAATTCCAAAAAAATTTTGTTTTTTCGCATTTTTCATAAAAATCGAAAATTGATAACACGACGTCAACTTTCCTCAAAATTCAAACTCTTGCAAATCCGAGTCTTGATCCCGCAAATATCAAAATCAAACACACTCGCAAAATCCCTTTTGAAATTCATCAGTGACGGTTTGAATTTTAGTTTTTCGAGTTGTAAATCAATTTTCAGCAAAATTCAATGCAATTTAATTCAAACACGAATTAATTTCTCGAAATTTCGAATCCATTTCCTTTGAAAAATCCCAACGTGACGACCGGTCGCGGAGTTTTCAAAATTTCTTTTCGATTTCATTCTTAACTTCGAGTCATCGTGGTTATTTTTGTTTTCTACACTAACGATGCAAAGTCAAACGCCAAAGCAAAAGGGGAATCAGCCACTGACCATGCTTCTCCGAAACATTACACAAAAACAGCCAAACAAAACAAACTACAAACTAAAAACACATATATACAAACCGCCTCACGCAAGTTACATCGATACAGGTTTGATACAAACGACTGACCACACAAACAGGATCCGGTACAAGTATTTATCATACAGACACTAGCCTAAAACAATGAACTGGGGGCTATCCGCCACCTACCGGACTAAGCACTCCCGATCCTTCTAATCAGAAAAGAAAGGGGACAACATGGAAAAGAAAGGAGTAACCACGGAAGCAGAGGTGGTTACCATGACGATAATACCTCATTCCAACTCGGTAACAAAAAAGGAAAAAATGCCTGGCAGACTTCGGACGGTATGACTATCAGGAATTGTGACTCAGTGCATCGCCCCGACGATAACCCCCAATTATCGGAATTCAACGATAAAAAGAAGCCACGGCATAGAGTGCCACCTCGATGTTGACCCCCAATCATCAGAATTCAACAAGGACTGAAAACGGCAACGTAAAACGATGCACTGGTGTTAACCCCCAACCATCAGACGTCCGAATTTCTGCAGATAACAGCCAATGATCAACACGTGATCAAAGTTGGACAAAGGCCACCAGGGAGAAACACAACTCGACAGGGACAAGGCAACAACTGTCTCTCCTCCTCCTGGATCATCCTCCTCCTTTAAAGCCTCAGCGACGAACCCATTGGGCCCAGAAGCCCCAGAACACTCACCTACAATCAGGACGAAACAAAAATGTCAGCCGAAATTTCGGCATAAAGACGGCACAAAATGGACAAAACCCAGAAAAACAAACCACCTGCAAATAAAAACAAAACAAAACAAGGGCAAACCCACAGAAACTTATGTAACACCCCCATACTCCAAGTGCCTTACCAGGACCACTCAGGTTTAAGGATGCTACCATCTCGGTTACCCGAGGCATGATAATCATATGACAATGAAGAAACATACTTTATTAAATAAGTTTAAGTGATTACATTACAAAACCAATTGTAAGCAAAATACTGTTGTTCTCAAACTATAAACCAACTGAAAGGAACTGTTCTAATAAACACAGTGGAAGACTAAAGACTCTGATATGTGATGACTCCATCCTGACTAGATCCCACGCGTATCCAAGATATACCGCTAAGCAATCGCTCACCACCCCGAATGGATCACCACGATTTTTAAAACATTTAAACGGGTCGAGTACTAATCACACAACTTATATATATATATCAACAGTAAGATACACAGACAGCTTAACCGTCACACATACACACAACTACTCCAATCCCATCAATCTCAATCACCGATCGTCCTTTGGACCCATTACGCGATGGGGGACCGCAGCCGTTCCCACCTAAGCCCCGCTCATCATACCGAGCGATAACCCTGTCCCATTAATGTGCACATCCCCTTCCGTGGCGGGTTCCACGAAGGGCGAAACTAGGGCGTGAAGTCACTCCCGCAAGTGACTCCACTCAGCCGAGAACGCATCTCGAGAACCATAGACAACCAATCACAATCACAACATCAACAACCGTTTGAATCTATCAACAATGTACAATCACAATCACGGTAGTCACAATATAATCACTATATCAAACAATCAATCTCACGCATCAACAATCATCCCATTATGGGACTAATCGAGTAGGGAATCCTACCGGAAAGCATAATTATCGACGGTCTCTACAATTTTGTATCAAAAGGCTCTTCTACAAAACCTCCTCCTATCATACAAACATACAAACACTACCGAATCACAATCTACACAAAAACCCCCAAATCCCTAAATTAGGGTTTAACCAAATCAAAGGAAATACAATAAAAAGGGTACATAGATCTTACCCTCGACGCAAGGAACTCAACGGTACGAACAACGACAAGAACTGACCGTCTGAACTCCGGGAATTGCTAAGAATGCGATTAAGAAGATGGACTTGTTTGCTTTCTCTCTTAAACAGGAATTTAGGTTTTGTAAAAGTGGTTTAGAATAATGACGACGAAGCTTAAATACCTTAATCGCATAATTAACAAAACCCGAGAAAACTCCCCGTAAAAGCCGGACACTCGATCGAGTACCCAAGGTACTCGATCGAGTACCCCCTTACTCGATCGAGTGCCTAAGGCTACTTGATAGAGTACCCCCTTACTCTATCGAGTACCTAAGGCTACTTGATAGAGTACCCCCTTACTCTATCGAGTACCTAAGGCTACTTGATAGAGTACCCCTACAGTCGAAACTTTTCTAAAACGCAACTTACCCTTACTCGATAGAGTAAGGCCTACTCGATAGAGTACCCCAAGACTTATAAATACGGAGTATTACAGTCTTCCCTCCTTAAAAAGAACTTCGTCCCCGAAGTTCAACCCATACTCTAAAAACAACCATACTAACTCGACCAAGACACAACAACATAACTAAGAACTCAAAACTCGACCAAACATAAAACATGAACTCTTAACACCCACTCCACCAACTATGTTTACTTCCTTAACATGACTCACGATATCGCATCCACCACATATATATCTCTCACGACACCAACTTCATACATAACCAACCACCATCCACTAACACTGCTAGCTCCATAATATCATCCACTATCAAATCCAAAATCAAGACACTCCTAGACATCAAACGGAATGTTACATTCTACCACCCTTAAAAGGAACTTCGTCCTCGAAGTTTACTCGGACTCATAACATCATCCTCCAAACCATCAACATTATATAAAATATTCCCACACTCAAGCATCACACTACTACAAGCACGGCCATGGCCTTTTATAAGTATTATCCACAAAACAAATCCCTCCTTTACACTACGCTAACACTCTACTTCCAATTATATTACAACATGCACCACCATGAAACTCTCTTTTATCGCCTCCTACTCCTCTTAAGATAAATGTTACGTCCTCGTAACTCACTAATACTAAATCCTAGATATATCTTTTCATAATCCTCATCACCGTCGCATGTCAAAGATATCCACCTATAATCTAAACACTCGCCATGCACCTACCCAAGGCTCACTTACTTAAACAACTCTCATACTTCACTTCTCTCGTCACACCACCTAACCTATACCACAAAATCCTTAATTTAACCCAAAACTTCACTTGTTCCCTATTACCGCAACATGACACACCTCTCTATATAAACTACATAAAACTCTTACCACCAAAAGCATAACTCACGATCCACACTTGTTACGTACACTCACACTAGATCCTCAAGTTCCTTTCTTTTATTACCGCAAGCCTCATACATAACTTAACACGACACTAATTACTCAACGCCCTACACTCACTGTCTCAACAAAGGATTATGAACCACCTGCATATATCAGATCATTACTACACATGTTCTACGAATCACTTGCCATTACCATGTCCACTAAAACCTTATCTAGAACAAGATCAAAATTACTATAACAACCTCTCACAACCGTGTCCCATCAACAGAATATCACTATACCATGACAACAACGAAAACATATTCAACTCTATTTCATATCATACTCTACCTCATTCTTAACTTAACCTGGTAAAGAAAACATCAATAAGCAAGACAATTTGTCTACATATTCAACCAAAACTCACAAAGAACAACAAAGCAAACAAAACAACAATCTATGTATAATGGTATGCACTTTTGAAAACTCGTATCATAATCATCCCGCCTACTCCACCACAACCGGTGACGGCATCACAACACCGCCACCAACACCACATCGTAGTGCGAAAATACCCGCATCACAACACTAAATATCGAGCCCAGGATCACCACCGAGGCACCACAACCACATCGATAGACATCACAACTACATACAATTCCATATATACTTGACTGGAAATAACCTTTCGGACAAGAAAACTTACTCAAATCCACTTTACTCAATCACAACGCAACATATTATATGAATAAAAAGATAAGCATCTCATGAACATCATCTCTACCATTTCACGGAATACACGTGTGTTATTAATACACATAAAATTATAACTAGCCATGTCAAATTAATCAAATTATTACCTTTTTGGATATCATTCAATTAAACTACCGTGTCCAACATATATATATTACAGAACATTCATAAAACAGCTTTATAATTATCACACCATACCACTTCTTGTGAGGTCAGAACCTCACACAAACATTTACACATATCATAGACCCGTAATCACAACCAACTAGTCAATCCCGACCACGTAAGTTACCACTCAACAAAGGTTACCTGTTGTCCGAGCTTAACTCGCATGCCCCTCATCACATTCTTCCATTCGCATCACCAAAGACCTTTCGCCATACATAACCATACCGCTAACACTCATTATGAGAAACCACCTCCTAAGACTATGTCTTATACTTCCTGACAACCATACTTTTATCAATTCAGTCTTTACAAAATCAGCCTCTTTAGAATTGCCACTTTTCTAATATACCCTTACCCTTAACCACTAGTCAAAGACCATAACACTACCTTTGTCCAGGACATCAAACCTCTTCACTCATCTCTAAACATCATGATTTCTTTTCTATCTTTGGTTAACATCCCAAACAACGAACATCGAATTCATGAACAAAATTACCTCAACATTCTTCCCAATATTTTCCTTAATTGAATCATCATCCATTTCTCCACCAAAATCTCATATCATGTAGATATTCTACTAACTTCTTACTTTCCTTAATTTCTCGAAACTCATTATTAAACATGTTGTCCTGAAGCTCCCATATAACCATTAACTAACATCCTCATGATAATATCACACATTTCGATGATTCCTTACCTTTATATCACATAACTCAGGTGAATATTTTCCTCGACTTACTTTTATCCTTCTTTTCTCTTTACACTCAATAATACCAATTAATAGTTCAACTCCTTATTCCTTCTAGCTAACTCTTTAGAAATCCGATTACCCCTTCGTTGCTCCAAAACTCAAATTCCATTACTTTCTACCGACATCATCCCACTCTTTCTTACCATGGATCTTCTCTTATTATGCTATCACTCACACTTGCCACTAATCTATCCATAGAATCAATGTTTAATGTTCAAACAATTGCATCTCCCTTTTTACATCTCTAGAAATCATAATTCATTTAATACCGTTAATTACCCAAGGAAATCACACAGTAGTTTCGTCTCTCGATAACACAAATTTCCAAACTCGGTCACTACACCGCAAATCCACGTCGCGACATGTCCCATTAAGTTCGCTATATACCACTATTTCCAAACGACCTTTTATTACATATGTTCTTACTCAACACTATTTCTAACCATCTCCCTCCATAATTTATTATACATCTCAGGTTGCTACTATCCACATCCTTTCTTTCAATCTTTTCATTCTCACGTTCCTTAAACTTACATCATGCCTTGCCCACATTCACTTACATTTTCATTACTCAACATACAATCATGTCACTCATCTCGTCTCACACAACATGCTCTATGCCTCAATTAAGTCTTACTAATCCCAACACATATAAATCATGTCCTCCCCACCGAACTCATACTCATCATAGGTGCCACTCTTTACACCACAAAATTGGGTAACTTACGCGTCAAGACCAACATACATGTAAAACAATGCATAAAGAAGCAAAATAACGCCTTTGAATTAAACATAATATGCAACGAAGTCAAAAGATAAACATATGACCCAAAATAGGGGTCACTAGATCGAGTACAGGCCACTCGATCGAGTAAGGGACTTACTCGATCGAGTAGGTGAAGATCAGAAGCACGTAAAACAAATCACCAGGGCTACTCGATCGAGTAGCTAAGGTACTCGATCGAGTGCCCCTTACTCGATCGAGTACCAAGGATACTCGATCGAGTACCCCAATTCTCAACCTTTGTCAATTTTCGTAAAACAGCCATAACTCACTCATTTCTTGGTCGTTTTGGGTGTGTGACCTATCGTTAGAATCGTAAAAGAACAAGCTATCACCTCCAATTGGAATCACATTAAAATCATTTACACATCTCAAGTTATAACAGTTTAAAGACAACTTTGCTGTAATCAGACGACATAATTATTTGATTTTTACTTCCAAACAACTTAAACAACAACCAAGTTAAACGAAAACAACCCCATACTCATGAAACCAGTAGCCCCAATCACATATTATTATTTTCGAAAACAACGCAACAACATTCATCATGCACTACCCACATCCTTTTATTCTATAGCCTTTCGTAAGACAAATCATACTCATACATTACAAATCCTATTCCATGTTACTAACATAACAACACTATAAAATAACTTCCATGATATAACACGCTTAATCCAGGAACCATGTTATCGTACCACGATGATTCATCTTTTTCCACTAATTCATCCATCATACCACATATTTACCCACCATATACGTTCAACATATTCACCCAGCACATGTTCAATTCATACTCCTAACCTTCTGTACTTTTACTCAACACGACAACAACAACATGTATACTTACACATCGCTTTATATATATATATAGACAAAACACTTTTCCTTACGTAATTATAACATGTCAAATTACATGTATCAATAATTATACTTTCATGCTTTACAATCAACCAACATACAATTCACGTCATTATCATCTTTCATCCATCAATTCATACAACATACTACTACATAAATACACACAATAAGCACATAACGATCCCGACACATATCCCATTGTGACCGGTTCAAAATTGTAGGGCGAGTTCGCGACTTTAGGACGTCTCCCAAGTCTTTGCATTAGCTCCTACAACCTTTACCCCGGGTTCATTTTAATTGACTCCCTAGATTCATTAGATTCATTGGTTACAGGTTTCAGAATCGTCTCTCTGATACCATTTGTAACACCCCCATACTCCAAGTGCCTTACCAGGACCACTCAGGTTTAAGGATGCTACCATCTCGGTTACCCGAGGCATGATAATCATATGACAATGAAGAAACATACTTTATTAAATAAGTTTAAGTGATTACATTACAAAACCAACTGTAAGCAAAATACAACTGTTCTCAAACTATAAACCAACTGAAAGGAACTGTTCTAATAAACACCGCGGAAGACTAAAGACTACGATATGTGATGACTCCATCTGACTAGATCCCACGCGTATCCAAGATATACACCTTAGCAACCGCTCACCACCCCGAATGGATCACCACGAGTTTTTAAAACATTTAAACGGGTCGTACTAATCACACAACTTATATATATATATCAACGGTAAGATACACAGACATGACTTAACCGTCACACATACACACAACTACTCCAATCCCATCAATCTCAATCACCGACCGTCCACTTTGGACCAGCCCGCCGATGGGGACCGCGGCCGTTCCCACCTAAGCCCCGCTCATCATACCGAGCGATAACCCTGTCCCATTAATGTGCACATCCCCTTCCGTGGCGGGTTCCACGAAGGGCGAAACTAGGGCGTGAAGTCACTCCCGCAAGTGACTCCACTCAACCGAGAACGCATCTCGAGAACCATAGACAACCAATCACAATCACAACATCAACAACCGTTTGAATCTATCAACAATGTACAATCACAATCACAGGTAGTCACAATATAATCACTATATCAAACAATCAATCTCACGCATCAACAATCATCCCATTATGGGACTAATACTGAGTAGGGAATCCCACTCCGGAAAGCATAATTATCGACGGTCTCTCTTTTGTATCAAAAGGCTCTTCTACAAAACCTCCTCCTATCATACAAACATACAAACACTACCGAATCACAATCTACACAAAAACCCCCAAATCCCTAAATTAGGGTTTAACCAAATCAAAGGAAATACAATAAAAGGGTACATAGATCTTACCCTCGACGCAAGGAACTCAACGGTACGAACAACGACAAGAACCGACCGTCGAACTCGGAATTGCTAAGAATGCGATTAAGAAGATGGACTTGTTTGCTTTCTCTCTTAAACAGAAATTTAGGTTTTGTAAAAGTGGTTTAGAATAATGACGATGAAGCTTAAATACCTTAATCGCATAATTAACAAAACCCGAGAAAACTCCCCGTAAAACCGGACACTCGATCGAGTACCCAAGGTACTCGATCGAGTACCCCCATACTCGATCGAGTGCCTAAGGCTACTTGATAGAGTACCCCCTTACTCTATCGAGTACCTAAGGCTACTTGATAGAGTACCCCCTTACTCTATCGAGTACCTAAGGCTACTTGATAGAGTACCCTACAGGTCAGAAACTTTTCTAAAACGCAACTTACCCTTACTCGATAGAGTAAGGCCTACTCGATAGAGTACCCCAAGACTTATAAATACGGAGTATTACAACTTATCCAGCAAAACACTTCACAAAATTCAAAAAAAAATGACTCGCCTTTCTTTTCAAGCAAAAGACGAGTCAAAACAATGACAAAAATTACAAAAACCACCCAACAATTGAAAGACAACACAAGGTCCACAAAAACAAACAAACAAAATTCGCAACACACTGGGTTTTTTTCACCGCTCGAAAAAGGCAATTTTACGCCAATTCGGGCACAAACAGGACAAAAATTAAAAATACGACCACTACAAAACAACGTGATCTAATCACGTCTCAAAACGGCCTAAACTAATGTTAAGGTCCATTTCAAGACAAACCGGCTCAGTTTGAGCCTAAACAGACGCTTATTTCGTCAGCATAAAACCGTCTCACAAAGGCAAAAATTTAAATTTTGCCCACAAAGCCCAACGGAGGTTCAATATGGCAAACACGGTTTTCCCTGACTACAATGCAACCTAGCGGGGCACACAAGTCTAGCAAACAAACACGACATTGTGAAATAAGATGAATTTCTATCTCATTCACATTTTTCGAGCCTATGGAGCGGGAACGGGGACCAGAATGGAAACTAAAAGCACCCCTATACTCGTAAACAGGTTTCCAATCTAATGCGATCATCAATTTCATTCGAAAATGGGCTAAACAAAAACGTCCAAATCGATTTTTGAGGGTTTAGGGTTTCGCCCTAATTCAATCAACAAAAATACAAACAAATTCAAGTGGAATCAATAGGATTTGCATAGCTTGAGATGGCATGATGGATTTGGCACGACCACAAGAAAGAAAACACGACCGAAAATGGCGAAGTTTTTTGTTTATCACGTTTTAAGGTTGAAGACGAAGTGAAATGGGGAGTTGAACCTTCTCGTGACTTTTCACAGAAGAAAGGGAGCGCCTCCTTGCCTCGTAGGAAGGCTCGCGCCTCTTTGAGGTGCTCCCTGCTCTTTCAGCGAAACTTTGGGCTTTGGCCCATTTTCCACACTATTTTCACAAAATTTCAAACGACGGAATTAAAAACCGTCATTTTCAAATCACAAAATTGAAATGGCGAAATTAAAATCCGTTGTTTGCACACAAATTAAAAATTTCAAACGACGGAATTAAAAATCGTCCCTTCCTAAAAAAAAGGACAGAATAACGAAACTCAAAGTTCGTTATTTTTCACAAAATTCAAACAAACGCCATTAAAAACCGTCACACGTTCAAATAGAATAGCGAAATTCAAAATTTGTTATTTTTCCACAAACGGCATTAAAAACCGTCACACCTTCAAATAGAATAGCGAAATTCAAAATTCGTTATTTTCCCACAAACAGCATTAAAAACCGTCACACCTTCAAACGGGAAAGTGAAATTCAAAATCACTACTCCTCACAAATTTCAAGTCACAAGAGGACGGAATAAAGATCGTCATCCCCCGAACACGCATCAAATGGCGGAATTCACGTCCGCTATTTCTACAAATTCCGAACAACGGAAATAAAAATCGTCACCTCCCTTCGAGATTCGAAATCACAGCCGATCACAGGAGCCAGGCTCGAGCCTATCTCTTTCAGGCACCACAAACATCCAATATAAACACCGAAATTCCTCAGCAGGATATCAGAGGCCTCCCCATGGAGCCCGCTAAGCTGAACGACCTCTCGAAATAGGCCCGTCCAACACGGCTATTTCCTACTGTCGATCATATTCAATATGGCTGGCGAACCTCACAACGCACCTTCAGTATGGATGCGTGCCTCACAATGCACATTCAATATCGGAGGCAAACCTCAAAATGCACACCTTCAATATGGCTGGCGAGCCTCACAATGCACCTTCAACATGGCTGGCGAGCCTCAAAACGCACCACATTCAAGCGTGGCGGGCGAGCCTCAAAACGCACCCCATTCAACATGGCTGGCGAGCCTCAAAATACACCACCTTCAACATGGCTGGCGAGTCTCACAACGTAACTTCAATGCGGCTGGCGAGCCCCATCATATCCGCAACACGGCTAGCGAGCCTTTGTGCGCAATCAAGAAACAATTCAAGAACATATCTCGAAGATGCCTCAGGTATCACCTTCCTATGGCTGGCGAGCCCACGTAAGTAGTCTAACAGACATAAAATGACCCGCACGGACAGTCGACAGACTCTAAACTGTTCCCGATGATAGGTCCTTGACTCGTATCCCCGAGTCGTCTTAGTGTCGCCCATCCCGACAGCAGGTCCTTGGCCCGAATCCTTTTAAGCCGCCTCGACGTCGCCTCGGTCTCCAGGTTATAATATTTGATTGACCTGGGGACTATACTTTGACTTTCGCCCTGTCCAAGCCTTAGTCAAAGTGGGGGCTTTGTAGATGCCCAGTATCTGTCGAGTCTCCAACAAACACCCGATAGAACGAATTATGATTTTAATTGCATGATAGTGACAAGACAGCTCGAAGACCCGCGAAATGGCTCGTGCCTCTTCGAGTAGCCCATGCGGCCACGTTGCTTAAAACGCACACAACTACCCATTTCTGTTAGAGTATGTGTCCTCAACAATAGTGCGATCACATATTAAATCTCATAACAAGAAAACAAAAGGGATGATTCAATATACAATCAACTGATAAACATTAATCGGTAATGATTGGCTTACTAGACTTTGACGTTACTGTCATTTGACTTTGGTGATCAGTTGATCCCTTAAGGTCACACCTATGGGACAATTCCCTTAAGTGATAAGTTAATTAATTGTATATCGATACAGATTAATTAATTCCTTAAAATTGAACAAATTTCATTTATAAGAGAGAATTTTATATCTTATTGTAATATGATTAAATAAGATTTAATTTAGTAATTAAATGTTAAATTGCTAAATAGATAATTGTTTATGAAATAATTTGAGATAAGAATAATTAGTTAATTATAATTACAAAATGTTGTAGATGATATTGACTGGACTTAATGTGACCTATTTTATACACTCGTAATTATGAATTACTAGTTAATTTGTTATATGTAATTTATTTATTATGGAATGATGTTTAATAGTTAAATATGCATGAAAATGAATAAGTACATGTTGTGTGACACATGACCTACCAAATTACAATTGACAAATTACAAAGTTAAAATGGATGTCCATTTTAAGGTGTAAAAACCGGTTGGGTGAGGGTTTATGGGAGATGGTAGTTGTACTTATTTATGTAAGACATAATAATACCCTACAACCTAGAACCTACCCTAGTTTTCTTGTGAAGACAAAAAGAGAAATTGAAAACACAAAATTGCTCTTCCCTAGCTTATGAAAAACGGACACCCATTCAAAATAGTAGAAGTTGTTCTCAATTTTTCTTATCATTCTTATTCATATGTTATGAACAAAACTCTCTATTCTCTCTTACTCGATAAAATTGTTTTATGCATCTATTTGTTCATAAATTCTAATATTCACATAAGATTACTATGGTAGTAATATAACTAACATTAGAATTAATATTTAAGGTTAACTAATTTTATTACCTAGTTAGTAATATGATTAGTGTTATGGGAATGTCTTGAGTGCATCACTATGGAGGCATTCTACACTTGAATGCTTGAAGGTTCTTGGAGGATCATTCAAAATGGCATTAGCTCAAGATCTAGATTTGGAAGGAGTCCAAATCTAGTGCCCTAAATCCGTCACAAATGTATGTAAGAAAATCGTTTTCTCCTTATTTTTGATTAAAATCATCTTGCATGCAACTAGATCCACATGACATAAATTATGAATAATTTATAAAATGAATTAGATGAGTCTAATAGGGGTATATGAACCCAACAATTGGTATCAGAGCTTTTGTGTTGCATGCATATCATTTTATTGTTTTTTATGAGTTATTTGATAACAAAATAAAAACTAAAATTTGTGATTTATAAGAATAAAGCCACTAAATTTTTTTGCATGTAATTTATTCTAGTTTTAAAATATTTTTAGGTCATATTAATGATTTAAGGATGATTACTGCTTATATTAATGATTTTTAGTGAAATAATTATATTTTAATGAGTAAAATGAACTTTTATTTACTAAAAATAGTTAAACTTTGAAAATGACCATGAATTTTTAGTATGACCTCACATGCATATTTTACTTATTGTTGTAAAATTTCGTATTAATGTGATTTATATTGCATGATTTATGATTTTTATGTGATAAAAATGCTATAAATGGAGGTTAAATGACTAAAAATAGTTAAGCTTCGAAATTGGCCATAAAATTTTAATATGATGTCACATGCATATTTTACGGATTGTATATAAAATTTGAGATAAATGTGATATTTTTTTTTTTTAGTGAAATGTGAAATATATTAGAATAATTATGAGTTTAGATTACAAGTTCACCAGTACATCAAGCGTAAATCATAGCCTACTAGCATACACAATCAAATCATATTAGTCCATGGCATCCATTTCATCTGTTGAAATTTAGTCCCTCACGTAATGCATTGTCCACGCAGCTGGACATCTTTCTTCACCCTAGCAACAAGCATCTCAGGTTTAGGTACCAAAAGATCAATCCTGCACAGGTTACGAGCTTTCCAAATATGATACACCATTGCAAGGATAGCAGCAAAGACAATATGTTTCTTCATCAATGATCTGCATCTCCACTGTAAAATCAAGTCAAGAATGTTATCTACAGGCATATTGATCCCTAGCCAGCACTTTAGCAGACTCCAGCACCTGGCACTAAACACACATTCATATAGAATATGTTGATGCGTCTCAATGTGAGCCATACACAAGTCACACTGACCATCAGTGATGATCCCAAAATGAAGCAGCCTATCCTTTGTCAAGAGTCTCTGTTGGACAGCTATCCACCCAAGGAACGAATGCTTAGGTAAATTGATTTTATTCCAAATCAGAGGAAACCATATCACCTTATCCTGAGGACCTTGCAACCATTGGTACCCACTAGCAACAGAGTAACCATGTTGCACGTTCCAATCCCCTGCATAGAACCCTTCTTTCAATTTCTCCTTAGTTTTGCAAATCATACGCCAAGACCAACTTGTCTGAACATGTGGGTTGTAAGAAAGCCAGTCCTGCCCCTTAATGTATATATGGTTAACCCACTTGATCCACATATGATCAGCCTTAGAGACCAACCACCAAACAAATTTGCCCATCATAGCCATATTCCACTTCCTGCAATGTACAATTCCCAGACCTCCATATTTCTTATCACAACAGACTTTTTCCCAAGCAACATTAGGTATTTTGTGGAATTGCTCAGAGCCACCCTACAAGTAGTTCCTGCATATCCTCTCTATTCTATCAAGAACAGTCACATGGATAAGAAAAATGCGTGCCCAGAATGTATGCAATTGTGTCAACACAGCTTGAACAAGGACCAATCTCCCAGCATAGCTAAGTTTTCTGGCCCCCAGCCTCTGATTCTCAGCACCAGTTTCTCTACAAGTCTAGAACAATCACCTATAGCCATCCTTTTATGAGAGATAGGTATCCCTAAGTATCTAAAAGGAAGCTGGCCCTCTCTGAACCCAAAGATGTTCAAAATGTAATGAACCTCCTCAGCTCTCACCCCATTAAAATAAATGTCAGATTTCTTACAATTCATCACCAATCCAGAAGCCTTTGAGAATGTAGAAAAAGCTCTCAAAATTACAATTATAGATCTTCTATCCCCCCTACAGAACATTAATAGATCATCTGCAAAGCATAAATAGGTCAATCTAAGTGATCTACAAAGAGGATGATAGCTAAAATCCAGGGTAGAAGTAACCTCAGCAAGAATTCTACTTAGGTACTCCATACAAAGAGTAAATAACAAAGGAGACATAGGATCTCCCTGTCTAATCCCTCTTTTGCCTTGAAAGTACCCAAAACTATTGCCATTGAGAGATAGAGTAAACCACGGAGTAGAAATGCATTCCATAATCCAAAGTATGAACCTCCTAGGAAATCTCAGAGCCTTCATCATTTGCTTATTAAACTCCCACTCAATGGAGTCATAAGCTTTCTTCAAATCAATTTTCATAAGACACCTAGGGGAACAAGACTTTCTCTTATACAATCTCACCAAGTCTTGGCAAATAAGTATGTTATCCACTATATCTCTCCCTTTTATAAACGCACTTTGGTTCTCACTCACAATACTAGGCAATACTCTAGCCAGTCTATTGCAAATGACTTTAGAGATAACCTTATATATCACATTGCAGCATGCAATGGGTCTGAAATCAGCTACATTCTCAGGCCTAACCTTCTTGGGAATCAAGGTAAGAGTAGTGGCATTAACCTGTTTGAGCATCCTGCCAGAGTTAAAAAATTTCTGAACTGCCCCAATTAGATAATTTCCCACAACATCATAAGCATCTTTAAAAAACAGGGATGTGAACCCATCAGGTCCAGGCGCCTTATTAGGTGGAATAGCAGCTAAAGCTTCCTTAATCTCATTAGCAGTTACCTCAGCAGTAAGGAGAGTCCTCTGATCCATATTAACAACAGAGCCCTTCCTAACAGTTGGGACATGAACCCTAGTCACAGGTGTACAAGCTCCCAAAAGCTTCTGGTAATAATGGATGAAAGCCTCCTCAATCTCTATAGCAGTAGAGGCCAGCTTCCCATCCATATATTTGATAGCTAAAATCTTATTTTGCATTCTCCTCGCCTTAATATCACTATCGAAGAATTTAGTGTTTCCATCCCCCTCAGATAGCCATTGAACTTTAGCTTTTTGAGCAAGAAAACTCCTCTTAGCCTCAGCCCTTTCTTTATAGATTAATGCGGCATCCTCAGCCTCCTTCTGAAGAGTGATATTCGTAGGGTCCAAATGCAATTTGATCTGAGCATCATGAAGCATCACTTGAGCAAGTCTTGCAGTAGTCTCTATCTGAGCATAATTAGAACCATTTAATTCCTTCAAAGGTCTCTTTAGCTATTTCAGTTTCTTAACAAACTGAAAAATTTTATGACCAGGAATATTAGCCTCCCAAACAGTCTTAACTATCTTGAGAAACTCCGAGTCCTTGCCCCACATATTAAAGTATTTAAAACTCCCTCTCTTCCTTACCCTATCAGGTTTCATAGCCATAGTGCAAGGGCAATGGTCAAAATGGCCTTCAGGGTGGAACATAGTATGAGTGTCAGGTTATTTGATTAACCAATCATCATTGACCATGGCTCTGTCAATCCTGCTAAACACCAAATCCCCCACCTCCTGCTTATTATTCCAGGTAAAAAAAGATCCATGAGCAGGGATGTCCCTTATACCACAATCATCCACACAGTCCTGAAAATCCCTCATCTCTGCAACAGAAATCTCAGAACCTATCCTCTCATCCATTGCAAGAACACTATTGAAATCTCCCATAACCACCCATAGACCAACCACCACCTGATGCATCAATTGAAGATACTGCCACAGTGGTAGTCTATCTGCAACCCTATTAAAACCATAGACCACAGACATCCACCATATATCCCCAGTAGGAATAAAAGTGACCCTAGCATTAATAACTTGAGCTTCAGAACTCAGAACCTCCACTTTATAGTTAGTATCATCCCAGATAATCCATATTCTGCCTCCATCATGACTTCCAATATTATTAACCGTAGCCCAATCACTTCCAATGCCTTGGTGAACTTTATTAATAGCAGGTAATCTAACTCTAGTCTCTAGTAAACCAAAAACACCTACATTATTATTATGCAAAAACCACCTAATGTCCTTTTGCTTATTCTCATTATTCATACCACGAATGTTCCAGAACCCAATGCTACCCATTTTCCAGCAAAGGATGTTCCCTAGTCATGTCCTCCTCAAGCACCCTCCTATAGTGAACAGAATGCTCAGGGACCTCCATAAACGTTCTCCTACCAACTCCTTGTTGAGTCCCCTACCTAGACAATCTAGTGAGAATTCTAGTAGGAGATAAAGGAGTGAAAGAGCATGGTATAGGAGTGACCATCCCCCTTGCATAACCCCCACCAACAGGCTGAGTCTGGACCACAGATAGATTTGGCTCAGGAGCAACAGGAACCACAGGAGGTGCAGGCTCAATAGGAAGTTGTTGGGTCTGCCTCTTAGGTACCCAGACTTGCCTCATCTTCTGTTATCGAGGCTCCTGCTTCTTCCTACAGTCTCTCTGTATATGCCATAGCCCATTGCAACCAGCACACAATACATGTTTCCATTCATAATGGACTATCTGCCTGTGCAAAACATCCATCACATCAGCAAACTCTATGACATCCGGAAAGTCACCCCCCATCTTGACCTCAATCATCACTCTAGCATGTCCAATGAACGTTTTAAGATGGGTATTACTATCAACTCTCACTGGCTTCCCTACCAGACTAGCAATTTTCATCAGAGCATTTCCCCAAAATTTCAGCGGTAAACCATAGAATCTAATCCAGATAGGCACCATATCCACAGTTTCCCTGACCAATTTCGAGGTAGGGGTCCATTCCTTAACAACCACAGGTTTGTTATCAAAAAACACAGGACCCGCTTGCAACACACGCAACTTCGTGGCTTCAGTTTTGAAACGAACAAGGAAAATACCATTAGAATGAAAAGAAATTTTCTCATACTCAGTATATCCCCAAACCCATTGAACAAAACCCTCAACCACTTTAAACGGCGGATTCAAACCCAACACGTAACAATATACTGTAGTAGACCAATACGCAAGTTCATTCTCAACATCAGCACTAGTTAGTTGAAGAGGATTTACCCTAGACGATTCAGACTCATGGGAATGATGTGAAACCTCTGTCCAGTCACTACCGTCATCGGATTCCTCCTCAAAAATCGAACTCATTCTATTACTGAGGGAAAATGGACGGATTACATCTTCAGAAGCATGAGCGTGTTCCTCGCACTGAATACCAGCAGGAAGAACATCCTCTTCATGATCCAAAGATTGAAATCTCGATCCACTAGCGTTATTATGTGGCGTATTACTAATTTTTTTGGTTTTTGATGAATTATTGTGTGCTATTACTCTAATTATTCTATTAGATTTGGGATTATTTCTCTTTTGTCGAGCCATTGCAGTAACAAAATTAGAAGAACCCTAAATCACAGTCTCTCTCTAAACGCATTCTCTCTCTTAATAAATGTGATTTATTATGCATGATTTAGACCTGGCAAACGGGTCAACCGGGTCGGGTTCGGGTCGGGCCGGTTTGGGTCGGGTCATTTTGGGTTTCTCAAAATTTCGGGTTAGTTCGGATCGGGTCAGTTCATTTCGGGTTACGGGTCTATTTCGGGTTTGTTGGTCGGGTGTGTTTCGGGTCAAGCGGGTCGGGTTAATTCGGGTCAGGCCATTTTCGGGTCAAAGATTAAGAGAAGAGAGACATTTCAACTCTATTAGGGTCAATTAAAGTTATATTTTGTCGGGTCATTTTCGGGTTGAGTGGTTTCGGATTGGTCATTTCGGGTCGGGTCTGTTACGGGTCCATGAAAGCTCGGGTCATTTTCGGGTCGGGTCGGGTCACTTCGGGCTTCGGGTGTCATTCGGATTCATCAATTCGGGTCGATTTCGGGTCTCGGGTCATCCTTTTCGGGTCGGGTCAATCGGGTCGGGTTGATTTTGCCAGGTCTAGCATGATTTATAATTTTAATGTTTAAAATGATATAAATAGTGACTATTTTTAGCAAAAAATGGCTAAAATGAATTTTATGGCATAAAATTTTTCCCTAATGTTGTATATATGATATGGACATCAGATCTAAAGTTGCATGAGTAATTTTGATTGATTTGGTATGTTTATTGATTTTTATGTGATAAAATCGTTAAAAGGCAACTTTATTAGTCATAAAAATTAATTCGAAAATTTTGGTTGAGTTTTTGCCATTTCCAGCTTTTGGAAATTATTCAAGAATGTTCAAAATTTTGATTTTTGATTTTTTCTTAATTTTTATGTTTAATTTGGATTAAATGGTAAAAGTTATGATTTATACGATTTATTAACGAAGTAAATTCTAATTGTTTTGTGGGCAAATTTTATTGAGTTTTTGGAATCTTGGTAATATTCTAGTATATGCAAAAATGTGATTTCGATTTTTTTTTCAAATTTTTATGATTTATTGGGAATGATTTCATAATTATTAAGATTAAAAGAAGTTTAAATAAGCAATAATACAAAACCAAGTAGAATTATTGTCAAATATTTAGTGAAGACTAATTTTTGAGTCCTAAGAAGGTTTGGATAATTAACTTGTGCTTAAAGTTGATTAAAGTATTGATTTGTGATTTTAAAAGTTATTATCACATATTTCCATAAAACCGGATTATATAAGAAATAAAGTATAAGTAGGGCAATTTGACACATTAATTTGGCATGTTAGACACATATATTTATGCTGCATATTTTATTTATAAATGTCACATTTTATTTATGTAATTTTGAATTATGTAATTTTATTTTAGTATGGCGTTAGTTTTAGTCGGTATTACCTGTAATGTAAGGGAATACCGATTCGGTTGTAATTTTAATGTGATCTCGTATCACTTTTATTTTACTAGATTCATTTTTACAAATGTATAATAGAAATGCTATGTAATTTTATTATTATTTGTAATTCCGGAGTTCCCTCAAGACAGTGACATTCGGAATGGTGTTCCAATCAAGACGGTGTTATCTTGGGAAGTGTGCCACTTGAAGTTCAAGGGACCAATGGAGTTGGTTTCCGAATTTGTAAATAGAATATTATATTTTCTATTTTAGGAAGGCCATACTAGGAAATATATTTATTTCTTTGCGTTTATTCTTTATATGTTTGCATACATTGCCAAATCGCCATAAACTAAACATACATATCATATCGAGTATTCGACCGTGTCAATTATAATTATCGTTAGTTCTAAAATTTAGTTCACTTAAATTTGATAGATAATAAATTGACTCGACCTCTCACGTTATTAAAAATTGAGACTTAGCCTTACCAAATAGTAGGAACCTATGAATCTCAATTTCATAAGGGTACAATATGATTTTTTGGGGTGCCTTCTATTGACGTTGGGTAAGTGGCGTAATAAATAGTTATTACACTTCGAAATTTGGTTGAACTCAACGGAAGTATTAGCGACCGTAGCCGCAATAGGTCCGGGCTAAAGATGAACTTAATGTAATTTCATCGACCGAGAGTTCTAAATGTAGAATCGGTTAAAGAGTTAACCCGGCAAGTCATATTAATAAGGTTGTAGAGGGCCCGTAGGCTCACAATTGAGTTAGTATGGATTTGGATCTCGGAATAATTTATATAATTGGGTGGAGGTCATTATATAAATGCTAAAACATGATAAAATGTTTTAAATATAACAATGAATGTTTAATTTTCCCACTATTTTGTTGTTTTATATTGTTCTTAATTATCGCTCCTACTCATATACGATATCAATTCGATTGTAACACGAGTCTCCTCTAAACCTCTATTGCTAACGACAAATAGAATCTCTTTCTAAATCCTCAAATGAACCGTTTCATAGGTTATGGACTAGTTCCATAGGAATCGTTCTATTCCATAGACCTCCATAGGAGTTATCCTATGTCATATAAGATTAGCATCTTAAATTCCTAACATGCCTATGTATGATTTCTTGCGAAGAAGTGTAAATAGAATTAATGATTAGTCCAAATATATTTTGATAATATCTTCTATGCATCCACGATTCAAAAGTCTAATTACTCAAACTAAACACTTATCATCAAGCACTTAAGTTATTAAGTACATGACAATGTTAAATTGGTAAATTGAATTGTTAGAAATTTTCATTAACCAAATACCACAATAGCGTTAACCCTTGTGAAGGATTAACTAGGAATTTAAGTGAAGATAAGTCATCATCAAATAGAAATTCTTGAATACAATGGGAACAATAATAAGTAAGTACATATCTTAATTGTTAAGGATAAAACTAGGCTCGGAAGAGAAAGTGTTAGACACTAAAATATAGACAAAGCCCAATTAAGTAAAGATCAAGGAAGTTGGTCGTGTGACTCCAACATATTCCTTCTTGAAAATCTATGACATTGACATTTCATTCTTGCCAAATACCACATCATGAGTATTTGATACAAATTTGTAGATTTCATCATAATATTTGGCATTATCGTGTGACGACTAGCAAGAATATTGTAGTGTACTCATTTTAGTTTAGTTTAGAAATGTACCTCAATAATTGTTATGATGTACAATATGTCTAAATAAGAATATAATTCAAGTTTTTGTACAAAACGAAAAGGGTTTCTCTATTATGCAATTAAAACAAGCGTTGTGCCCTTACATACCACGATTAAGTTTATGGTGAGATCATACAAATCAAGGTAATTATATTAAAACTAGAAATATAATGTCATATATACAAGACTCAAGTTGGTGACCCTAATCATTTCTGAATTCTCGATTGAAAATCACATTTAGAAGCTAATTTTGACTAGTCTACCAAACCATTTGATTGGGAATCTTTTGGTGTGTGCAAATCTTGTATTCAAAACAAGTTAATTCATAACTTTTTCTGGAAAAGGATTATTAATAGAGCAAGATATTCGCCCTATTTACACTTTGAAGTGTATGGTCAAATATAATTTCAATCAGACAAGGTTATTACTTCTTCATCTCTTTTACCAACGAATTAGGTAGATACATGATATCCACTTAATGAGATAAGAAGAAAAATTCTTTGAATAAGTTCAATGAATGTTTTAATATATCAAAAGCTACAGATTATAAAACCAAAGTATTAGTAGTTTGTTAAAATGGGGAACAATAAAGTGATGACTTTTATCTGCACCAAAAAGAGTGTGATATGGTATCACAAGTTCACTTTCATTACAATATGATTGAATCTTTACATTGTAGTTGGAGGTAGTTTCTGTTATATAATTTGTCTGGCATTTAAATTTTCCACTAATATAAAACATGGTTAAAGAAATCATCTACTTTTCATATGAGATATGGTTAGGCATGGTACCTAAATTGTAGCTTGTTTCGATAGTAAAAATGTGCTCTCTCTTCTTACATGATCACGAGAACAAAGGGTTTATGGCTCGTGATGCTGTCTATTAAAGAAAAGAGGATTATTTCTTAAAGACAGAATGAGAGAAAATGTTCAAGAGCCACAAATTGAGAATAAGGCGTAGGAAGATGTTCAAGAGCCACAAACTGAGAATAAGGCGTAGAAAGATGTTCAAGAGCCACAAACTGAGAATAAGGTGTAGGAAGATGTTCCTTCTTGGTCAAAATCATTAATTATTTCTTCGAAACCAAAGTTAACGGGAGTCATGTTACCTTTTGAAGGTAACAATCGTGCAACTTATGAAGATGCTTTATCTGGTCTCAACTCCATAAGAGTCCGAAATAAGCATAAACATGAACATGAAAATGTTTATTTAGCTTGGTTGGTTGGTGGCAAAGGGTTCTGCACGTAACAACAATGCTTCATTGTATTTGGATATGATTTGATATAGTTGGATTTTAAAATCATCTTGCATGAGTTTTGTAAATAGCAACTATCCTAAGGTAGGATACGAACTTTAGAAGAAATCTTAAGTAAAAGTCAAGGAGTTGAATGGTATGTTTTAGTCATGTAATAAACCTTTCTCGAATTGTCGAGTAGTTCTGTTTATACATGGAGTTTAGTGGGAGTAATGTGGTGTTAATAGTCTTATATGTAAACGACATATTGATCATTGTGAATGATGAAAGACTTATGAGAAAAATAATATATCTCTAAGGTATCCAGACCTATAAAGACAGTTCTAAGAGGATATTAGCGTTAAATGAATATTCTTATATTTATAAGAGTTAGACAAGTTCATAAGAGTTGAACATATAGAAATTGAATCCACATGCTTCCGTTGCGGGATTAATTCGTTACGCTAAAATGTATTACCATTCTTAAACCTCGTATACTTGGAGTATGACAAGATGTTACAAATCG
This sequence comes from Silene latifolia, assembly GCF_048544455.1. Lineage (NCBI taxonomy): Eukaryota > Viridiplantae > Streptophyta > Magnoliopsida > Caryophyllales > Caryophyllaceae > Silene > Silene latifolia. Next base: position 123,682,605 of record NC_133538.1, on the reverse strand, counting down.
AATGTTTGAGAGAAGTCTCTATATAGCCCCATAGTTCATTAGTTAGTACTCAGGAAGTATTAAAGATATGAAGCTAAGCATTTAGAAATGAGATGGATTTATGTGCAAGGAGTTACACAAAAACCATATTCTAAACACATAAGGATGGATAGAGAACCATCTTGGCTATATTATTTAAGGAGGATATCCGCTAGAAATGTCCTAGGCAGTTGAACAATGAGATATACACAACGAAAATTGAGTACACTTGCAATAATGAGATATGCAAGAAGGAAGGGATGATATTAGGATTCGGTTTTGTGAATTGGAGGAACTATGGTAGTTCGTTCCAATAACCGAAGGTCCTATCCCTACTCACTATGAGGACAGTGGGAGCTATTCTAAGGCAAGAGAGCCTATGTCTAGATTGGATCTAGACACGTACTCAAAAGTTTTATAATAAAGATTATACATAACAAAGGGAAAAAGTATATAGTAAGGTTAGGAAAGTGCAAAGTGTTGCTATGACTTACTAAACAAAGCCTTCTCATAGGCTTAGCATGATATGTCATGTCATTTCAATTGAATTGAGATGATCAACTATATAAAAAATTAAGAATGAATTATAGATTGCGTAGTAATTGATATTGTATCAATTTTACATATGTGATAATGCATTCATCGAATGAGTTTTATATTAAACTATTTTATTACTTTGTTACATCCAAATACGTTGCAAGGACAACATTGAATCATATTAAGTGAACTGGATTAACATAGTATTGGCCCCTAGTTGCATATATGAGGTGACGTCTCGAAGTCACTATAGTGTGATGCGATTGATGGCAAGTTCAAGTGTCATAGAGTCATAAGAGAAGACTAATCGATCACATAGGCAGATTGTATGGGACACTCTGTCGGGCAGTGACCGCTTATAGAGTTCTAGTAATTTTTATAAAGCCTGGTCGTGGTGAGAGCTACTATAGCATTCTTTTGAGTTGATTCTTTGACTAGAGACTGTTCGCTCAAGGTGGCACAGTTAATGAGTGACTTTGATTTATACTCTACGACTGTCGTAACTCAGGTCAAATGGGCATCTTCTGGGTCATGATGAGCCGTGGCTGTTCAATGGGAATAGTGCGATAGGAATTGTCCACCCCCTTGTCAGGGTTATCTAAAATCTCAGGGTCACTCAAGGAGTAGTGAACTGAAAATGCGTGGCCACACTCGGAAGGTATCTACGGTAGATAATTCCGGTCAGACAGTTACTCTCCGGATCGAGGAAACCACTCTAGATATGATGAACTGCAAGTACGACCTGCAAGACACCTTGCATTGAGTGGGAGATTGTAATAGGATAAGAGAATTAGTGACGCACACTTGTCTCGGACAAGTGGGAGATTGTTGGAGTATGTGTCCTCAACAATAGTGCGATCACATATTAAATATCATAACAAGAAAACAAAATGGGTGATTCAATATATAGTCAATTGATCAACATTAATCGGTAATGATTGGCTAACTAGAGTTTGACGTTACTGTCATTTGACGGTGGTGATCAGTTGATCCCTTAAGGTCACACCTATAGGACAATTCCCTTAACTGATAAGTTAATTAATCGTATGTCGATACAAATTAATTAATTCCTTAAAATTTAAAAAATTTCATTTATATGAGAGAATTTTATATATTATTGTAATATGATTAAATAAGATTTAATTTAGTAATTAAATGGTAAATTGCTAAATTTATAATTGTTTATGAAACAATTTGAGATAAGAATAATTAGTTAACTATAAATACAAAATGTTGTAGATTATTTTGACTGGACTTAATGTGACCCATTTTATACACTCTTAATTATGAATTACAAGTTAATTTGTTATATGTAATTTATTTATTATGGAATGATATTTAATAGTTAAATATGCATGAAAATGAATAAGGACATGTTTTGTGACACATGACCTACCAAATAACAATTGACAAATTACAAAGTTAAAATGGATGTCCAGTTTAAGGTGTAAAAACCGGTTGGGTGAGGGTTTATGGGAGATGGTGGTTGTACTTATTTATGTAAGACATAATAATACCCTACAACCTAGAACCTACCCTAGTTTTCTTGTGAAGACAAAAAGAGAAATTGAAAACACAAAATTGCTCTTCCCTAGCTTATGAAAAACGGACACCCATTCAAAATAGTAGAAGTTGTTCTCAATTTTTCTTATCATTCTTATTCATATGTTATGAACAAAACTCTCTATTCTCTCTTACTCGATAAAATTGTTTTATGCATCTATTTGTTCATAAATTCTAATATTCACATAAGATTACTATGGTAGTAATATAACTAACATTAGAATTAATATTTAAGGTTAACTAATTTTATTACCTAGTTAGTAATATGATTAGTGTTATGGGAATGTCTTGAGTGCATCACTATGGAGGCATTCTACACTTGAATGCTTGAAGGTTCTTGGAGGATCATTCAAAATGGCATTAGCTCAAGATCTAGATTTGGAAGGAGTCCAAATCTAGTGCCCTAAATCCGTCACAAATGTATGTAAGAAAATCGTTTTCTCCTTATTTTTGATTAAAATCATCTTGCATGCAACTAGATCCACATGACATAAATTATGAATAATTTATAAAATGAATTAGATGAGTCTAATAGGGGTATATGAACCTAACAATTTCTCTATAAATACCAACCTTCACACACTATAATCCTCACGCGAGTGTCCGCCCCCTCATCCATCCCTTAAAATTCTAGACTCGACTTCTTAAGTCACAAACCGATACGTATTTTCGACCTACCGATCAAAATTACAAGACAAACACATTGTTTGGTACCGTCATCGTGCATTAAATCACTTGACCGAACATCTCGAGCAACTACACCATCACTAAACTTAACAAAACACTCTTTACATTACTAAAACGGTTTTCAACCGAGTTTTCCGACCTAACAAGTTGTCACACTTTCGTCGATTTCTCATCTCAAGCCTAGCATGTAAGAATGAGGGTGTAATAATCTTCTTCTTTCATGTCTTTTTATCTATTTTATGACTTTAACATGCTAAAACTTGCATAACATGGTCCAAAATACGGATCGAGTGAGCCAAAACCGAGTTTAGACCGAAAAAAGAAGGCCTTAAACACCACTAGGTGCCTCGCGCCTCAATGAGGTGTCCTGGTCAGAACTCAAACGTGTTTGAGTTCCTTCTTTCCATTTTCCAACAAGTTTTATTATAAATCTTTTACCCATAAAACATTTTCACCCTTGGTTCCTTATACCATGATGGTTTAATCCGTGTTTCGATGATAATATTTGGTAAATCACATTTTAAAAGGTATTTTAAAACCTTTTATTTCATTTCTTTACATTTCAAAACCAACATATTAGTCATAGATGCAAAGTCATCCTTGGTTCCACATACCATGTCGGTTTAAATCCGAGTACGATGATAAACATTGACTAATTACAAACAAATTAACTTAATACAAGTAGTTCATAATCATTTTTCAAAACTATTCATGTCAAGCTTACAAAACCAAACCCGACGTCGAATATTGTCAATACAATGGCGATTATTCAAGTTCCGTTCCTCACATTAACACAAAGCGGTCTAAACGAGATTTTTAAACCAATACGGGTTTAAACACCCCCTTTACAAACCGTTTTACAAACCTTTTTGACAGGCATAAGACATTCCCTTGGATCGTCTGCTACCCCGCGTCTAAACAGGCCAACTATTTTCCAGTTTTCAAACCAGAACAGGTATGCTTGCATCGCCTGACGGCTCGCGCCTCAATAGGCTGCCTGATGCAGACTTTGTTTCCTTTCCAGCACCCATCTAGGACAATCCCGACTTCGGATAATCCGAATACAGGACGGATCAGATGACAAACCGGCCCATTTTATATCGTATTTGCAAAACGCCTTTCTAAGACAAATGGATCACGTTATGCACCATAAACCTAACTCGGTAAATGGATGTTTAATTTCCGTCTTGCATGGAAATCAACATTAAATCCAACTTGACATTAATTACATGATACTTGAATAAACAACCGACATAGAAAGCTCACATGTTAGGTTCAAACTTGTGGATGCGCATTCATGCATTTACCAGTTTTATCAACTTTTTCATTTAATCAACTAAGATCGATAAGTAGAGGCCGCTACCGCGGGCGGGATTGGGTGTCCGATTAAAGGGCTTCCCAATACGTACTTTCACCTCTTACTCAGAAACTTTGGATAGTGGACGGCCTTATCCAGGACGTACGAGAGTCATTCTACAGATAGAATGCTAAAGAGAGACGACTCTTTATCAATAGTACCAATGGCAAACACCGCTTTTTGCCTTGGTTGACCTAGGTATAAAGTGGATTCGAACGGGTTCCAAGCATCCCATAAATGCTTGGTGGCGACTCCGAACATCTCTTGCATCGTTTCGAGACCCTTGTCGAGTCGAAATCGACCGATCTAAAGCGATCCGGTCGAAAGCATTTTAAAGCCACCGAGCATGGCTTTCCGACTGCTGCATGTCCACAGATTGGATGGGCGTCGCAGGTAGCCTATGTCCGTAGATGGTAGCGAATTTAAATTTTCGCCGTTTTGGTTTTTTTTTTGTGAAGAAAATGACGGTTTTTAATTCTGTGGTCTTGCGATTTTGTGAGAAATAGCGAGTTTTGAACTTCACCATTTGTTGTTTTTTTTGTTTAAAGAGAAGTAACAGTTTTTATTGCCGTCGTCCGGCGATTTGAAATTTGTGAGAAATAGTGAATTCGAATTTCACTATTTGGATTTTTGTTTGAAAAGGACGTTTTTTAATTCCGTCGTTTGAAATTTGTGAAAATAACGAGTTTGTGTTTCACTATTTGGTTCTTTGTGAAGAAAATGACGGTTTTTAATTCCGTCGCTAGAATTTTGTGAAAATAACGAATTTGAATTTTGCCATTCTGTTTTTTGTTTGAGGATGACGGTCTATAATTCCGTCATTGAATTGTGAAAAATAACGAATTTGAATTTCGCTATTTTGTCTTTTGTTTAAGAATGACTGTTTTTAATTCCGTCATTGAAATTTGTGAAATAGCGGGAATTTGTGTGAAAATGGGCCAAAGCCCAAAATTTCACGAAGATTGCTAGGATAACCTCAAAGAGGCACGAGCCTTTGAGCGATGTAAGGAGCCTCTACTTATTTCTCTAAAAGACGCGAGGAGCAGCACCTCCTCATTTCACTTCGTGTTCTTCACAAAAACACAAAAAATCGCCATTTTTCGCCATTGTTGATCTCGTTTTTTGCTTGCATTTGTGCCACAGCCACTATGTCATCTCAAGGTATGTAAATCCTCATGATTCCATTTGATTTTGTTTGCCTTTTTGTTGATTGAATTAGAGCGAAACCCAAACCCTTTCAAAATCGATTTGGGCGTTTTGGTTTTGCCATTTTCGAGTGGAATTGATGCTTGCATTAGGTTAGAAACCTGTTTAGGAGTATAAGGGTGCTTTTAGTTTGCATTTTTATCCCCGTTCCCGCTCCCTAGGTGCAAAAAACGTGAATGAGACAAAAGACCGTCTCATTTTGCATTGTCGTGCTTGTTTGCTCGAGTTGTGAGCCCCACTAGGTTGCATTTTAGTATGGGAAGGCCGTCTTTGTTACGTTAAACCTTCGTTGGGTGTAAGGGGCAAAAGCTTTGTATTTTGCCTTTATCAGACAGTTTTATGCTGACGAAATAAGCGTCTGTTCGGGCGCAAACCGAGCCATTTTGCTTTCAAATAGACCTTAACGGTACTTTAGGTCATTTTTGGGCATCACCCAGTCTTGTTGCTTTGTTGTGGTCGTAATTTGAAATTTTGACTTGTTTGTGCTCAATTTGGCATAAAATTCCCCTTTTTGAGCTGTGTAAAATGCCCAGTTATGTTGGGAATTTTTGTTGCTTCTTTTTGGCAGACCTTGTGTAGGTCCGAGGGTGGTGGGTTATTTTTTTAGTTGTTTTTTTTTGCTGTTACTTTGGCTCGTCTTTTGCTTGAAAAGAAGGCCGAGTCGTTTTGTTGTGAGTTTTTGTGTTGGATAGGGTTGGGCGGGTTTGCCCTTGCTGTTGTTTGCTTTCGTTTTGTATTTGAAGGTGATTTTGTTTTTGAGATTTTGTTTGTTTTGTGCCGTCGTAATGCCAAAATTTTGGCTAACGTTTTTTTTTTTTGGTTTCAGGTGAGTGTTCGGGGGCCGCTAGGCCCGCTGGGTCCGAGGCTGAGGCCTTGGAGGAGGAGGAGGTCCTGAGGACCTTGGAGTCTCACTTCGGATCCGAGCCGGTTAGTACCCCGGGCAGTGCGCCAGAGGTAGTGGTGAAGGACGCTTCCGAGGAGCAACCTGCTGGTGAGGCCGCTAGAGCCGCGGGAGCCGTAAGGGCTGCTTATGTTGGGGGGATTCATGCGGAGTCCGTGGTTGTCACCTCTGGGATGAGGGTTTCTAGGAGGAGAGGTCCTCGGGTTTCCAGGCAGCAGCTTGAGATAGTTGCGCGGGTTGTTGAGAGGGGTCCTTATCGTCCCGTGCATTCTCGCGGTGCGACGAGGTGGAGCGTTGAGATAGAGGAGGACCACGCCTTTGTCCGCAGTTGGGAGGCTAGGCGTGTTCAGGCTCCGCAGGGGCTGAACCTGCGGGCGGCGCTTGCTTTAGCCGAGAGTTTTGATGGCAGCCAATTGTTGTTGCGACTTGACACTCATATCTCTTACCGTGCACACGAGGGCATGGTGAGTTTGATGCTTTCCTGAGTTTTTGTTGTTTTTGCTATCTTAGTCCTAAATAGGTGTTCTGACTTTGTTTGATTCCCAATTTTAGGAGATTGCTCCCATGAGGACGATCTCAGGCTTCTCGACTTGCATGGGTTTCTATGACGTCCTGCGAGTAGATTCGAGGGCGTTGATAGAGAGGTCGGCCATGGGCCCGTTGGTTGCTGCTTTGCGCGAGATTCCCGGGGCTTCGATTAGGTCGAATCTGTGTTTTATTCGTGTCATGTCCGATCACTACTGGGACACGATGTCGTCGTTCTATATGTAGTTTTGGGAGATCATAATCACCTTATAGGATTTTTCATGGTGTCGGGTCTTCCTTGTAGTGAGACGCTTGTTCAGTTTCTAGAGAGACCGGAGAGAGTGTCTTTTGCCGTGATCACGGGTTTGATCAGCGATGTTCTGCCCACACCGACTGACATCACTCCTTTCTTGATGGCGCACTTTTATGTAACACCCCCATACACAAAAAATGCTTTACCAAGACCACCTAAAGCATGAGAGTGCTACCATCTCGGTTACCTGAGGCAATGAATAGAAATAGACCATAAAAGAACGTACTTTAAGTAAATAGTTTAAGTGAATACATCAACCTCCAAAAACTGTAAAGTAAGATACACTATTCCAAATCCAAAAACTGACTAAAGTAAATGAAATGTTCGATAACACAACGGAAGACTTCTAAGACTCGTGATGACATATGCCCAGCTATCCCTCACGCATCAAAATCATACCTGTTCAATAAATGCTCACTATCCCCGAATGTGTCACCACAGATTTTAAAATAATTAAACGGGGTCAGTTACTCCATACACGATATAAAATAATACAACAACAACAATATACACAATTCTCCAACACAATCACATCAACAATTACCTGAGTAGCCTGAAGGTCTAGTCCTGACAGATTACGGCCGCAACAAGTAATCCCACCGCCAGTGGGGGACCCCAACCGTTCCCACCTAAGCTCCTCTCATCTTTACCGAGCGCAAACCCATGTTCCTTAATGTGCACATCCCCTCTTGTGGCAGGTTCTACAATGGGCGAATCAAGGGCGTGAAGCCACTCCCGCAAGTGACTCCACTCAGCCGAGGGCGCACCTCGCGAACCATAGACAAACAACAACAACCAACTACAACATCAACTATACCAATTCAATTACGATATAGACAAATGCCATTTACCAACAATCAACAACCAATCAACTATCTCATATTCATGTAAATAATAACTGAGTAGAAAACCCTACCTGGAAATGCAATCACCACAATCGACACAACAGCAGATCAGAAACACTCCTCTATGAAATCACTTCCTATCAACATACAATCATACAATTACAAACTAATACCAACAATACTCCCAAAACCCCCAAATTACCCAATTAGGGTTTAAACCAAAGTCAATGAAACAGTATAAAACCTATACTAGGATCTTACCCACAATGCGACGGTCTCAACGGTGTAAAGAACTCTGAAATCCGACAACACTAGTCCTTTGGATTTGATAGCAATGTGAGAGAGAAAAGCTACGAAACTTCATCTCTCGTGTAAAATATTTAGAATAGGGTAAAAAGTAAAAAGAAACTGATAAAAATCCTTTATATACCAATCTCACGTTGCTATCAAAACCAGGTCAAAAACCCGTAAGAACCGGCAAACTCGATCGAGTAAGTGAGATACTAGATCGAGTGGCCTCTACTTGATCGAGTTGCTCCGACTCGATCGAGTACCCAACAGACAAAACACTGTCTAGAACGCCAAAACACACTTACTGGACAGAGTAAGCCTTACTCGATAGAGTACCCAACAACACATAAAACCGTAGTATTACAGTCTTCCCTCCTTTAAAATGAATTTCATTCCCGAAGTTCAAACCCATACTAAAAAACAAACATACTAACTCAACAATGACACAACAACGCAACAAAAACTCAAAATCAAAACCCAGCCACAACTCAAAAACTCAAAAACAAAACCCTACCACAACTCATACCGACTTAAAACAACCACTAACTGTACCAAAACCAACATAAAACCATACCAAAACCTTATGCTATCATCTCCCACCCCCCCTAAAAGAAACATGGTTACGTCCCGTAAACACACATACCTGATAAAAAAAAAGACGGATACCGCTCCTTCATAACCTCTTCCGCCTCCCAAGTCGCTTCCTCGACATCGGGACTAGACCATAAAACCTTGAGTAACACTGTTTCCCCGGACCTAGTTTTGCGAACCTTGCGATCAAGAATCTGTTTTAGCACCTCTAGATAAGACAAGGATTCATCCAACTCGATGTTCTCCACCACTAACACATGGGAAGGATCACTCACATACTGCCGTAATTGAGACACGTGGAATAAATTATGTACACGATCCAAAGCTGGTGGCAAAGCTAACCGGTAAGCAACGTCTCCCACATGATCCAAAATCTCATACGGTCCATTAAAATTTTAGCTTAACTTCCCTTTCTTACCAAACCGCATAACCCCACGTATAGGTGACACTTTCAAAAGAACCTTATCCCCAACCTGAAACTTGCTGTCCCGACGATGTAAGTCCGCATAGCTCTTTTGTAGATCCCGGGCCGCTTTTATCTTTTGCCTAACCACCTTCACTTGTTCTATCATCTCCTGTACCATCTGTGGTCCTAAAACTACTGCCTCAGCTCTATCATCCCAGCAGATCGAACTCCTACACCTCTCCCCATACAAAGCCTCAAACAGAGTCATGCCAATATTCGTATGGTAGCTATTGTTGTAAGAAAACTCGATCAAATACAACCTATCTTCCTAACTACCACCAAACTCCATCACGTAAGCCCTCAACATATCTTCCAAAGTCTTGATAGTTCTCTATGTCTATCCATCTGTTGGAGGATGAAACGTAGTACTCATCTTTAAGGTAGTTCCCATCATCTCCTATAACTCTTGCTAAAATCGAGAAATGAACCTCGTATCCCAATCTGACACAATCTATTTTGGCACCCCATGTAACCTCACCACATGCTTCCTGTAGCCATTAGCCAACTACACCTTACTCCATGTATCTTTCATTGGAATAAAGTGAGCTGACTTAGTCAAACTATCAACTATAACCCATATCATGTTATTACCTTGCTGGCTCCTTGGTAAACCCACTATGAAATCCATCAAGGTAGACTCCCATTTCCACTCAAGTTCCTCAAGAGAATGAATCTTACCTTGTGGTATTCGCAGCCCTCATTTCTCTCTCTGACTTATCAAACATCTAGCCACAAACTCAGCTGTCTCCCTTTTCATCCCAGGCCACCAGAAAGTCTTCTTTAGGTCTCTAAAACGCTTGTCACCACCCGGATGCACTGAATAAGGTGTACAATGAGCCTCTGTCATGATTACCTTTTTCAAGTCAGCATCCTTAGGTACACACCATCTACCATCATACCAAACACTCCCATCAGAATGAATAAAGAACCGAGACACTGTCCATTTCTATACTCCAGCTCTCCACTCCTGAATCTTAGAATCAGGAACCTGCTTCCTGCGAATATCATCATAAAGATCCGACTCCACTGTCAAGTCTCCCCTATCATCCCCTTTTTGAATCACATGTATCCCCATCTTACCCACCTCATCTCTCAAACTCATAAAAGACATAGCTGTGCGTAGAGAATGCACACTCTTTCTACTCAACGCATCAGCAACTACGTTTGTCTTCCCTTTATGGTATATGATATCTATGTCATAATCCCCGATAAGCTCCTTCCACCTTCTCTGTCTCATGTTCAGCTCCTTTTGAGTAAAGATGTACATTAAACTCTTGTGATCAGAAAACACCTTAAAGGTCACCCGATAAAGATAGTGCCTCCAAATCTTGAGAGCAAACACAACTGCACCCAACTCTAGATCATGCGTCGGATAGTTCTCCTCATAAGATTTCAATTGCCTAGAAGCACATACAATGATTTTCCCATTCTGCATCAACACACAACCCAACCCGTTCTTTGAAGCATCTGTATACACATCAAATTTCTCACACCATTTAGGTAAAGCTAAGACTGGAGTTGTGGTCAAACGCTCTTTAATGTTTAGAACGCCGTGTCATACCTTTTATCCCATTGAAACATGTTCTCTTTCCTCGTCAACGCGGTCATTGGTCGGGCGATCTTTGAAAAGTCTTTCACAAACCGTCGATAGTACCCTGCCAAAACCAAGAAACTCCTTATCTCGGCCACGTTATTTGGTTCTTCTCACTTAGCTATTGCCTCTATCTTGATAGGATCCACATATACACCCTCTTTAGAAATCACTTGACCAAGAAAATCCACTTTGTCTAACCTTATCTCACACTTCGACAACTTTGCATACAGCTGGTTGTCGCGTAGAGTTTGCAACACCAACCTCAAATGCTCCTCGCGGTCCTACTTACTCTGACAATAGAGTAAGATGTCATCTATGAACACCACTACGAACTGATCCAAGAACTGATTGAAGACTCGGTTCATCAAATCCGTAAACATTGCCAGCGCATTAGACAACCCAAACGGCATCACCATAAACTTATAGTCACCATACCTCGATAGAAAAGTTGTCTTTGGTATGTCTTCATCCCGAATCCTCACTTGATGGTACCCCGATCTCAGATCAATCTTTGAAAAGACTCCGGCCCCATTCAAATGGTCAAACAGATCATCTATCCTTGGTAAAAGATACTTGTTCTTCACTGTAATACTGTTCAGCTCTCGGTAGTCGATACACAACCTAAAGCTCCTATCTTTCTTCTTCAGAAACAAAACCGGTCCTCCCCACGGTGATACACTAGGTCTAATGTATCCCTTCTCTATCAAATCATCCAACTGTTTCTTTAGCTCCCTTAACTCCTTGGGACCCATGCAGTACGGGGCCTTAGAGATCGGTCATGTCCCTGGTTTCAACTCCACGCTGAAATCTATATCTCACTTTGGTGGTAAACCCGATATCTCTTCCAGAAAAACATCTGGAAACTCTCCCACCACTTGTATCTCATCAGCTATCGGCTCCACCATACTATGATCTTTCACATGACATAGAATTAAAGGACACCCCTTCCTAAGGTAAGACTTCAAGGTCACCGCTGCAATCACTTTGACTTTGGGTTTGACAATAAACCCCCGATAAGACACACTAACTCCCTTAGGGCCTCTCAAAGAGACTTTATTTTGGTGACAATCTATTCTAGCCTTGTACTTACCCAACCAATCCATACCAACTATCATCTCAAAACCATCCATAGGAAATTCTAACAAATCCACTGGAAGATCAACCTGCCCAACTATCATGGATACACCCTTATACAACCTCCCACAAGACACTGACTCACCCGACGGCATAAAAACTTCGTCTTTTACAGAATCAAACTCTCTCAAACCCAAAAGCTTAGCATAACTCGATGATACAAAAGAGTGTGACGCACCCGAATCAAACAAAACAAAGATAGAAACGTCATTAACAAGAAAGGTACCAATGATCAAGTGTGCATCATCCTCAACAGCTTTCTTGGCCATCATAAACAACTTGCCATTGGTCTTCTCTCCACCTCCTTGTACTATACTAGCTGAAGTAGATGGCTTGGGAGCTGACCCCTGATTGTTGTTAGCCGTCGATTTCTGATAAGAATTATCGCCATTATGGTTGGACCCACCAATGTTGTTACCATGTCCTCCTTAATTATTCTATGACCCAGCCGATCGGTTGCTAGCATAACTCGGTGTCGGACCCTGCGAAAAGCTCCCATGCGATTGTCTCTGAAAACCTCTGCCCCGGCACTCATACATTCATGCCTCTTGTGGCCCATACCGCCACAGTTAATGCAAAAGATACTCCAACTGTTGCTACCGCCACGACCACGCCCATCAGAAAATCCACCACTGAAACCCGATCCTAATGAGTAAGCCCTTGTCTGATTATGACTACCCCTCTTGTAGCTAGACTGACCACCACTCTCACTCTCAGCCATTCTCTTTTCTAGACCTCGCTCATTATTTTCTTTGGCCATCTTGACCAACCGCTCAGCTCGTCCTACCCTCTTATATACTTCCTTAACATCAGTAAGGACCCCAATCGGTAGCTTCTCCATGATCTGATAGGTTAACCCCTTCTCAAACCGAAGTGCTAAGTTCTCTTGACTCTGCCCCATGTCCTCAGCATATCTCGATTTCTCAATAAACTTATGATAGTACTCAGCCACCGTCATATCCGAGGTCATCTTGAAAGAATGAAACTCCTCCCTCAACTTACTGTGAACGTGCTACGGAATGAACTCCCTCCTCACCGCTCTCTTGAACTCAACCCATGGTATATCAGACTTACCCTGCTTCAGATAAAGATCTAGGGCACTCTCTCTCACCTCATCCCACCATTCCCCCGCAGCATCTCTAAGGTAGAATGCAGCTTGCTCAACCTTAAAATCCTCGGGACAATGAACCACTCTCAAGATGTTCTCCATCTCCCTATGCAAATTTTCTAGCAAAATTGGCGCAACAGTACCCATATATTCTTTTGGGTTGAAGCGGGATATCGTAGTGCTCATCTTGGCAAAGTCTACCCTGGCATCTTTGTCTTTCCCAAACCTCTTAAGGGCCTCGGTAAGCGCATCTTGATGCTCAAGCATCTCGGTAATCTCATCAGCACTTATCTCCTAAGCCTTATCATACATGGCATACCTATTTGGCGGCATATCTTTGAGCTATTAAGAAGAGAGATAAATGTAAGCACATAGCCTATGGCTCAAAGCAAATATGACACGCACAACACCTACTCGATCGAGTAACTACACCCACTCGATCGAGTAGAGGTCACTCGATCGAGTTGCCCACTTACTCGATCGAGTTCCCCAACTCCAGAATCTGACCAGAACTTACAAAAAAAACACACTCGATCGAGTCAAACACGTACACGATCGAGTAGCCCCCACTAGATCGAGTTCTTCCCCTACTCGATTGAGTTGCACAAAACAACAGCTACTGCACAACGTACGTTGTCATATACCCACGCGGTCGAGTTCAGCCCAATCGATCGAGTCCAACCTACTCGATCGAGTTACCCCCACTCGATCAAGACATGCTGACATTTCTAACTACCCGTATGCATTTATCTTAATAACTTTTCGTCAAAACCAAAGCATAGTATACAACACAATATACGTATTAACATGTTACTAATATGGCCACATTATAAATCAATTCATCATGCAACATGCTAAACCAAAATCATATTATCATTTACATCTACCTTCACCTTTTTCCACCACATCCTCCATTCAACCACACATCATCCATCCAACATATTCATATAAACATTAGTAAACACATAGTGATCCCATGACACCCCATAGTGACCGGTTCAAAGTTATAGGACGAGTTCGCGACTTTAGGACGTCTCCCAAGTCTTTGCATTAGCTCCTAACAACTCCTACCCGGGTTTATTTTAGTTTGACTCTCTAAGTTCATTAGATTCATTAGTTATATGTTCCAAAATCGCCGCTCTAATACCACTTTGTAACACCCCCATACACCAAGGTGCCTTACCAAGACCACCTAAACCATGAGATTGCTACCATCTCGGTTACGCGAGGCAATGAATATCAAATAGACCATAAAAGAACGTACTTTAAGTAAATAGTTTAAGTGAATACATCAACCTCCAAAAACTGTAAAGTAAGATGACACATGCCCATCTATTGTTTGAGTATGTGTCCTCAACAATAGTGCGATCACATTGTTAAAACTCATAATAAGAATACATAAATGGATGATTCATTTTTATACGTCAACTGATCAACATTAATCGGTAATGATTGGCTGACTAGAGTTTCACATTACTGTCATTTAACGGTGGTGATCAGTTGATCCCTTAAGGTCACACCTAAAGGACAATTCCCTTAATAGATAAATTAATTAATTGTATAATGATACAGATTAATTAATTCCTTAAAATTGAACAATTTACATATGTGAATGAGAATATGAATCTTAATGTAATTCGATTAAATAAGATTCGTTTTAGTAAATAAAATGTTTTATATTACTAAAACTTTGTTTATGAAACAATTAAATTAAGAATGATCGGTTAAATATAATTGCAATCTGTTGTAGATTATATTAACGTAAACCATTTTATATACTTGTAATCATGAATTACTAGTCAATTGTTATATATAATTGTATTAATATATGTAATGATATTTAATTGTTAAATATGCATTAATATTATTAATAACAAGTTACATGTTACATGTTACACATTATATGACAAAATAACAATTGAAAAAATTAAAATGGACTCCATATTATTTTATGGGCACCGGGTTTTGGTGGGTAAATAGGGTAAAATGGTTAATTATTTTATATTGTTTTTGAGAAGAACAAATTGCAAAAGTAAAATGTGCATGCATTGGGTCTATGGCCACTCACCCCCACCGGTTTTCCTCCTCTCTAAATGAATAAGAATTGTTCTTATTTTCATTCTTACATTTTTTACAACACACTCTTCTCTCTTTATCTCTCTAAAAATAAGTTTTAGAAAATAAATTGTTCAAAATCAAATATTTAGATTACTAAAAGTAGTAATAGAAATAATAATAAGATTAATTTTAAGGTCTCTAATTATATATATCTAGTTAATATATTAATTAGAATTAAGGGTTTTGTCTTGGTGCAATTGAAAGGAGGTTCTCGCAATATTGGGACAATAGGGGATCATCCATTTATTTGAGCTCAAGAACAAGTAAGAAAGGTGTTCTTACTTGTGCCCTATAAACCGTTTTTATCATTGTAAGGAACATTTTTCTTCACTTATCTATTAATATAATGTTATGCATGCATAAGATCAACATCTACGTTAATGAGTAATTAGATATAAAATGAAAGAGTTTAATTTGAGGTTTAATCAATCCTTTCAAGTGGTATCAGAGCTTAGGTTGTTGAATGCATAATCGGCTTAGTTTTTCCGACTAAATTAAAACTAGAAATTTGTGATTTATATGATTAAGTGACAAAAATTTTTGCATGTCATATATTCTGGTCCTAAAATGAATTTAGGTAATTTTGATGATTTATGGTAATTTTGGGCTCAATTTTAATGATTTTTAGTAATTTTATTACATTTTAATGTATAAAATGGTGTTTAAAATGCTAAAAATAGTTAGACTGAGTTTCTAACCTTGAATTTTTTATATGACCTCACATGCATATTTTACCCATTGTATGTAAAATTTCGTATAAATTTGATTTATTTTGCATGATTTATGATTTTTATGAGATAAAAATGACATAAATGGAGGTAAAATGGTTAAAATTAGTTCAACTTCGAAACAGGCCATGAAATTTTAATATGTTGTCACATGCACATTTTACTCAATTTGTGTAAAATTTTAGATAAATTGATTCATTTTGCATGATTTATAAATTTTTAGTGTAAAAATGACATAAATAGTGGCTAATTTAGCATAAATAGCTAAAACAAATTAAATGGCATGAGATAATTAGTATTGGTTGCTTTTTTATCCCATATATCAGATCTAAAGTTGGAACATTTATTAGATTAATCTTCATATGCTTTAGATGTTTTATTTTATAAAACCGATAAATTGCAACTATATTTTTCTCGAAATTAATTCGAAAATTTTAACATTGATTTTTGACATTATGAGTGTCATGGAATTTTTCCAGAATATTCAAAAATCTAAAATTAAAATTTTGAAATTATTGTAATTTAATTTGGATTTATTTCATAATAAGTTATGAATTTAAGGTCTATAATGAGCATGAATGATAAATCAGGTTGAATTATCGTCAAAAATTGAGTAATGACTAATTTTTTAGTCCTAAAACGTTAGGATAATTAACTTGGAGTAAAAATTTGATTTTAGTGTTATTTTGTGATTTTAATAAGTTAATGATCCATAAAACCAGATTATATTTACGATATAAGTTTAAATAGGACGATTTAGCACATAATTTGGCATGTTAGATCATATAATAATGCTGCATATTTCATTGATGAATGTCATATTTTATTTATATAATTTTGAATTATATAATTTTATCTTAGTATGGCCTTAGTTTTAATCGGTATTACCCGTAATGCAAGGGATTACCGATTCGGTTGTAATTTAATGTGATCTCGTATAACTTTTATTTTTACTGGTTTTTCATATTTCAAATGTATAATAGGAATAGCTATGTATTTTATTATATTTGTTATTCCGGTGTTCTTTCAAGATGGTGCCATTCGGAATGTGTTTCGACAAGACGAAGTTCTCTTGGAAGGCGTGCCATATGAAGATTCTAGGGACCAAAGGAGTTGGTTTCCGAATTTGTAATAGATTATTAGATTTTGTATTTTAGGAAAGGCCATACTAGGAAATTTATTTATTGCTTTGCATTTTTTCTTTATATGTTACATGCATTGCCAAATCGCCATTAACGTCACATGCATTTTTATTTATTTATCGTCTTTTGGTACGTGGCCGTGTCGATTATAATTATCGTTAGTTCACTAATATAGTTCACATAAAAGTTATAGATAATAAATCGACAAGACCTCTCACATATTTAAAATTGAGGTTAGACTTTCCAAATAGTAGGACCCATGAATCCCTTTGACATTTGGGGTAGATTCGGTTTCCCGGGGTACTTTCATTTTTCATTGGGTAAGTGGGGTAATAACAAGTTATTACACACGAAATTTGGTTGGACTCAACGGGACATGAAGACTAGTCTTATGTTCCGGGGCTAAAGATGAACTTAATGTAATTTCATCGACCGAGAGTTCTAATTGTTGAATCGGTTAAAGGGTTAACCCACCGAGTTATATTAGTGAGAGATGTATCGGTTTCCCGTGCTCGAGTTAATATGGATTTGGATCTCGAAATCATTTATATAATTTGGTGGAGGTCATTATAGAAATGCTAAAACATGCTAAAATGTTTTCATATATTAACGATGAATGTTTATTTTCCCACTATTTCGTTGTTTTATGTTGTTCTTTATCATTTCTCGTATTAATATACGATATCAATTCGATTGTAACACGAGTCTCCGCTAAACCAATATTACTAAAGACAAAAATAATCTCTTTCTAAATCCTCATATGAACCATTTAAATAGGGCATGGACTAGTTCCATAGGAATCGTTCTATTCCATAGAACTCCATAGGAGTTGTCCTATGTCATATAAGATTTGCATCTTAAAATTCCTAACATGTCTATGTATGATTTCTTGTGAAGAAATATGACTAGAGGTAATGATTAGTCAAAATATATTTTGTTAATTCTTCTATGCATCAATGGTTCAAAAGTCTTATTGCTCAACCTAAACACTTGTCATCAAGCACTTAAGTTGTTAAGAACATGACAATGTTAAATTGGTAAATAGATTTGTTAGAAATTTTGATTGACCAAATACCACAATAAAGTTCATCCTTCTGAAGGATTAACTAGGAATTTATATGAAGATAAGTCTTCATCAAGTAGAAATTTTTTAAATGAGTGGGAGCAATAAGAAGTAAGTACCTATCTTTATCGTTAAGGATAGAACTTGGTTCGAAAGAGAAGGTGTTAGACACTTAAATAGATACAAACCCCAATAAGTAAAGATCAAGGAAGTTGGTCAAGTAACTCCAACATATTCCTTCCTGAATATCTATGACATTAACATTACATTTTTCATAATTACCACATCATGAGTATTTGATACAAATTTGTGAATCATGTTAGAAATTGCCACATTTTATGATTATGAAATATGGAAAAAGGATGTCAAAACCACCTTTCTAAATGGGTATTTAGAGGAGGATTTTTTCATAGCACAATCCGAGGGTTTTGTAAATCCTTAGAATCCTAAGATTGAATAATCGTATGATGACTTGCATGAATGAAATTGATATGAATAGAACTAGGATAGTTACCATTTCATCCATGAACATATGAATGTTGTAGTGTACTCATTTTAGTTTTGTATTTAGAATTGCACCTCAATAATTGTTATGATGTACACTAAGTCTAAATAAGAATATAATTCAAGCTTTTGTATAAAACCCAAAGAGTTTCACTATTATGCAATTAAAACAAGCGTTGTGCCCTTACATACCACGGTTAAGTTTATGGTGAGACCATATAAATCAAGGTAATTATATTCAAACTAAAAGAAATGTCATATATACAAGACTCAAGTTGGTGACCCCTATTATTTCTCAATTCTCGATTGAAATTCGTGTTTAGAAACTAGTTTTGACAGTGTCCCAAACCATTTGATTGGAAATCTCTTGGTATGTGCAAATCTTGTATTCAAAGCAAGACAATTCATCATTTTTCCTAGAAAAGGATTATGAATAGAGCAAGATATTTGCCCTATTTACACTTCAAAGTGTATGGTCGAATACAATTTCAATCAGAAAAGGTTATTACTTCTTCATCTCTTTTACCAACGAACTAGGTAGATACTTGGCATCCACTTAATGAGGTAAGAAGAGAAACTCTTTGAATAAGTTCAATAAATGTTTAAAAAGTATCAAAACCTAGAGATTATAAAACCAAAGTAGTAGTACTTTGCTAAAATAGGAAACAATAAAGTGAAGACTTTGATTTACACCAAATAGAGTGTGATATGGTATCACAAGATCACTATCATAATAAGACCCTATAAAGATAAGGTGTATTATAAGGATACAAAGAATCCTATACGATATGATTGAATCTTTACTACAAAGTTGGAAGTAGTTTCTATAACAATTTGTCTAGTATTTATTTTTCCCACTAAAACAATACATAGTTAAAGCAATCAAGTATAATTCATATATGATATGATTAGGTATGGTACCTAATTTGTAGCTTGTTTTGGAAGAAAGCATGTGGATTTGTAACCCAACTATCATGAGAACAACAAGTTTGTGGCTCGTGATGCTGTCTTTTCAGAAAAGAAGTTTATTTCTTAAAGACAGAGTGGGAGAAAATGTTCAAGAGCCACAAACTGAGAATAAGACGTAGGAAGATGTTCCTTCTTGGTCAAAATCGGTATAAATCTATTCGAAACTTAAGTTAATAGGAGTCATGTTACATTTTGAAAGTAACGAAATTGTAACTTATTAAGATGCTTTATCTAGTCTCAACTCCATAAGAGTCCGAAGTAAGCATAAACATGAAAATGTATATTTAGCTTGGTTGGTTGGTGGCAAAGGGTTTTTCAAGCAACAACAATGCTTCATTGTATTCGGATATGATTTGATATAGTTGGAATTTAAGATCATCTTGCATGAGTTTTGTAAATCGCAACTATCCTAAGGTAGGATACAAACTTAAGAAGAAATCTTAAGTAGAAGTCAAGGAGTTGAATTATATGTTTTTTGATCATGTGATAAACATGTCTCGAATTGTCAAGTAGTTCTGTTTATACATGGAGTTTAGGGGGAGTAATGTGGTGTTACTAGTCTAATATTTAAGGGACATATTGATCATTGTGAATGATGAAAGACTTAGGAGAGGAATAATACATTTCTAAGATATCCAGACCTATAAAGATAGTTCTAAGAGGATATTAGCGTTAAATGAATATTCTTATATTGATAAGAGTCTAGACAATTTCAAAAGACATGTAGAATTTGAATCCACATGCTTCCGCTGCGGCATTAATTCATTACGCTAAGATGTATTACCATTATTAAACCTCGTATACATGGAGTATGACAAGAGATGTTACAAATCTAATGTTTGAGAGAAGTCTCTATATAGCCACATAGTTCATTAGTTGGTACTCAGGAAGTACTAAAGATGTAACACTACGGATTTTCTTTAGAGCCTACTCGACCGAGTAGAGCCTACTCGGCCGAGTAGTGCTCTTAGTGCGTGTTATTTCGGTTCTGCCGAGGAATACTCGGCCGAGTATAGCGAATACTCGACCGAGTATTGGACACTCGGCCGAGTGTTGTTGCACTCGACCGAGTGTCCGGTTTGGCGAAGTTATATTTCGACGGTTTGATTAAGGAGTGATTAGGGTATTTTATATTTCCGCGTCAGTTTCTAATATCACTTTTCAGAGCGTTATCATTTCTACGTTACCCTAATCATACCCAAATCATTCCCTAATAATTCCTTTGAGCATTTCGTAGCATCCTTGTGTGGATAATTGCGGTGATTCTTGCGTATAAGTTCTTGTTGCACTGTTGGTAAGTACATCTTTGTAATTATTGCATCGTTTCGGGTTGCTATACATTTATATGGAAGGGGATGTTGGGAATTGTACAAAGTGTAATTGTGTTGTATGATCATTGTATAGGAGAAGACTTCGTAGAGGAGCCTTTTTGATTGTCCGTGTTGCTTCTCTTTGTGATTGCTAAGGTAGGGTTTCCCTACTCGATTTCTTGTGCTTTACATGACATGTTGTTGTAATTATCGTTGTCTGTTGATCATCGTAATATGGAGATTGTTGTGACAGTGTTGGTGTGAGGGGATTGAGATGACGAGAATGTCATGTGATTGTGATTATGGTGGAGTCACTTGCGGGAGTGGCTTCACACCCTAGTTCGCCCTCCGTGGAACCCGCCACGGGAGGGGATGTGCACATTAAGGGACGGGGATCGTTGTCGCTCGTTGAGGAGCTGGACTAGGTGGGATCGGCGCGTCACCCATCGCTGGCGGCGAGGATTACTGTTGCGATGGGTAATCTGGCGGGGCTACACACTTTAGTGTGTAGTCGGTTCTGATGTGAGACGGGGTGATTGGGAGTTGATGATGATCGACGAGTATTGCATTTGTTTGTCTTGTTTGTTGCATAATACTGACCCCGTTGTTGTTTGTGGAATCTGCGGTGATCCATTCGGGGATGGTGAGCAGGCTTGACAGGTTTTGCTAGTGAGAGCTTGGGGATTATCTTGGGAGAATTGCCACCACGAGTCATAGCATCTTTGTCTCGAGTTCTTAGCGAGTTTTCTTTTTATTATTAAGACTTTGAAGTTGTAATTCATTAAACAGTATTTGGTTTCGGATATTGTAAACTTCGCTTTTTACATTACTTTAATAAATGTGCTCAGTTCAGACGCTTTTGATATGTACTAACCTCGGGCAACCGAGATGGTAACGCACTCTCATGGTAGGGTGGTCTTGGTAAGGCACCTTGGTATGAGGGGGTGTTACAAAGTGGTATCGAGCCGAAGATTCGGCACCTAAACAAACGAATTTAATGAACCTAGGGAGTCTAACTAAAATGAACCCGGGGAGAGTTGTTTGGAGCTACCGCAAAGACTCGGGAGACGTCCCGGAGTCGCACCTTGGCCCTTACTAACTCGAGCCGGTAACTTGGGGGAAAGTGTGATGAGGACTAGGCCTTGTATGTGCACGTATGTGAAGATACATGTTGGTAAAAGTCGATAGTTGTATATATGTGTGATGAAATTCTTAACTGTTGTGATGGGAGAAGTAATTGATGAAACGGGTGGTGATTTCAACGTTGGATCTAGCGTATGTGCAAATTGGATGTTGATATGGCTATAATATGGTGTTAAAGTTTTAATATATGCATTATGGTGCTAAAGTTTTAATATATGCATTACATGCTGACGTGATTATAACATGGTTTTAAAATCCTTAAGTATTTCTTTGCGGAATAGTGAGCATGATAGGGGAATCGTAATCTGTAAATCTTTTTATAGCGTAACTCGGCCGAGCAGGGTAGACACTCGACCGAGTATGGTCTACTCGGCCGAGTGGATAAAACTCGACCGAGTATTGTTTGATAAGAAGTAGCAGTTGCTACTGTTTGTGATTACTCGACCGAGTATGAGAGTGTACTCGACCGAGTATAGACCACTCGGCCGAGTGTTGTTACACTCGACCGAGTGTTCTTTTTGGTGTTTTGACGTTTGTCTCTGGAGTCGATACTCGACCGAGTATCTGCAAAGGTACTAGACCGAGTTATCAATACTCGACCGAGTATGATGTACACTCGGCCGAGTGTTCTTATGGCGGAGGGATGTTAAATTTTGAGCATGTGTTTACGTTTCTTTCTTTCTTATCAGCTCAAAATGCCGCCCAAAAGAACTCCCGCACAGATCCAAGCTTCGGAGATGTCTATTGATGAGGTTGCTCGCATGATTGAGCAACAAGAGGCTCTCCTTGAAGCTCTCAAAAATGTGGGAAAAGGAAACGAGAAGACGATGGATGCAACCCAGCTTAGCATCAACATTGCTCGTTTCCACCCTCCCACATATGACAGGGTAGGCGAACCAAAGCTGCTCGAGAAGTGGCACCGTGAGATTGAAGCTCTCATGGAAATGGTTAAGTGCCCCGAGGATATGATTGTTGAACAGGTTGTATACTACCTAAGAGGAGAAGCTGCAGTTTGGTGGCAGAACGTCAAGGATGATGCTAGAGCTTACTACCAGGAGGATGGGGCTATTCCGTGGTCTGGATTGAAGAGTGCTATGAGAGAGCGATTTGTCGGAGCATATCCGACACAAGATGAGATCCGACTTTGAATCTTTCACTATGTCCGAGGAGATGACATCACCGATTACTATCATCGGTTTATGGAGCTATCTCGTTATGTGGAAGATTTGCAACTCGGACAAAGAGGTTTGGCTCTCCGATTTGAGAGGGGTTTGTCTGCCAAGATCGTGAGCCGTATGCCGGCTGGGGTTGCTCGACCTCAAGGAAGTGTATCCGAGAGCGGGTCAAGTGAGAGAATGGTGGATCTCTCAAGGAGATCGAGGAGAGGACTCCTCTGAGAAAAGAGGAAGGTGATAGTGGGAACAACAATAAGCCAACCAACAAGAAAGGGAATTTCAACCATGCTAAAGCTTTCTCTGGAGGTTCTCGTGGCTGGGGAAAGAATGGAGGTCGGGTCGTAAGTGACAACACCAACCTTACGTGCTTCAACTGTGGTGGTATAGGCCACAAAAGGCGGGAATGCACGAGCTACAAGCCCGGCAATGGTTGGGAGCTCGTCGAGAAAATTTCTCTCGTGGGCCGACTCGAGTTTTGCTAGTAGCCGACCGGGAGGTTCATGGGGCAACAGAGGTGGACGGGGGTAACCGGGCGGTTACAACCGCGGTGGTGGTGGATCTTACCAGCGCAGAATAATAAAGTGTCACCCAGATTCGGCGGCTAAGCCTAGTACCTCCAATGCTTGATTCGGGGTGGAGGACAGAAGAATAGTGGAAAGCTCTTCATGATGGATAAGCAGGAAGCACAGGATGATGCTCATGTAGTTACCGGTACCTTTCTTGTTAATAATGTACCGTCCTTTGTTTTGTTTGATTGGGGCTACACATTCTTTTGTGTCTAAAAGTCATCTTTGTGTCTATGGGTTTGGGCAAGTTTGAGGTTGTAAAAGATGATGTGTTCATACCTTCGGGGAGTACGTGTCGTGTCTCAAGTTATATAAGGGTATATCTATGGTGATTGGAGGGGTAGATTTACCAGTAGACTTGTTAGAGTTTCCTAAGGATGGGTTTGAGGTGATTGTTGGGATGGATTGGCTAGGTAGGTATGATGCCAGGATAGATTGTAGACAGAAGAGAGTGTCTTTAAAGAGTCCCAAGGGTGTTAAGGTGTCCTATAGAGGGTTTGTGGTAAAGCCTAAGTGTAGGTTTATAGCGGTTATGACTTTAAAGTCATGTTTAAGGAAAAAGTGTCCCTTAATCCTTTGTCATGTGAGAGATCACCGAGTAGAGCCGCCGACAACTTCTGAGATTTCCGTGGTGAAAGAATTTGAAGATGTATTTCCTGAGGAAATACCGAGTTTGCCTCCCAAGAGGGATGTCGATTTCAGCGTGGAGCTTAAGCCGGGAACGGGTCCTATATCTAAAGCACCTTATCGTATGGCACCTAAAGAGTTGGCTGAGTTGAAGAAGCAGTTACATGAGTTGTTAGACAAGGGTTACATCAGGCCTAGCGTATCACCGTGGGGAGCTCCAGTTCTTTTTGTAAAGAAGAAAGATGGGAGTATGAGATTGTGCATTGACTACAGAGAGCTCAATCGGTTACTGATGAAGAACAAGTATCCGTTCGAGGATTGATGATATGTTCGATCGTTAAGTGGAGTGGTGTATTCTCTAAGATTGATCCGAGGTCGGGGTATCATCACCGAGGATAGCGGACGAAGATATTCCTAAAACAGCGTTCGATCTCGTTATGGTCACTACGAGTACGTAGTGATGCCTTTTGGGTTGACCAATGCGCGCAACAGCTTTTTATGGATTTGATGAACCGGATCTTCACACCGTTTTTGGATAAGTTTGTGGTTGTTTTCATCGATGATATCCTAGTTTATTCCAAGACCAAAGAAGAGCACGAAGAGCACTTGAGGATAGTTTTGCAGACTTTGAGAGAAAATCAGCTCTATGCCAAATTATCCAAGTGTGAGTTCCAGTTAGAGGAAGTGGCTTTTCTAGGCCATGTAATATCCAAGAAGGGGGTATCTATGGATCCTAGTAAGATTGAGGCCGTTACCAAGTGGGAATCGCCAGAAGAATGTTCTTGAGATTCGGAGTTTCTTAGGCCTTCACGGGCTACTACAGGAGATTTGTGAAGGATTTCTCTACCATAGCACGGCCTATGACATCCTTGATGAGGAAAGAAGTCAGATTTGTTTGGGATGAGAGTTGTGAAACAGCGTTTGGACTTAAAGGAACGCTTGACCACGGCTCCTATCCTAGCCTTGCCGGAGGGTTGTGAGAACTTTGAGGTCTATACCGACGCTTCAAAGAACGGTTTGGGTTGTGTCTTGATGCGGGGAGGAGAGTGATAGCTTATGCTTCGAGGCGGTGAAGCAATATGAGGAGAACTACCCTACTCATGATTTGGAGTCAAAGGTGCGATTGTGTTCGCACTTAAGATTTGGAGGCACTACCTTTACGGCGCAACTTTTAAGGTGTTCTCTGATCATAAGAGTCTAAAGTATATCTACACTCAGAAGGAGCTTAACATGCGACAGAGGCGGTGGATGGAGCTGATTGGAGATTATGATATGGAGATCATCTATCACGAGGGTAAAGCTAATGTTGTCGCAGATGCTTTGAGTAGGAAGAGCGTTCATTCGCTATGTACATGACTATGTCCTTCTTGAAGTTGAGAGATGAGATGTCCGGATTGGGGATCTTTATGATTCGAGAGGGGAATACCATCGGGGATTTGACGCTCGAGCCAGAGTTGTATGAAAACATCAAAAGTAAGCAAGAGCTTGATCCTAAGATCCAGGAGTGGAAGTCAAAGGTAGAGAGTGGAGCGACTTCCGGGTTCTCTATACATCCGGATGGGAGTGTTCGTTTTGATGGGAGATGGTGTGTTCCTGACGATGCAGAGTTAAGGAGAATGATCTTGTCGGAGGCTCATTGCACTCCTTATTCAGTTCACCCGGGTGGTGACAAGCTTTGAGAGACCTTAAGAAGACTTTTTGGTGGCCGAACATGAAGAGAGACGTAGCTGAGTTTGTGGCTAGATGTTTGACCTGTCAAAGGGTCAAAGGTGAACAAAGGAGACCTCAAGGTAAGATTCAGTCTCTGACAGTGCCTGAGTGGAAGTGGGAGTCGATCTCCATGGACTTTATTGTGGGGTTACCTAGGTCACACAAGAAGGGAACAACATGATTTGGGTGATTGTGGATCGGCTAACCAAATCAGCCCATTTCGTCCCCATGAAGGATACTTGGTCTAAGATGCAGCTTGCATTGGGTTACCGAAAGCATGTGGTTCGGTTACATGGTATTCCGAAAGATATTGTTTCCGATCCTGATGCGAGGTTCATATCAAAGTTTTGGCAAGAACTGCAAGAGTTGATGGGTACAACATCGAAGATGAGTGACTTTTCATCCGCAACCGATGGTCGGTGAACGGACCATCAAGACCTTAGAAGACATGCTAAGGGCATATGTTATGGACTTTGGAGGCAGTTGGGAAGACAGACTTGATCTGATCGAGTTTTCATACAATAATAGTTATCATACAAGTATTGGGATGGCACCATTTGAAGCTTTGTATGGCCGGAAATGCCGAAGTCCGGTTTGTTGGGATGATAGTTCCGAGACAGTGGTTTTAGGGCCACAATTGGTTCAGGATATGGTTGAGCAAATCCAGTTGATTCGCCGAAAGATGAGAGCAGCTCAAGATCGTCAAAAGAGCTACGCCGACTTACACCGCAGAGACATTGAGTTCGCGGTAGGTGACAAGGTGCTTTTGAAAGTGTCACCTATGCGAGGTGTTATGAGGTTTGGGAAAAAGGGTAAGCTAAGCCAAAAGTTTATAGGTCCTTATGAAATTCTGGACCGTGTTGGCGAGGTAGCCTACAGGTTAGCTTTACCACCAGCTTTGGATAGAGTTCACAATGTTTTTCACGTGTCTCAACTCCGGAAATACGTGAGTGACCCGTCGCACATCCTCGAGATGGAGAACATCGAACTTGATGAATCCTTGTCCTATGCCGAGATTCCTAAGGAGATTCTTGATCGCAAGGTTCGTAAGACCCGGACGGGTGAGACGGTCTTACTCAAGATTCTTTGGTCTAATCATAATGTGGAGGAAGCCACATGGGAACCCGAGGAAGCTATGCGAGACCGCTTTCCTAACCTTTTTGATCAGGTACGTTTGGTTACGGGGACGTAACCGTTGTCTTTTTAGGAGGTAGGAGATGGTCGCGATAGTGTTTTGTGTTTCTTTTGCTTTGTTTGATTCGAGTCGGGAGATGCGTTTGGGGTAACTTGTTGTGATGCTTGTGTAGTTCCTTGGAGTTGTCTCATGTGATTGTTAGAGTCTTGTGTCGTGGTGTTGTGCTTGTGTGTAGTAGAGTGTGAACTTCGGGACGAAGTTCTTTTTAGGGGGAAAGATTGTAACACTACGGATTTTCTTTAGAGCCTACTCGACCGAGTAGAGCCTACTCGGCCGAGTAGTGCTCTTAGTGCGTGTTATTTCGGTTCTGCCGAGGAATACTCGGCCGAGTATAGCGAATACTCGACCGAGTATTGGACACTCGGCCGAGTGTTGTTGCACTCGACCGAGTGTCCGGTTTAGCGAAGTGATATTTCGACGGTTTGATTAAGGAGTGATTAGGGTATTTTATATTTCCGCGTCAGTTTCTAATATCACTTTTCACAGCGTTATCATTTCTACGTTACCCTAATCATACCCAAATCATTCCCTAATCATTCCTTTAAGCATTTCGTAGCATCCTTGTGTGGATAATTGCGGTGATTCTTGCGTATAAGTTCTTGTTGCCTTTGTTGGTAAGTACATCTTTGTAATTATTGCATCGTTTGGGTTGCTATACATTTATATGGAAGGGGATGTTGGGAATTGTACAAAGTGTAATTGTGTTGTATGATCATTGTATAGGAGAAGACTTCGTAGAGGAGCCTTTTTGATTGTCCGTGTTGCTTCTTCTTTGTGATTGCTAAGGTAGGGTTTCCCTACTCGCCATTTCTTGTGCTTTACATGACATGTTGTTGTAATTATCGTTGTACGTTGATCATCGTAATATGGAGATTGTTGTGACAGTGTTGGTGTGAGGGGATTGAGATGACAGTAATGTCATGTGATTGTGATTATGGTGGAGTCACTTGCGGGAGTGGCTTCACACCCTAGTTCGCCCTCCGTGGAACCCGCCACGGGAGGGGATGTGCACATTAAGGGACAGGGATCGTTGTCGCTCGTGAGGAGCTGGACTAGGTGGGATCGGCTGCGGTCACCCACTGGCGGCGAGGATTACCTGTTGCGATGGGTAAACTGGCGGCGCTACACACTTTAGTGTGTAGTCGATTCGATGTGAGACAGGGTGATTGGGAGTTGATGATGATCGACGAGTATTGCATTTGTTTGTCTTGTTTGTTGCATAATACTCGACCCGTTGTTGTTTGTGGAATCTGCGGTGATCCATTCGGGGATGGTGAGCGGGCTTGACGGAGGTTTTGCTAGTGAGAGCTTGGGGATTATCTTGGGAGAATTGCCACCACGAGTCATAGCATCAGTCATCGAGTTCTTAGCGAGTTTTCTTTTATTATTAAGACTTTGAAGTTGTAATTCATTAAACAATGATTTGGTTTTGGATATTGTAAACTTCGCTTTTTACATTACTTTAATAAATGTGCTCAGTTCAGACGCTTTTGATATGTACTAACCTCGGGCAACCGAGATGGTAACGCACTCTCATGGTAGGGTGGTCCTGGTAAGGCACCTTGGTATGAGGGGGTGTTACAAAAGATATGAAGCTAAGCATTTAGAAATGAGATGGATTTATGTGCAAAAAGTTACAAAAAAACCATATTCTAAAGCACATAAGGATGGTTAGAGAACCATCTTGGGTATGTTATTTAAGGAGGATATCTGCTAGAAACGTCCTAGGCAGTTGAACAATGAGATATACACAACGGTAATTGAGTACACTTGTAATAATGAGATATGCAAGAAGTAAGGGATAATATTATGATTCAGTTTTGTAAATTGGAGGAACTATTGTAGTTCGTTCCAATAACCGAAGGTCCTACCCCTACACACTGTGAGGACAGTAGGGGTTATTCAAAGACAAGAATGCCTATGTCCAGATTGGATCTAGACACGTACTCAAAGAAGTTCTTATAATACTAGGTTATACACAA
Source organism: Silene latifolia (assembly GCF_048544455.1). NCBI lineage: Eukaryota > Viridiplantae > Streptophyta > Magnoliopsida > Caryophyllales > Caryophyllaceae > Silene > Silene latifolia. The sequence goes on along the minus strand of NC_133538.1, from coordinate 123,653,237 downwards.
GAATGGGAAATAGTATATAGTAAGGTTAGGAAAAGTGCAAGGTGTTGCTAAAACTTGCTAAGCAAGGCCTTTTCATAGGCCAAGCATGATAAGTCATGCCATTTCAATTGAGTTGAGATGTATAGTTATATACAATATTAAGTATGGATTATAGATTATGTAGTAATTGATATGGTGTCAACTATACATATGTGATAATGCACTCATCATTTGAGTTTTATTCAAAACTCTTTTCTTATAATACTTTTTTTTTTCAAAATAGGTTGTCGAGACAATATTGAACCCTATTAAAGTGAATTGGATTAACATAGTTTTCGCCTCTAGTCACTTATATGAGGTGACGTCTCCTAGTGACTAGAGTGTGAGTCGATTGATGGCAAGTGCAAGTGCCATAGAGTCAAAAGAGATGACTAGTCGATCACATAGGCAGACTGTATGAGACACTTTATCGGGCAGTGACCGCTTATAGAGTTCTGGAAACTTTTATGTAGCCTGGTCGTGGCAAGAGCTGCTATTGTATTCTTTTGAGTCAATTCTTTGACTAGAGACTGTTCGCCCAAGTTGGCACAGTTTCTGAGTGACTTTAAGTTATGCTCTACGACTTTCGTAAATGAGGTCAAATGGGCATCTCTTGGGTCATGATGAGCTGTGGCTATACGAAGGGAATAGTGTGATAGAAATTTTCCACCCCCTTGCCAGGTTTATTTAAAAGTCTCAAGGACACTCGAGGAGTAGTGAACTGAAAATGCGTGGCTACGCTCGGAAGGTATCTACGGTAGATAATTCCGGTAAGACAGTTACTCTCCAGATCGAGGAAACTACTCTTGATATGATCACTTGCAAGAACGACATGCAAGACACCTTGCATTGAGTGGGAGATTGTAATAGCAAAAGAGAATTGGTGACGCACACTTGTCTCCGACAAGTGGGAGATTGTTGGAGTATGTGTCCTCAACAATAGTGCGATCACATTATTAAAACTCAAAATAAGAATAAATATAGGGATGATTCATTTTTATACGTCAACTGATCAACATTATTCGGTAATGATTGGCTGACTAGAGTTTGACATTACCAGTCGTTTGACGGTGGTGATCAGTTGATCCCTTAAGGTCACACCTAAAGGATAATTTCCCTAATAGATAAATTAATTAAGTGTATAATGATACAGATTCCTTAATTCCTTAAAATTGAACAATTTACATATGTGAGTGAGAATATGAATTTTATTATAATTCGATTAAATAAGATTCGTTTTAGTAAATAAAATGTCTTATATTACTAAAACTTTATTTATGAAACAATTAAATTAAGAATGATCGGTTAATTATAATTGTAATCTGTTGTAGATTATATTAACGTAAACCATTTTATATACTAGTAATCATGAATTACTAGTCAACTGTAATATATAATTGTATTAATATATGTAATGATATTTAATTGTTAAATATGCAATAATATTATTAATAACATGTTACATGTTATATGTTACACATTACATGACAAAATAACAATTGACAAAATTAAAATGGACTCCATATTATTTTATGGGCACCGGTTTTTGGTGGGTAAATAAGGTAAAATGATTAATTATTTTATATTATGGAAAACAAAATGATTACCATTTTACCTAATCTACACTCTAGCTTGTTTTTGAGAAGAACAAATTGCAAAAGTAAAATGTGCATGCATTGGCTTTATGGCCACTCACTCCCACCGGTTTTCCTCCCCTCTAAATGAATAAGAATTGTTCTAATTTTAATTCTTCATTCTTACATTTTTTTACAACTCACTCTTCTCTCTTTATCTCTCTAAAAATAAGTTTTAGAAAATAAATTGTTCAAAATCTTATATTTAGATTACTAAAAGTAGTAATAGAAATAATAATAATAAGATTAATTTTAAGGTCTCTAATTATATATATCTAGTTAATATATTAATTAGAATTAGGGGTTTTGTCTTGGTGCAATTGAAAGGAGGTTCTCGCAATATTGGGACAATAGGGGATCATCCATTTATTTGAGCTCAAGAACAAGTAAGAAAGGTGTTCTTACTTGTGCCCTATAAACCGTTTTTATCATTGTAAGGAACATTTTTCTTCACTTATCTATTAATATAATGTTATGCATGCATAAGATCAACATCTACGTTAATGAGTAATTAGATATAAAATGAAAGAGTTTAATTTGAGGTTTAATCAATCCTTTCAAGTGGTATCAGAGTTTAGGTTGTTGAATGCATAATCGGCTTAGTTTTTCCGACTAAATTAAAACTAGAAATTTGTGATTTATATGATTAAGTGACAAAATTTTTTGCATGTCATATATTCTGGTCCTAAAATGAATTTAGGTAATTTTGATGATTTATGGTAATTTTGGGCTCAATTTTAATGATTTTTAGTAATTTTATTACATTTTAATGTATAAAATGGTGTTTAAAATGCTAAAAATAGTTAGACTGAGTTTCTAACCTTGAATTTTTTATATGACCTCACATGCATATTTTACCCATTGTATGTAAAATTTCGTATAAATTTGATTTATTTTGCATGATTTATGATTTTTATGAGATAAAAATGACATAAATGGAGGTAAAATGGTTAAAATTAGTTAAACTTCGAAACAGGCCATGAAATTTTAATATGTTGTCACATGCACATTTTACTCAATTTGTGTAAAATTTTAGATAAATTGATTCATTTTGCATGATTTATAAATTTTTAGTGTAAAAATGACATAAATAGTGGCTAATTTAGCATAAATAGCTAAAACAAATTAAATGGCATGAGATAATTAGTATTGGTTGCTTTTTTATCCCATATATCAGATCTAAAGTTGGAACATTTATTAGATTATTCTTCATATGCTTTAGATGTTTTATTTTATAAAACCGATAAATTGCAACTATATTTTTCTCGAAATTAATTCGAAAATTTTAACATTGATTTTTGACATTATGAGTGTCATGGAATTTTTCCAGAATATTCAAAAATCTAAAATTAAAATTTTGAAATTATTGTAATTTAATTTGGATTTATTTCATAATAAGTTATGAATTTAAGGTCTATAATGAGCATGAATGATAAATCAGGTTGAATTATCGTCAAAAATTGAGTAATGACTAATTTTTTAGTCCTAAAACGTTAGGATAATTAACTTGGAGTAAAAATTTGATTTTAGTGTTATTTTGTGATTTTAATAAGTTAATGATCCATAAAACCAGATTATATTTACGATATAAGTTTAAATAGGGCGATTTAGCACATAATTTGGCATGTTAGATCATATAATAATGCTGTATATTTCATTGATGAATGTCATATTTTATTTATGTAATTTTGAATTATATAATTTTATCTTAGTATGGCCTTAGTTTTAATCGGTATTACCCGTAATGCAAGGGATTACCGATTCGGTTGTAATTTAATGTGATCTCGTATAACTTTTATTTTTACTGGTTTTTCATATTTCAAATGTATAATAGGAATAGCTATGTATTTTATTATATTTGTTATTCCGGTGTTCTTTCAAGATGGTGTCATTCGGAATGTGTTTCGACAAGACGAAGTTCTCTTGGAAGGCGTGCCATATGAAGATTCTAGGGACCAAAGGAGTTAGTTTCCGAATTTGTATTAGATTATTAGATTTTGTATTTTAGGAAAGGCCATCCTAGGAAATTTATTTATTGCTTTGCATCTTTTCTTTATATGTTACATGCATTGCCAAATCGCCATTAACGTCACATGCATTTTTATTTATTTATCGTCTTTTCGGCCGTGTCGATTATAATTATCGTTAGTTCACTAATATAGTTCACATAAAAGTTATAGATAATAAATCGACAAGACCTCTCACATATTTAAAATTGAGGTTAGACTTTCCAAATAGTAGGACCCATGAATCCCTTTGACATTTGGGGTAGATTCGGTTTCCCGGGGTACTTTCATTTTTCATTGGGTAAGTGGGGTAATAACAAGTTATTACACACGAAATTTGGTTGGACTCAACGGGACATGAAGACTAGTCTTATGTTCCGGGGCTAAAGATGAACTTAATGTAATTTCATCGACCGAGAGTTCTAATTGTTGAATCGGTTAAAGGGTTAACCCACCGAGTTATATTAGTGAGAGATGTATCTGTTTCCCCGTGCCCGAGTTAATATGGATTTGGATCTCGAAATCATTTATATAATTTGGTGGAGGTCATTATAGAAATGCTAAAACATGCTAAAATGTTTTCATATATTAACGATGAATGTTTATTTTCCCACTATTTCGTTGTTTTATGTTGTTCTTTATCATTTCTCGTATTAATATACGATATCAATTCGATTGTAACACGAGTCTCCGCTAAACCAATATTACTAAAGACAAAAATAATCTCTTTCTAAATCCTCATATGAACCATTTAAATAGGGCATGGACTAGTTCCATAGGAATCGTTCTATTCCATAGAACTCCATAGGAGTTGTCCTATGTCATATAAGATTTGCATCTTAAAATTCCTAACATGTCTATGTATGATTTCTTGTGAAGAAATATGACTAGAGGTAATGATTAGTCAAAATATATTTTGTTAATTCTTCTATGCATCAATGGTTCAAAAGTCTTATTGCTCAACCTAAACACTTGTCATCAAGCACTTAAGTTGTTAAGAACATGACAATGTTAAATTGGTAAATAGATTTGTTAGAAATTTTGATTGACCAAATACCACAATAAAGTTCATCCTTGTGAAGGATTAACTAGGAATTTATATGAAGATAAGTCTTCATCAAGTAGAAATTTTTTAAATGAGTGGGAGCAATAGGAAGTAAGTACCTATCTTTATCGTTAAGGATAGAACTTGGTTCGAAAGAGAAGGTGTTAGACACTTAAATAGATACAAACCCCAATAAGTAAAGATCAAGGAAGTTGGTCAAGTAACTCCAACATATTCCTTCCTGAATATCTATGACATTAACATTACATTTTTCATAATTACCACATCATGAGTATTTGATACAAATTTGTGAATCATGTTAGAAATTGCCACATTTCATGATTATGAAATATGGCAAAAGGATGTCAAAACCACCTTTCTAAATGGGTATTTAGAGGAGGATTTTTTCATAGCACAATCCGAGGGTTTTGTAAATCCTTAGAATCCTAAGATTGAATAATCGTATGATGACTTGCATGAATGAAATTGATATGAATGGAACTAGGATAGTTACCATTTCATCCATGAACATATGAATGTTGTAGTGTACTCATTTTAGTTTTGTATTTAGAATTGCACCTCAATAATTGTTATGATGTACACTAAGTCTAAATAAGAATATAATTCAAGCTTTTGTATAAAACCCAAAGAGTTTCACTATTATGCAATTAAAACAAGCGTTGTGCCCTTACATACCACGGTTAAGTTTATGGTGAGACCATATAAATCAAGGTAATTATATTCAAACTAAAATAAATGTCATATATACAAGACTCAAGTTGGTGACCCCTATTATTTCTCAATTCTCGATTGAAATTCGTGTTTTGAAACTAGTTTTGACAGTGTCCCAAACCATTTGATTGGAAATCTCTTGGTATGTGCGAATCTTGTATTCAAAGCAAGACAATTCATCATTTTTCCTAGAAAAGGATTATGAATAGAGCAAGATATTTGCCCTATTTACACTTCAAAGTGTATGGTCGAATACAATTTCAATCAGAAAAGGTTATTAATTCTTCATCTCTTTTACCAACGAACTAGGTAGATACTCGGCATCCACTTAATGAGGTAAGAAGAGAAACTCTTTGAATAAGTTCAATAAATGTTTAAAAAGTATCAAAACCTAGAGATTTTAAAACCAAAGTAGTAGTACTTTGCTAAAATAGGAAACAATAAAGTGAAGACTTTGATTTACACCAAATAGAGTGTGATATGGTATCACAAGATCACTATCATAATAAGACCCTATAAAGATAAGGTGTATTATAAGGATACAAAGAATCCTATACGATATGATTGAATCTTTACTACAAAGTTGGAAGTAGTTTCTATAACAATTTGTCTAGTATTTATTTTTCCCACTAAAACAATACATAGTTAAAGCAATCAAGTATAATTCATATATGATATGATTAGGTATGGTACCTAATTTGTAGCTTGTTTTGGAAGAAAGCATGTGGATTTGTAACCCAACTATCATGAGAACAACAAGTTTGTGGCTCGTGATGCTGTCTTTTCAGAAAAGAAGTTTATTTCTTAAAGACAGAGTGGGAGAAAATGTTCAAGAGCCACAAACTGAGAATAAGACGTAGGAAGATGTTCCTTCTTGGTCAAAATCGGTATAAATCTATTCGAAACTTAAGTTAATAGGAGTCATGTTACATTTTGAAAGTAATGAAACTGTAACTTATTAAGATGCTTTATCTAGTCTCAACTCCATAAGAGTCCGAAGTAAGCATAAACATGAAAATGTATATTTAGCTTGGTTGGTTGGTGGCAAAGGGTTTTTCATGCAACAACAATGCTTCATTGTATTCGGATATGATTTGATATAGTTGGAATTTAAGATCATCTTGCATGAGGTTTGTAAATCGCAACTATCCTAAGGTAGGATACAAACTTAAGAAGAAATCTTAAGTAGAAGTCAAGGAGTTGAATTATATGTTTTTTGATCATGTGATAAACATGTCTCGAATTGTCAAGTAGTTCTGTTTATACATGGAGTTTAGGGGGAGTAATGTGGTGTTACTAGTCTAATATGTAAGGGACATATTGATCATTGTGAATGATGAAAGACTTAGGAGAGGAATAATACATTTCTAAGATAAACAGACCTATAAAGATAGTTCTAAGAGGATATTAGCGTTAAATGAATATTCTTATATTGATAAGAGTCTAGACAAGTTCAAAAGACATGTAGAATTTGAATCCACATGCTTCCGCTGCGGCATTAATTCATTACGCTAAGATGTATTACCATTCTTAAACCTCGTATACATGGAGTATGACGAGATGTTACAAATCGAATGTTTGAGAGAAGTCTCTATATAGCCACATAGTTCATTAGTTGGTACTCAGGAAGTACTAAAGATATGAAGCTAAGCATTTAGAAATGAGATGGATTTATGTGCAAAAAGTTACAAAAAAACCATATTCTAAAGCACATAAGGATGGTTAGAGAACCATCTTGGGTATGTTATTTAAGGAGGATATCTGCTAGAAACGTCCTAGGCAGTTGAACAATGAGATATACACAACGGAAATTGAGTACACTTGTAATAATGAGATATGCAAGAAGTAAGGGATAATATTAGGATTCGGTTTTGTAAATTGGAGGAACTATTGTAGTTCGTTCCAATAACCGAAGGTCCTACCCCTACACACTGTGAGGACAGTAGGGGTTATTCAAAGACAAGAATGCCTATGTCCAGATTGGATCTAGACACGTACTCAAAGAAGTTCTTATAATACTAGGTTATACACAAGAATGGGAAATAGTATATAGTATGGTTAGGAAAAGTGCAAGGTGTTGCTAAAACTTGCTAAGAAAGGCCTTTTCATAGGCCAAGCATGATAAGTCATGCCATTTCAATTGAGTTGAGATGTATAGTTATATACAATATTAAGTATGGATTATAGATTATGTAGTAATTGATATGGTGTCAACTATACATATGTGATAATGCACTCATCATTTGAGTTTTATTCAAAACTCTTTTCTTATAATACTTTTTTTTTTCAAAATAGGTTGTCGAGACAATATTGAACCCTATTAAAGTGAATTGGATTAACATAGTTTTCGCCTCTAGTCACTTATATGAGGTGACGTCTCCTAGTGACTAGAGTGTGAGTCGATTGATGGCAAGTGCAAGTGCCATAGAGTCAAAAGAGATGACTAGTCGATCACATAGGCAGACTGTATGAGACACTTTATCGGGCAGTGACCGCTTATAGAGTTCTGGAAACTTTTATGTAGCCTGGTCGTGGCAAGAGCTGCTATTGTATTCTTTTGAGTCAATTCTTTGACTAGAGACTGTTCGCCCAAGTTGGCACAGTTTCTGAGTGACTTTAAGTTATGCTCTACGACTTTCGTAAATGAGGTCAAATGGGCATCTCTTGGGTCATGATGAGCTGTGGCTATACGAAGGGAATAGTGTGATAGAAATTTTCCACCCCCTTGCCAGGTTTATTTAAAAATATCAGGGCCACTCGAGGAGTAGTGAACTGAAAATGCGTGGCTACGCTCGGATGGTATCTACGGTAGATAATTCCGGTAAGACAGTTACTCTCCAGATCGAGGAAACTACTCTTGATATGATCACTTGCAAGAACGACATGCAAGACACCTTGCATTGAGTGGGAGATTGTAATAGCAAAAGAGAATTGGTGACGCACACTTGTCTCCGACAAGTGGGAGATTGTTGGAGTATGTGTCCTCAACAATAGTGCGATCACATTATTAAAACTCAAAATAAGAATAAATATAGGGATGATTCATTTTTATACGTCAACTGATCAACATTATTCGGTAATGATTGGCTGACTAGAGTTTGACATTACTGTCGTTTGACGGTGGTGATCAGTTGATCCCTTAAGGTCACACCTAAAGGACAATTTCCTTAATAGATAAATTAATTAAGTGTATAATGATACAGATTCATTAATTCCTTAAAATTGAACAATTTACATATGTGAGTGAGAATATGAATCTTATTATAATTCGATTAAATAAGATTCGTTTTAGTAAATAAAATGTCTTATATTACTAAAACTTTATTTATGAAACAATTAAATTAAGAATGATCGGTTAATTACAATTGTAATCTGTTGTAGATTATATTAACGTAAACCATTTTATATACTAGTAATCATGAATTACTAGTCAACTGTAATATATAATTGTATTAATATATGTAATGATATTTAATTGTTAAATATGCAATAATATTATTAATAACATGTTACATGTTATATGTTACACATTACATGACAAAATAACAATTGACAAAATTAAAATGGACTCCATATTATTTTATGGGCATCGGTTTTTGGTGGGTAAATAAGGTAAAATGGTTAATTATTTTATATTATGGAAAACAAAATGATTACCATTTTACCTAATCTACACTCTAGCTTGTTTTTGAGAAGAACAAATTGCAAAAGTAAAATGTGCATGCATTGGCTTTATGGCCACTCACTCCCACCGGTTTTCCTCCCCTCTAAATGAATAAGAATTGTTCTAATTTTAATTCTTCATTCTTACATTTTTTTACAACTCACTCTTCTCTCTTTATCTCTCTAAAAATAAGTTTTAGAAAATAAATTGTTCAAAATCTTATATTTAGATTACTAAAAGTAGTAATAGAAATAATAATAATAAGATTAATTTTAAGGTCTCTAATTATATATATCTAGTTAATATATTAATTAGAATTAAGGGTTTTGTCTTGGTGCAATTGAAAGGAGGTTCTCGCAATATTGGGACTATAGGGGATCATCCATTTATTTGAGCTCAAGAACAAGTAAGAAAGGTGTTCTTACTTGTGCCCTATAAACCGTTTTTATCATTGTAAGGAACATTTTTCTTCACTTATCTATTAATATAATGTTATGCATGCATAAGATCAACATCTACGTTAATGAGTAATTAGATATAAAATGAAAGAGTTTAATTTGAGGTTTAATCAATCCTTTCAAGTGGTATCAGAGCTTAGGTTGTTGAATGCATAATCGGCTTAGTTTTTCCGACTAAATTAAAACTAGAAATTTGTGATTTATATGATTAAGTGACAAAATTTTTTGCATGTCATATATTCTGGTCCTAAAATGAATTTAGGTAATTTTGATGATTTATGGTAATTTTGGGCTCAATTTTAATGATTTTTAGTAATTTTATTACATTTTAATGTATAAAATGGTGTTTAAAATGCTAAAAATAGTTAGACTGAGTTTCTAACATTGAATTTTTTATATGACCTCACATGCATATTTTACCTATTGTATGTAAAATTTCGTATAAATTTGATTTATTTTGCATGATTTATGATTTTTATGAGATAAAAATGACATAAATGGAGGTAAAATGGTTAAAATTAGTTAAACTTCAAAACAGGCCATGAAATTTTAATATGTTGTCACATGCACATTTTACTCAATTTGTGTAAAATTTTAGATAAATTGATTCATTTTGCATGATTTATAAATTTTTAGTGTAAAAATGACATAAATAGTGGCTAATTTAGCATAAATAGCTAAAACAAATTAAATGGCATGAGATAATTAGTATTGGTTGCTTTTTTATCCCACATATCAGATCTAAAGTTGGAACATTTATTAGATTAATCTTCATATGCTTTAGATGTTTTATTTTATAAAACCGATAAATTGCAACTATATTTTTCTCGAAATTAATTCGAAAATTTTAACATTGATTTTTGACATTATGAGTGTCATGGAATTTTTCCAGAATATTCAAAAATCTAAAATTAAAATTTTGAAATTATTGTAATTTAATTTGGATTTATTTCATAATAAGTTATGAATTTAAGGTCTATAATGAGCATGAATGATAAATCAGGTTGAATTATCGTCAAAAATTGAGTAATGACTAATTTTTTAGTCCTAAAATGTTAGGATAATTAACTTGGAGTAAAAATTTTATTTTAGTGTTATTTTGTGATTTTAATAAGTTAATGATCCATAAAACCGGATTATATTTACGATATAAGTTTAAATAGGGCGATTTAGCACATAATTTGGAATGTTAGATCATATAATAATGCATATTTCATTGATGAATGTCATATTTTATTTATGTAATTTTGAATTATATAATTTTATCTTAGTATGGCCTTAGTTTTAATCGGTATTACCCGTAATGTAAGGGATTACCGATTCGGTTGTAATTTAATGTGATCTCGTATAACTTTTATTTTTACTTGTTTTTCATATTTCAAATGTATATTAGGAATAGCTACGTATTTTATTATATTTGTTATTTTGGTGTTCCTTCAAGATGGTGCCATTCGGAATGTGTTTCGACAAGACGAAGTTCTCTTGGAAGGCGTGCCATATGAAGATTCTAGGGACCAAAGGAGTTGGTTTCCGAATTTGTAATAGATTATTAGATTTTGTATTTTAGGAAAGGCCATACTAGGAAATTTATTTATTGCTTTGCATTTTTTCTTTATATGTTACATGCATTGCCAAATCGCCATTAACGTCACATGCATTTTTATTTATTTATCGTCTTTTCGGCTGTGTCGATTATAATTATCGTTAGTTCACTAATATAGTTCACATAAAAGTTATAGATAATAAATCGACAAGACCTCTCACATATTTAAAATTGAGGTTAGCCTTTCCAAATAGTAGGACCCATGAATCCCTTTGACATTTGGGGTAGATTCGGTTTCCCGGGGTACTTTCATTTTTCATTGGGTAAGTGGGGTAATAACAAGTTATTACACACGAAATTTGGTTGGACTCAACGGGACATGAAGACTAGTCTTATGTTCCGGGGCTAAAGATGAACTTAATGTAATTTCATCGACCGAGAGTTCTAATTGTTGAATCGGTTAAAGGGTTAACCCACCGAGTTATATTAGTGAGAGATGTATCGGTTTCCCCATGCCCGAGTTAATATGGATTTGGATCTCGGAATCATTTATATAATTTGGTGGAGGTCATTATAGAAATGCTAAAACATGCTAAAATGTTTTCATATATTAACGATGAATGTTTATTTTCCCACTATTTCGTTGTTTTATGTTGTTCTTTATCATTTCTCGTATTAATATACGATATCAATTCGATTGTAACACGAGTCTCCGCTAAACCAATATTACTAAAGACAAAAATAATCTTATTCTAAATCCTCATATGAACCATTTCAATAGGGCATGGACTAGTTCCATAGGAATCGTTCTATTCCATAGAACTCCATAGGAGTTGTCCTATGTCATATAAGATTTGCATCTTAAAATTCCTAACATGTCTATGTATGATTTCTTGTGAAGAAATATGACTAGAGGTAATGATTAGTCAAAATATATTTTGTTAATTCTTCTATGCATCAATGGTTCAAAAGTCTTATTGCTCAACCTAAACACTTGTCATCAAGCACTTAAGTTGTTAAGAACATGACAATGTTAAATTGGTAAATAGATTTGTTAGAAATTTTGATTGACCAAATACCACAATAAAGTTCATCCTTGTGAAGGATTAACTAGGAATTTATATGAAGATAAGTCTTCATCAAGTAGAAATTTTTTAAATGAGTGGGAGCAATAAGAAGTAAGTACCTATCTTTATCGTTAAGGATAGAACTTGGTTCGAAAGAGAAGGTGTTAGACACTTAAATAGATACAAACCCCAATAAGTAAAGATCAAGGAAGTTGGTCAAATAACTCCAACATATTCCTTCCTGAATATCTATGACATTAACATTACATTTTTCATAATTACCACATCATGAGTATTTGATACAAATTTGTGAATCATGTTAGAAATTTCCACATTTCATGATTATGAAATATGGCAAAAGGATGTCAAAACCACCTTTCTAAATGGGTATTTAGAGGAGGATGTTTTCATAGCACAATCCGAGGGTTTTGTAAATCCTTAGAATCCTAAGATTGAATAATCGTATGATGACTTGCATGAATGAAATTGATATGAATGGAACTAGGATAGTTACCATTTCATCCATGAACATATGAATGTTGTAGTGTACTCATTTTAGTTTTGTATTTAGAATTGCACCTCAATAATTGTTATGATGTACACTAAGTCTAAATAAGAATATAATTCAAGCTTTTGTATAAATCCCAAAGAGTTTCACTATTATGCAATTAAAACAAGCGTTGTGCCCTTACATACCACGGTTAAGTTTATGGTGAGATCATATAAATCAAGGTAATTATATTCAAACTAAAATAAATGTCATATATACAAGACTCAAGTTGGTGACCTCTATTATTTCTAAATTCTCGATTGAAATTCGTGTTTAGAAACTAGTTTTGACAGTGTCCCAAACCATTTGATTGGAAATCTCTTGGTATGTGCGAATCTTATATTCAAAGCAAGACAATTCATCATTTTTCCTAGAAAAGGATTATGAATAGAGCAAGATATTTGCCCTATTTACACTTCAAAGTGTATGGTCGAATACAATTTCAATCAGAAAAGGTTATTACTTCTTCATCTCTTTTACCAACGAACTAGGTAGATACTTGGCATCCACTTAATGAGGTAAGAAGAGAAATTCTTTGAATAAGTTCAATAAATGTTTAAAAAGTATCAAAACCTAGAGATTATAAAACCAAAGTAGTAGTACTTTGCTAAAATAGGAAACAATAAAGTGAAGACTTTGATTTACACCAAATAGAGTGTGATATGGTATCACAAGATCACTATCATAATAAGACCCTATAAAGATAAGGTGTATTATAAGGATACAAAGAATCCTATACGATATAATTGAATCTTTACTACAAAGTTGGAAGTAGTTTCTATAACAATTTGTCTAGTATTTATTTTTCCCACTAAAACAATACATAGTTAAAGCAATCAAGTATAATTCATATATGATATGATTAGGTATGGTACCTAATTTTTAGCTTGTTTTGGAAGAAAGCATGTGGATTTGTAACCCAACTATCATGAGAACAACAAGTTTGTGGCTCATGATGCTGTCTTTTGAGAAAAAAAGTTTATTTCTTAAAGACAGAGTGGGAGAAAATGTTCAAGAGCCACAAACTGAGAATAAGATGTAGGAAGATGTTCCTTCTTGGTCAAAATCGGTATAAATCTATTCGAAACTTAAGTTAATAGGAGTCATGTTACATTTTGAAAGTAACGAAACTGTAACTTATTAAGATGCTTTATCTAGTCTCAACTCCATAAGAGTCCGAAGTAAGCATAAACATGAAAATGTATATTTAGCTTGGTTGGTTGGTGGCAAAGGGTTTTTCACGCAACAACAATGCTTCATTGTATTCGGATATGATTAGATATAGATGGAATTTAAGATCATCTTGCATGAGTTTTGTAAATCGCAACTATCCTAAGGTAGGATACAAACTTAAGAAGAAATCTTAAGTAGAAGTCAAGGAGTTGAATTATATGTTTTTTGATCATGTGATAAACATGTCTCGAATTGTCAAGTAGTTCTGTTTATACATGGAGTTTAGGGGGAGTAATGTAGTGTTACTAGTGTAATATGTAAGGGACATATTGATCATTGTGAATGATGAAAGACTTAGGAGAGGAATAATACATTTCTAAGATATCCAGACCTATAAAGATAGTTCTAAGAGGATATTAGCGTTAAATGAATATTCTTATATTGATAAGAGTCTAGACAAGTTCAAAAGACATGTAGAATTTGAATCCACATGCTTCCACTGCGGCATTAATTCATTACGCTAAGATGTATTACCATTCTTAAACCTCGTATACATGGAGTATGACGAGATGTTACAAATCGAATGTTTGAGAGAAGTCTCTATATAGCCACATAGTTCATTAGTTGGTACTCAGGAAGTACTAAAGATATGAAGCTAAGCATTTAGAAATGAGATGGATTTATGTGCAAAAAGTTACAAAAAAACCATATTCTAAAGCACATAAGGATGGTTAGAGAACCATCTTGGGTATGTTATTTAAGGAGGATATCTGCTAGAAATGTCCTAGGCAGTTGAACAATGAGATATACACAACAGAAATTGAGTACACTTGTAATAATGAGATATGCAAGAAGTAAGGGACAATATTAGGATTCGGTTTTGTAAATTGGAGGAACTATTGTAGTTCGTTCCAATAACCGAAGGTCCTACCCCTACACACTGTGAGGACAGTAGGGGTTATTCAAAGACAAGAATGCCTATGTCCAGATTGGATCTAGACACGTACTCCAAGAAGTTCTTATAATACTAGGTTATACACAAGAATGGGAAATAGTATATAGTAAGGTTAGGAAAAGTGCAAGGTGTTGCTAAAACTTGCTAACCAAGGCCTTTTCATAGGCCAAGCATGATAAGTCATGCCATTTCAATTGAGTTGAGATGTATAGTTATATACAATATTAAGTATGGATTATAGATTATGTAGTAATTGATATGGTGTCAACTATACATATGTGATAATGCACTCATCATTTGAGTTTTATTCAAAACTCTTTTCTTATAATACTTTTTTTTTTTCAAAATAGGTTGTCGAGACAATATTGAACCCTATTAAAGTGAATTGGATTAACATAGTATTCTCCCCTAGTCACTTATATGAGGTGACGTCTCCTAGTGACTAGAGTGTGAGTCGATTGATGGCAAGTGCAAGTGCCATAGAGTCAAAAGAGATGACTAGTCGATCACATAGGCAGACTGTATGAGACACTTTATCGGGCAGTGACCGCTTATAGAGTTCTGGAAACTTTTATGTAGCCTGGTCGTGGCAAGAGCTGCTATTGTATTCTTTTGAGTCAATTCTTTGACTAGAGACTGTTCGCCCAAGTTGGCACAGTTTCTGAGTGACTTTAAGTTATGCTCTACGACTTTCGTAAATGAGGTCAAATGGGCATCTCTTGGGTCATGATGAGCTGTGGCTATACGAAGGGAATAGTGTGATAGAAATTTTCCACCCCCTTGCCAGGTTTATTTAAAAATCTCAGGGCCACTCGAGGAGTAGTGAACTGAAAATGCGTGGCTACGCTCGGAAGGTATCTACGGTAGATAATTCCGGTAAGACAGTTACTCTCCAGATCGAGGAAACTACTCTTTATATGATCACTTGCAAGAACGACATGCAAGACACCTTGCATTGAGTGGGAGATTGTAATAGCAAAAGAGAATTGGTGACGCACACTTGTCTCCGACAAGTGGGAGATTGTTGGAGTATGTGTCCTCAACAATAGTGCGATCACATTATTAAAACTCATAATAAGAATAAATATAGGGATGATTCATTTTTATACGTCAACTGATCAACATTATTCGGTAATGATTGGCTGACTAGAGTTTGACATTACTGTCGTTTGACGGTGGTGATCAGATGATCCCTTAAGGTCACACCTAAAGGACAATTTCCTTAATAGATAAATTAATTAAGTGTATAATGATACAGATTCATTAATTCCTTAAAATTGAACAATTTACATATGTGAGTGAGAATATGAATCTTATTATAATTCGATTAAATAAGATTCGTTTTAGTAAATAAAATGTCTTATATTACTAAAACTTTATTTATGAAACAATTAAATTAAGAATGATCGGTTAATTATAATTGTAATCTGTTGTAGATTATATTAACGTAAACCATTTTATATACTAGTAATCATGAATTACTAGTCAACTGTAATATATAATTGTATTAATATATGTAATGATATTTAATTGTTAAATATGCAATAATATTATTAATAACATGTTACATGTTATATGTTACACATTACATGACAAAATAACAATTGACAAAATTAAAATGGACTCCATATTATTTTATGGGCACCGGTTTTTGGTGGGTAAATAAGGTAAAATGGTTAATTATTTTATATTATGGAAAATAAAATGATTACCATTTTACCTAATCTACACTCTAGCTTGTTTTTGAGAAGAACAAATTGCAAAAGTAAAATGTGCATGCATTGGCTCTATGGCCACTCACTCCCACCGGTTTTCCTCCCCTCTAAATGAATAAGAATTGTTCTAATTTTAATTCTTCATTCTTACATTTTTTTACAACTCACTCTTCTCTCTTTATCTCTCTAAAAATAAGTTTTAGAAAATAAATTGTTCAAAATCTTATATTTAGATTACTAAAAGTAATAATAGAAATAATAATAATAAGATTAATTTTAAGGTCTCTAATTATATATATCTAGTTAATATATTAATTTGAATTAAGGGTTTGTCTTGGTGCAATTGAAAGGAGGTTCTCAAAATATTGGGACAAAAGGGGATCATCCATTTATTTGAGCTCAAGAGCAAGTAAGAAAGGTGTCCTTACTTGTGCCCTATAAACCGTTTTTATCATTGTAAGGAACATTTTTCTATACTTATCTATTTATATAATGTTATGCATGCATAAGATAAACATCTACATTAATGAGTAATTAGATATAAAATTAAATAGTTGAATTTGAGGGTTAATGAATCCTTTCAGCTATCTCTCGCGCATCCAAATCATACCTGCTCAATAACTGCTAACCATCCGCGAATGGATCACCATATTTTTTAGAACAATTAAACGGGGTCAGTTACCGCATACAGGATATAAAATAATACAACAACAACAACAATACACACAATTCTCCAACACCGTCACATCACCAATCACCTGACTAGCCTGAAGGTCTAGTCCTGCCAGATTACGGCCGCAACCAGTAATCCACACCACCAGTGGGGGACCGCAGCCGTTCCCACCTAAGCCCCGCTCATCTTTACCGAGCGCAAATCCATGTTCCTTAATATGAACATCCCCTCTTGTGGCAGGTTCCACAAGCGGTGAATCAAGTGCGTGAAGCCACTCTCGGAAGTGACTCCACTCAGCCTGGGGCGCACTTCGTGAACCACAGACAAACAACAACAACCAACTAAAACATCAACAATACCAATTCAATTACGATGTAGACAAATGCCATTTACCAACAATCAATAACCAATCAACTATCTCATATTCATGTAAAAAATAACTGAGTAGGAAACCCTACCTGGAAATACAATCACCACAATTGACACATCAGCAGATCAGAAACACTCCCCTATGAAATCACCTCCTATCAACATATAATCATACAATCATAAACTAATACCAACTATACTCCCAAAACCCCCCAAAATATCTAATTAGATTTCAAACCAAAGTCAATGAAACAATATAAAAACTATACTAGGATCTTACCCACAATGCGACGGTCTCAACGGTATATAGAACTCTTTAATCTGACAACACTCGCCCTTTGGATTTGATAGCAATGTGAGAGAGAAAAGCTACGTAACTTGATCTCTTGTGTAAAATATTTAGAATAGGGTAGAAATTAAAAAGAAAATGATAAAAATCCTTTATATACCAATTTCGCGTTGTTATCAAAACCCGGCCAAAAACTCGTAAGAACCGCCGAACTCGATCGAGTAAGTGAGGTACTCGATCAAGTTGCCCCTACTCGATCGAGTACCCAACAGAGAGAACAACGTCTAGAATGCCAAAACACACTTACTCGACAGAGTAAGCATTATTAGATAGGGTACCCAACAACACATAAAACCGTAATATTACATCTTTTGTGAGAGACCACTTCAAGGTGAGGGTGACAGGCTTTGTTCCGAAGCCGTTGACGCCACTGTGGTTATGGTACTTCTTGGGTAACATGTACTTTGGTTACAAGGGTGAGCACTTATCGACCAAAATACTTCCTTTGCTTGCTTACCTGGACGCCTTGGGTCAGTATGACTGGGTGACGCCTGCTTTGGCTCGGTTCACCCATTACCTATACGCTGCTGTTCGTTCGAAGACGATGGAGGATGGGAGTTCCCCTGCTTTAGTTAGTCCCGGCCTCATCTTAAAGGTACGAACGTTTTTGCTGGTTGTTGGTTTTTGATTTTGCCTTCTTAAGTGTTGTGTTTTGGTGTATTTTCTTGAAAAATGGCTGATTTGTTGTTGCTGTGTTTTAATTACAGGCTTGGCTATTTTATTACTTCCCCTCCTTACGTTCGAAGATGGTGGGTGACGTGCCTTTAGTTTACCCGGTCGTGAAGGGTTAGACGGTGGCTCGAAAGAAGTCCACCAAGTCAACTTACGTGGACTGCAGGCGTCAGGTGAACACCCTTCGGCTTGGAGATGTGAGTTTTCATTCCTTGTCTCTTTTGTTTTGTAAAAAAAAAGGTAGAGATAGGATGACTAGGTAGCTAGAAGTCCCTAGTTAGCCGACTACCCTTGTCATGGGTGCAGTTTGTTGGGTGGCCGTTGGAGCACTATATGAGTGTGTCGGCCTTTGTCAGAGAGTGTTTGCGGCCCCGTAATTGCCAACGCTTATACGTAGAGATGGCGATTGACCCTGTTTGGTACCTTGGCGAGCGTTTGGATTGTCAGTGCTTTGGTGAGACTTTCGTGGTGCCTGTCGACCCGCATAGTGTGCTATTCCAGGAGTCGACACCTGACGAGGTTGAGGAGCACCTTCACTGTCGTGGAGGTGAGGATTTGTTGCTGCGAGGGGTCGACTACGACACCTTTCATTTGTCGAGGATTGCTTGGTGCCCGATTGAGGTATGTTTCCCTCAGCTCTTTACTCATTCTTGTTCTGTATTTTTTTGGTAGAAGGGTTTGTTACCTTCGACATGGTTTCCCGTTGTAGGGTGTTGATGACCTCATAAGGACGCAGTCCCCAGCTTTAACGGCACATACCACTTTCCAGGGGCCGAGTGGTGATGAGCTGCAGTTACGTCTGCCAGAGCCTGCGGTTCCTGAGGTGACCGACGCCGACATGGAGTGGAGGTTGACGATTTTGAGGGTGAGCTTCTAGTTTGAGCCCTTCATCCTGTTTGTATTTTGCTTTGTGTGTTGTTATTTTGTTGAAAGGTTTTGTTCTACTGTATAGGTGTCGATCGTTAGTCGTCAATATTTGTGGCAGATGGCTAACCGATGGAGGGCGCTTGCTGGTGGCCTGGCTGCGAGGGAGTTTTTGATTGTGCAGGTGCCTTTCATTGGTTATTTTTGTGTTTTTCCGTGTTGCATTTCATATTTAGATCTTACTGACCTGTGTTGTGTTTTGCAGAGTACCGCGGATCCGGCGGAGCTTACTCGGGTCCTTGCTGAGTTGGACATGGCATGGTCGACAGTCCAAGCTTAAGAGCTTAGGCTCACCACTCGAGATCAAGAGTTGAGGCGTCACAAGGACGAGTTGCGGAGCCGAGATGCTGAGATTGCTTCTCTTAGGGGTCTGTTGGCCGAGGCGGAGGAGCTTCGTGTCACGATGGAATGGAGACGCTAGAGAGTTTTCCTGAGAGGACGCCGGAGTAGAAGGTGGTGTCTGCTTTGCACGCAACTCCTCGTGAGATCGAGGCTGGTCCGCCGTGAGGCGCTGAGTAGTTGTAGTTGTTCTCCCGGGTTTTGAACTTTGATTTGTAGGTCTTGTATATTTTGCTTGAGGCGGTTTCTATATATGTGCTTTTGGTTTGTAGTTTATTTTGCTTCACTTTTTTTAGTGTTGTGTTTCGGAGAAGCACGGTCAACGGCTGATTCCCCATTTGCTTCGACATTTGCTCCTGCATCGTTAGTGTAGGAAACAGACAACAGGTAGCGCATACACATACACACAAACATGCAAAAATATATGTTGAAAACAAAAATAACAACGATGACTCGAAGTTAAAATTGAAATTGTTTGTTGAAAATGAATTTTGAAAATTCCGTGACAAGGCGTCACGTTTGGATATTTCAAATGGAATTATTTTGAAATTTCGAGAAATTAATTCGTGTTTGAACTAAATCGCATCGAATTTTGATAAAATTAATTTGAAACTCGAAAATTAAAACTCAAACCGCCATGGATGAATTTTAAAAAGAGATTTGTAAGTGCGTTGATTTTGATTTTTTAATCAAGACTCGGATTTGCAAGAGCGGAAAATTTTCGAAATTTTCGACTGACATGGAAACGATCCGTCGCAGATCGGGGCGACTAGCCCTTTCCCACTAAAAAAGAGAAGAGAAAAACCCGTAAGTTTAAAGCTGTGTCATGGAAACCGTTTCGAATTTAGTAAAACGTGATGTCAAGGAAATGTAAGTGTGAGAAAACACAAAAATTTTGGGGCAAGCATGAAGAGGCGCGAGCCTTAAGGCGAGAAAAACTATGCGTTAGAAA
Organism: Silene latifolia; assembly: GCF_048544455.1. Taxonomy (NCBI): domain Eukaryota; kingdom Viridiplantae; phylum Streptophyta; class Magnoliopsida; order Caryophyllales; family Caryophyllaceae; genus Silene; species Silene latifolia. Next base: position 123,632,399 of record NC_133538.1, on the reverse strand, counting down.
GAAGCACAACTTGACAAGAACAAGTAAAGGTGCGGATCCTTTAAATCAACCCAAAGAGGCCCGACCCCCTGGGCGATGTAAGGGAGCTCCCCTTTTTTCGGAAAAAAGGTGATGATTGTTTTGTATAAATAGGGACGTTTGTGCTTCATTGTTTCAACATCCGAAGCACAAAAAACATCTCTACGAAAACCTTCTCTTCTTCTTCCATAAAATAATTCATGGATACTTTCGATAATAGGTTGCAGCATTGGTGTCGGGATTTATCGCCTCCCGAGATGTAACAACTCATTGTAATGGGAGTTGGTCAATTGTCGGTGCTCCGTCAAGTTAAGGTGCAATCCTCGTTCCTTGAAGCATGCTCTCGTTTTTATGATTAGAAACATCATGTTTTCCTTTTCCCGAAAGGTGAAATTTGTCCTCTTGCTGAAGAAGTGGGTGCTATTTGAGGGTGGCCGGGTTGTACTCCGGTGCTTCCTCCGACTCAGTTGTGTTATAAGGAGAAGTTTTGTTCTATGTTAGACTTGTTGACGAGCCAACTGAACTTACTCGTTGCTCCTCATGGTGTTGACATGTTGGCTCTTATAAACATCTTCTCAAACCGCTTGGATGTCAATATCTCAGAGGTGGCTAGGAGAAGGGCTATTGCCTTTTGCCTAGTGCATGCTTACCTCCATGTTGATGCTTTGAAGAAGGAGGGGTCAATATGGTTTGGTAGCATGACCCTTGTGCATGTTGTTAAGCAAATGGAGCACGGGTGGGATCCATCATGGTTGGTGCTTGGTGAGATCATTCAAGCTTCGGATAAGAAGGGTTCTTGTGGAGAATCCCCTTCGTTTGGATCTCCATAGATCCTCCAAGTATGGCTCATGGAGAGGCCAAGGTATGCTGAGCCTCTGGTTGATGCTTCTTCTTACTCCTTCCGTAATCTTACCATGAGGAAGAAGTTGTATTTGGATAGCTTTGCATCCACCGAGGCATATTGGACTTTGAAATTGGTAGAGGAGGGTGGTCCTCATATCCGTTGGGTGGTGCCGTGGTGGCACTTGAGGTCCTTTATGGGGTTGCCCGCTCTGGTCGCTTGTTCTTGCCCTTTGATATTTGTGGGCTTAAAGGTTGCTTCCTTCATTTCTTCGGAAAGGGTTATGAGGCAAATGGGCCGTTAAGAAAAGGTGCCCGCTCAAAATACTCTCATCCAAGAGAGCGTATTTCGAAACTCCGAGCTTGTGGAGGCTTTTGAGAGGTAGTGGGCTACTCGGCCAACTTGGGAGGTACCAAACGCCGCTTCAACGACATGGGTGACTCCCGCTTATGTCAAGTGGTCAATAGCTTCAACCTTGGAAGAAAGGTCAAAGTTCCGCAAAGATGAAGTCGTCGATTTGAAGTATAGGGAGTTGGGAAGTCAAACCGCAACTTTTTTGACGACTTTGGTGATGATACGATCCCGGATGCGGTGAGGCAATCGAAGAGGACGAGCTTGGGTCACAAAGAGGCGGTTAGCCGTATGTGGGATCGACTTGGGCCGAGTATGGGGTCTTATAAGAGACCGAATGCTGTTGCCGTTGTGGATCCATTGAGGATCCGTTCCCAAGATGAAGCCCATGCAAGGCGGGCTAGCAAGAAGAACAAGGGAAAGATGTACCCCGAAGGAAAAGGCAAGAGTAGAATGGAAGAGTGAAGACCTCCATTATCCGTTTTATTATTATGTTGTATTAGCGTTTGTGTGTTTTTATTATGTTGTATTAGCTATGTATTGTATGTTTTTGTGTTAGTATTATTATGTGAGATGTCTTAGTCAACGTTCTAGCTTTGAAAGTTGTGGACTTGCTTAGCTTTATTTGTTGTAAAGTTTGTAATCCTTCCCATTATTAATTCAATAAGAGGATTGCTTTTGCTAAGAAAGTGTTGCGAACACTTGTTTTTTCTCCATCCATCTCGTAGAGGTAATTCGGTTTGAATTATCCTAAACATGGCAGATGTGAAGGGGAATTTTGTCGGAAGGGAAAAAGGCCTTTCTTGTTCTTTTCTTTTTTTTTGTGGAAAAGGGAATGTTCCCCCTTGTTTATATTTGTACGAGTGAAATCAAACCATGCTCGTAGTTCAGGTCTTTTGTGAATTTTTGTTTGGGGTGTTGTGAATGCATTCTTCTTGTGTAAGAAAGGATTGCCTACATATCCACCTGAAAAGGTGAAATCAAACCATACTCGTAGTTCGTATGTTTTGTGAATTTTTGTTTGGCGTGTTGTGGTTGCATCCTTCTTGTGTAAGAAAGGATTGCCTACATATCCACTTGAAGAGGTCAAATCAAACCATGCTCGTAGTTCAGGTGTTTTGTTTCATTGTGCAAATTGATGGTGCCTTTGACAGATCAAAGGCTGTTGGAAACATAGCAAAGTGTCGTAACTTAGACTCGATTAAACTTGTCGTTTCAAATCAGAACGTTTTTTAGGAATTGACTTGAAAGGGAGATTGCAGTCACTAGTTGTGAAACTAGGGAAAGGTCATTGGTTTGGATTCCGGTCACTAGTCGTGAAACAAGGGAAAAGTTGTTGGTTTGGATTGCGGTCATTAGTCGCGAAACTAGGGAAAGGTTGTTGGTTTGGATTGCGGTCACTAGTAGCGAAACTAGGGAAAGGTTGTTGGTTGCTAAGGTTCAAGAGTATTATTTATTGAGTTGGTCTAGGTTGGTCGGGTTTGTGAAGTCCTCCCCGTCTAGGTCACTCAATCTCACTGCGCCCGCCGAAAGGGTTTTCTTGACCATGTGTGGCCCGACGTAACTGAGTTTTAATTTCCCGCTCGGATCGACTGGTAATGGTACTCGAACCGACTTGAGGACCAAGTCGCCTTCTTTGATGTTTTTGGGTTTGGCTTTTTTGTTGAATGCCCATTGTATATGTCGTTCTTATAGCTGGACGTTGTGCAAATCATTTAGTTGCCGTTAATCTTGGAGTGTGAGTTGCTCGAACCTTCGACGGGTCCATTCCGCCTCAGAAACTTGATTTTCAAGTAGGATGCGTAGAGATGGGACCTCCAACTCTACTGGTTGTACTGCCTTCATAACGTATGCTAGGTAGAAGGGCGTTGCTCCTTTTTGTGTTCGGATGGAGGTTCGGTATCCCCAGAGTGCAAATGGGAGCTTGCTCGGCCAATCATGGTAACTGTCTTGCATCTTCTTAATGATGGTGACAAGTGTTTTGTTTGCCGCCTCTGCCGCTTTGGTGGTTTAGGGACGATAGGGAGATGATCGGTGTTGTTTGATTTTGTATTTGTTCAGCAAGGCTTATGTTTCGGCCTTGAAGTGGGAGCCTTGGTCGCTGATGATTTCATGGGGTATCCCATATTTGCAGATGATATTGTCTTGGATGAACTTGGCCACTTGTTTGGCGGTCAAGACTGCTTAGGATTATGCTTCTACTCATTTAGTGAACTAGTCGATTGCGACGAGGACAAAGCAATGTCCTTTGGTGCCTATCGAGTTGACTTTGCCGATGATGTCAATGCCCCAGATCGAGAAAGGCCAGGGTGATGTCATGGTGTATAAAAGGGATGGTGGTATGTGTTGTATGTTGGCAAAGATTTGGCAATTATGGCAATCTTTGACGTAATTTGTGGAATTGGCTTCCATGGTGGTCCAGTAGTAGCCTACCGCATGATTTTTCGGGCTGGCATCATTGCGCTCATGTGAGGGCCACATTCTCCGTCGTAGACCTCTTCCATGACTTTCTTGGCTTTGTGGTGGTCAATGCAAAGAAGAAGGATCCCCTGGGGTGTTCTTTAATATAGTTGTTCTTAGTTTATCACGAATTATGATGCAAGTAAACGGATGGCTCTTTGTCCTCTCGTATCATAGTTAGGTGGGAATTCATTTTTGGATTTGTAGTTGAGGATGGCTTGGTACCAAGGTTCGACATGGTTTTCCTCATCGTTGTCGATGGCGCAGATATATGGCACAGATATGAGCTGGCTCACTTATTCTCTCAACACATAGGGGCATGGATGTCATGTCGCCGGGTATGTTGACGAGCGCGGCATGTTTTTCTAGGGCATCAACAAATTGGTTTTCCTCCCGTGGCAAGTGGAAGTAGTTGATTTGGTCGAAGAATTCAGCTTCCTGATTAATTTTTGCTTGGTATGATGCTAGGTTGTCGCTTCGGATTTTCTATGGTCCGGACACCTGATTGATGATGAGTGAGGAATCGCCGTGGACTCTCAACTTCTTGATGCCAAGTGTTATGGCTGCTTGTAGGCCGATGAGGCATGCTTTGTATTCGGCGGCATTGCTGGTAACGAGGAAGTCTAGTTTGACTGATCGACAAACATCACAAAGCAATTTGTCGACTACTTCCACTTGCCACGGGAGGAAAACCAATTTGTCGATGCCTAAGCAAAACTTGCCGCGCTCGTCAACATACCCGACGACATGACATCCATACACCTATGTGTCGAGAGAAGGAGCTCGCCAGCTCACATCTGCACCATTAACAACAACGAGGAAAACCATGTCGAACCTATGTACCAAGCCGTCCTCAACTACAAAACCAAAAACGAATTCCCTCCTAAATCTGATACAAAAGGACAAAGAGCCAATCGTTTACTTGCATCACAATTCGTGATAAACCAAGAACAACTATATAAAAGAACACCCTAATGGATCCTTATCCTTTGCATTGACCACCACAAAGCCAAGAAAGTCATGGAAGAGGTCCACGACGGAGAATGAGGCCCAAACATGAGCGCAATGATGCTAGCCCGAAAAATCAAGCGGTTATGCTACTACTGGACCACCATGGAAACCGATTGCAGAAACTACGATAAACATTGCCACAATTGTCAAATCTTCTCCAACATAGAACACATACCATCGTCCCTTTTATACACCATGACAATACCCTGGTCTTTCTCGACCAGAGGCATCGACATCATCGGCAAAGTTAACCTGATATGCACCAAAGGACATTGCTTTATCCTCGTCGCAATCGACTACTTTGCTAAATGGGTAGAAGCACAATCCTATGCAGTCGTGACCACCAAACAAGTGGCCAAGTTCATCCAAGACAACATCATCTGCAGATATGGGGTATCCCATGTAATCATCAGCGACCAAGGCTCCCACTTCAGGGCCGAAACACAAGCCTTGCTGGACAAATACAAAATCAAACGACACCGATCATCCACCTATCGTCCCTAAACCAACGAGCGGTAGAGGCGGCAAACAAAATACTTGTCACCATCATCAAGAAGATGCAAGACAATTACCGCGATTGGCCGAGCAAACTCCTATTCACACTCTAGGGATATCGAACCTCCATCTGAACACCCACAGGATCAACGCCCTTCTACCTAGCATACGGTATGGAGGCAGTACAACTAGTAGAGTTAGAGGTTCCATCTCTACACATCCTACTTGAAAGTCAAGTCCCTGAGGCGGAATGGACCCGTCAAATGTTCGAGCAACTCACACTCCTAGATGAACGGCGACTCAATGCCTTGCACAACGTCCAGCTATACCAATGACGTATACAACAGGCATTCAACAAAAAAGTCAAACCCAGAAACATCAAAGGAGACTTGGTCCTCAAGTCGGTTCGAGCACCGTTACCCGTCGATCCGAGAGGGAAATTCAAACCCAATTGGGCGGGGCCATACCTAGTCAAGAAAATTCTTTCGGGTGGCGCAGTGAGATTGAGTGACCTAGACGGGGAGGACTTCACAAACCCGACCAACCTAGACCAACTCAAGAAATACTACCCTGGAACCTTAGAAACCCACAACCTTTCCCTATTTTCGTGATTAGTGACCGCAATCCAAAGAAACAACTTTCCCTAGTTTCCCGACTAGTGACCGCAATCCAAAGCAACAACCTTTCCCTTGTTTCGCGACTAGTGACCACAATCCAAACCAACAACCTTTCCCTAGTTTCACAACTAGTGACTGCAATATCCCTTTAAACTCAATTCCTCAAAACATTCTGATTTGAAATTCCATGTTTAATCGAGTCAAAGTTACGGCACCTTGCCATATTTCTAGTAGCCTTTGATCTGTGAAAAGCACCATCCATTTGCACAATCAAACAAATCACCTAAACTATGAGCATGGTTTAATTTCAACTCTTCAGGTGGATATGTAGGCAATCCTTGCTTACACAAGAAGGATGTAACGACAACACTCCAGACAAAAATTCACAAAACGCTTGAACTACAAGCATGGTTTGATTTTACCTCTTCAGGTGGATACGTAGGCAATACTTTTTTACATAAGAAGAATGCAACCACAACACCCCAAACAAAAATTAACAAAACACCTGAACTACGAGCATGGTTTGATTTCACCTCTTCAGGTGGATACGTAGGCAATCCTTTCTTACATAAAAAGGATACAACCATCCCCACACACACAAAACAATAACCCATACAAATTTCAAAAAGGGGTAACATTCTCTTTTCCACAAAAAAAAGAAAAGAACAAGAAAGGCCTTTCTCCCTTCCCACAAAAATCACCTTCACATGTGCCATGTTTAGGATAATACAAATCAAATTACCTCTAAAAGATGGATGGAGAAACAACAAGTGTTCGCAACACTTTCTTAGCATATGAAATCCTCTTATTAAATTAATAATGGGACGGATTACAAACTTGACAATAAATAAAGCTAAGCATGTCCACAACTTGCCAAAATAGAACGTCGACTAAGACATCTCACTTAGTAATACTAACACAAAAACACACAATACATAGCTAATACAACATAATAAAAACACACAAATGCTAATACAACATTATAATAAAATGGGTAATGGAGGTCTTCACTCTTCCATTCTACCCTTGCCTTTGCCTTCAGGGTACATCTGCTCCTTGTTCTTCATGCTAGCCAGCCTAGCATGGGCTTTCTCTTCGGAACGGATCCTCAACGAATCCACAACGGCAACAACATCCAGTCTCTTACAAGACCCCATACTCGGCCCAAGCCGAGCCCACATACGGCTAACCGCCAATTTGGGACCCAAGCTCCTCCTCTTCGGTTGCCTCACCCCATCCGAGCTCGTATCATGGCTAAAGTCGTCAAAAAAGGCGCGGTTTGCCTTGTCAACGTCCCTATACTTCAAATCGACGACTTCATCTTTGCAGAACATCCACCTTTCTTCCAATTTTGAAGCTCTTGACCACTTGACATAAGCGGGAGTCACCCATGTTGTTGAAGCGGGGTTTGGTACCTCCCAAGTCTTGTGAGTAACCCACCACCGCTCGAAAATCTCCACAAGCCAAGAGTTTCAAAATACGCTCTCTTGGACGAGAGTATCTTGAGCGGGCACCTTTTGTTGACGCCCCATTTTCCTCAAAACTCTTTTCAGAAAAATGAAGGAAGCAACCTTCAAGCCCACAACCATCAAAGAGCAAGAACAAGCGGCTGGAGCGGCCAACTCCGTAAAGGACCTCAAGTACCACCCCGACACCACCCAACGGATATGATGGCCGCCGTGCTCCACCAATTTCGAGGTCTAATACGCCTCGGTGGATCCAAAGTTATTCGAATAAAACTTCTTCCTGATGGTAAGTGTTGGAGGATGTGTCCTCGACAATAATGCGATCACATATTTAAACCTCATAATAAGAATGCATGAGGGACTGTTATATTTTATTGTCAACTCATCCACATTAATCAATAATGGTTGGTTGACTAGAGTTTGACATTACTATCGTATGACGGTGGTGATCAGTTGATCCCTTAAGGTCATACCTTAGGTCATACCTCTAGGGTAACACTCTTAATTGATTGATTAATTAATTAATTGTATGTTGATAGAAGTTAATTAATTTCTTAAAATTGAACAAATGATTTTGTGAGTGAGAATACATATCTTATTGTAATTTGATTAAATAAGATTCGTGCTAAGTAATTAAATTGTTTTATTACTTAGGTTTTGTTGTTGTTTATGAAACAATTAAAATAAGAATGAATGGTTTATTATAAATACAAGTTGTTTTGATTTATAATTCTATGACCCATTTTAAGTACATGTAATCATGAATTACTAGTTAATTTTTGTATGTGATTTATTTTGTTAATATAATGATTTTTAAAAAGTTAAAATGCATTATTTTATAACATGTCTAGTAACATGCCCAATATGTCACACAACACAAATTGAACAATTGACAAACTTAAAATGGACCCTTATTAACATTTGGTTGCCGTGTAAATGGGGGTGGATAGGGAGTTGGTTGTGTTGTGTTCATTTAATTGAAGGGAACACAATCATACCCTACTAATAATAGGGTTGCATGCCTAGACTCTTGAGAAGAGAAACTTGAAAAAGCATTGGGCATTCTACCCTAGACCATTCCGGCCACCCCTTGTGAATTGGCAGAGTTTTTCTCTTCTAATTCACACAATTCATTCTATATAGATTATGAGATTGATAATTTATTCCTCTCTCTAGTTTTTGTTGTGAACACACTAGAAAAATAATCTCACAAAACCTCCAATATTGTTATACCATTACTAGTAGTAGTAAATAATAATATTAGTTGTTATTTTAAGGGCTCATATACTAATTCTAGTATTCAAATTAGTATATGTATTAAGGGTGATCATCATGGTACAAATCCTCGAGGAGTAGATTCAATTATTGAATCTAAGATTTTCTTGGAGCACTAGGATTTTCTTAAGAAGACTAATCTAGAAGGTGTCCAAATTAGAATACCCATTTCGGCCCTCCTTGTAAGTTGATTGATTTCTTCTTACTTTGTTTTAATAATGTTATGCATGCATAAGATCTTATTAATTTATGACTAAACTAAACATATATAGTTATTGGAAATGTCTAATAAGAGGTTAATGAATCTTACAATTGGTATCAGAGCAATGGTTGTTGCATGCATAATCGGTTATTATTTTTCCGAGTTAAAATGTTAACATATAAAACTAGTAATTTGTGATTTATGAGGATAAATACCACAAAATTTTTGCATGAATAAAATTCTGGTCCTAAATTGATTTTAGGTCATTTTGATAATTTATGGTATATTGCTCTCTAAATTATTTTCAGTATTTTTATTACATTTTATTTGGTAAAATGACTTTTAAATACTAAAATATGTTAGACTATGATTTTGACCTTGAAATTTTAACACGACCTCACATGCATATTTTATTTATTGTATGTAAAATTTCGTATAAAAGTGTTTTATATTGCATGTTTTATGATTTTTACATGATAATAATAGATTAAATGGAGGTATTTTTGTTAAAATTAGTTAGACTTCGTTTCTGTCCATGAAATTTTAGTATGATGTCACATGCATTATTTACACACTGTATGTAAATTTTGAGGTAAAATGGTTTTATTTTGCATGATTTATGATTTTTAGATATAAAAATCATTTAAATAATGACTATTTTAGCAAAAATAGCTAAAATGAATTTTATGGCATGAAGTTTTTTCAAAAAAAATGTATATATGATATGGATATCAGATCTAAAGTTGCATGTCAAATTTCGTTTGATTTGGGGTGTGTCGTAAAACTCGCCGTCAAAAGTTTACTCAACCAAAACAATATTTATAACTTCACTAACTACTCTTAGTAAAAAGGCAAGCAAAGGTCGGATCCCAAGGGACGGGTATTGATGTAGGATTTTCAATTGCAAATGGTTGTGTCTAAGGGTGTCACAATTTGGGTTGAGATAGGAGATCAACTAAACTAATCAACAATATAAAAGTAAAATGATAAAAACAAGCAAGATGATCAGAATGAGATGTAAACAATTGATTAAAAGCACTAGGGTGTCATGGGTTCATCGGGGATTCATGGGAGTTGATCATATAAACATGTTATCAAATTATAAGCAAGCAATTATTATTGTGATGGGATCGAGTTAGTGTATATCTTACAATCCCTAAGAAGGTTTGGGTCCCGGAGCCGAATCGATTAGATTGTACAACACCTGCAAGTCGACTTAATCCTTCCTATTAAACATTATGCATGGTCTAATGAGACTCGAGTTGGTTTATGTCTTACAAGTCTCATTGAAAAGATAGGTGATGAAAAAAATGCAAGGATTCACAGGCTCCCATTTCATCAAACATAACATGTGCATAAGTTGCAATCACAACAAGCAAGCAAATTAATTATGAAAACATATTAGATTAAGCATGAATCAATCCCCATGTTGGTTTCCCCTAATTCCCCATTAACCCTAGTTAAGGAAATTACTCACTCATTATCAAGTTTAACATGCTAACAAGGCTGTCAATCCTACTAGCCAGGCAAAACATGATGAACAAATGAAAATGATTAACAATAATTAAAAAGGATTAAGAGATAATTATATCTATGAAGATGATTCCAAATAATAAAGCAAAGAATAATAGAAGTACTTGATGATAGATGGAAGGTTGCCAATCCTCCAAATAAACCCAAACAATCTTCTAATTACCCAAGATAAATGATGAACAATAAAGAAATTAAGGAAAGATTAAGGAATGAGATTTGTATTAATACTAGATTAAGAGTTGATTACAAGATTAAGGAATGATTACTAATTGATTAGAACTTGATTGAGAAAGCATGCTAATCTAAGTAGTACAATTGGGTATTTATACGAAAGATTAGGTACATAAACTAGGGTTACTAAGGGCTTAAATGACTATTTAGACCCTTAAGAAAAGTTGAGGAAATGCTCCTCTCCAAGCAGATGAGCATCTCCGTTTTGCTAGTCCCGTATAGATATGCTCGTCCCGAGCAGCTTGGAAGCTGGCACGGTGGGTTCTGTCAGGTGATTCGAGCGGACCATAGAGGAGACGCTCGGATTCTATGGCTTCAAGACGAGCGTGTTAAGCTCGGGACGCTCGTATTCTGGGGGAGGGAGACGCCCGGATTGCTGGCAATCTGCTCGGATCCTAGGTCAGACTACTTCTCTTCTCTTCATTCCTCAACAATCTGCGGGGATCTTGTTGAGGTTGCAAGGATCCCTTCATCATTGCCCAATCTACTTTATTATCTACATAGGCCTTCTAGTATCGTCTTCCCTTTGATGCTTGGTCATTGGATGCGATCAATTTAGCTACATTTCGCCATGTAAATGCTAGGTTTGCTCTCCTCTCTTACCAAGGAAACAAAACCTCAAAGAATATGCAAAATGGGAAACTAAAGATAGTAAATGACCCAATTATGCACTATAAAGCATAGGAACGAGGCTAATTCGGGGACTAAATGTGCTCAAATATGAGTCACACCAAACATCACCAAACCGAACCTTTGCTCGTCCCGAGTAAAGAGGTGACAAAAACTAGGACCCTTATTCAAACTAACATACTAATACAGCCAATGTGAGACAATTATCGGGTCTCACTCCGCCCCTTCAACTCACAATAAAACAACCATAAGGTAGGATGCCTTCTTGCAAGGCAAGGTGGGGCTTGCCAAAATGTCAATACATCCAATCAATAAAGCACACAAATCAAGTAATGGATGCATCTACAAAAATGAATAGCCACTTTCCTCATCTAAGTGGCTAAAATAATCTACAGGGGAAGCAATCTAAGGGTACACATTCCATTATAGATACGATTTCTTCAAACTACTAAGCCTAGAAGGATACTAATGAATCACCTCCAAGTTGTGTCAAGCTAGGGTACATTTGTCCTCAATCGTTAAATGCTTTCGTCAAGAGTAGACTCCTTTTGGTGTTAAAAACACTGGAGGATCGCGGAATTCCCCTTCTTGCCTGGACAAGAAGAAGGATCTTCCCCTCTCTACCATGCACAAAAGTGGATACGATGAAAAAGGGATCAATAGAACTTGAGTTTCATGTGGGAGTTTGCTTTTTTTTTTTTTGTTATGCCCCCCAATTTCTTGTGGCATTTGACATTTTGAGAATACTTTCTTTTCGCCATTTCTTTTGATGTTTGGCATTTTCAACACTTGAAAATTTCAACTATTTGCATTTCTTTTTGAACATTTTCAAAACTACCCCATTTGTAGTGAGGGTGCTTATTTTTGAAGCATAGGAGTTTTCATTTTTGTTACTCCTCTTTTCTTTTTAATGCGATTGCAATCTTTTTCATTTTCATTTCAATTCTTGAACTCAAATTTTGTACAATTTTTGTGCCCATTCCCTTTTTGATGACAAATGTGGTAGAACATGGATGATGGTTGCATGGTTTAAAGGGTCACCTTGGAATAAACGGTAGCCAAGGAGTTATCACACCACAAGGTACTCTTGACTACGCCTTAATCCATGGGTCAAAGGATACTAGCATGACACATCCTAGGGTGTTTAACAAGTATTCTAACAAGCAAAGTCTCAAGAAGAAAAAGTATCTACAAGGGCCTATATACACTTGTCAAGTTTCCCAAATAGATGCTTTCACAAAATTTTTCCTAAATGCAACTATATGCCATGATGCAACTAACATTTATAAATCCTAATGCATATGCTTCTACCAACTAATATGCCAAATAATCTAAATGCAATCATATAATCACATTGTTTATACCGCATCAATCAAAATAAAGCCACATAGTCATTAGCAAATAGAGGAAAAATGAGTTTGGAAAGATCATACCATGCGGTCTTCAATATCCTCATGTCTCAAATTGTAAGCAAGCAATTATTATTGTGATGGGATCGAGTTAGTGTATATCTTACAATCCCTAAGAAGGTTTGGGTCCCGGAGCCGAATCGATTAGATTGTACAACACCTGCAAGTCGACTTAATCCTTCCTATTAAACATTATGCATGGTCTAATGAGACTCGAGTTGGTTTATGTCTTACAAGTCTCATTGAAAAGATAGGTGATGAAAAAAATGCAAGGATTCACAGGCTCCCATTTCATCAAACATAACATGTGCATAAGTTGCAATCACAACAAGCAAGCAAATTAATTATGAAAACATATTAGATTAAGCATGAATCAATCCCCATGTTGGTTTCCCCTAATTCCCCATTAACCCTAGTTAAGGAAATTACTCACTCATTATCAAGTTTAACATGCTAACAAGGCTGTCAATCCTACTAGCCAGGCAAAACATGATTAACAAATGAAAATGATTAACAATAATTAAAAAGGATTAAGAGATAATTATATCTATGAAGATGATTCCAAATAATAAAGCAAAGAATAATAGAAGTACTTGATGATAGATGGAAGGTTGCCAATCCTCCAAATAAACCCAAACAATCTTCTAATTACCCAAGATAAATGATGAACAATAAAGAAATTAAGGAAAGATTAAGGAATGAGATTTGTATTAATACTAGATTAAGAGTTGATTACAAGATTAAGGAATGATTACTAATTGATTAGAACTTGATTGAGAAAGCATGCTAATCTAAGTAGTACAATTGGGTATTTATACGAAAGATTAGGTACATAAACTAGGGTTACTAAGGGCTTAAATGACTATTTAGACCCTTAAGAAAAGTTGAGGAAATGCTCCTCTCCAAGCAGATGAGCATCTCCGTTTTGCTAGTCCCGTATAGATATGCTCGTCCCGAGCAGCTTGGAAGCTGGCACGGTGGGTTCGTCGGGTGATTCGAGCGGACCATAGAGGAGACGCTCGGATTCTATGGCTTCAAGACGAGCGTCTTAAGCTCGGGACGCTCGTATTCTGGGGGAGGGAGACGCCCGGATTGCTGGCAATCTGCTCGGATCCTAGGTCAACTACTTCTCTTCTCTTCATTCCTCAACAATCTGCGGGGATCTTGTTGAGGTTGCAAGGATCCCTTCATCATTGCCCAATCTACTTTATTATCTACATAGGCCTTCTAGTATCGTCTTCCCTTTGATGCTTGGTCATTGGATGCGATCAATTTAGCTACATTTCGCCATGTAAATGCTAGGTTTGCTCTCCTCTCTTACCAAGGAAACAAAACCTCAAAGAATATGCAAAATGGGAAACTAAAGATAGTAAATGACCCAATTATGCACTATAAAGCATAGGAACGAGGCTAATTCGGGGACTAAATGTGCTCAAATATGAGTCACACCAAACATCACCAAACCGAACCTTTGCTCGTCCCGAGTAAAGAGGTGACAAAAACTAGGACCCTTATTCAAACTAACATACTAATACAGCCAATGTGAGACAATTATCGGGTCTCACTCCGCCCCTTCAACTCACAATAAAACAACCATAAGGTAGGATGCCTTCTTGCAAGGCAAGGTGGGGCTTGCCAAAATGTCAATACATCCAATCAATAAAGCACACAAATCAAGTAATGGATGCATCTACAAAAATGAATAGCCACTTTCCTCATCTAAGTGGCTAAAATAATCTACGTGGGAAGCAATCTAAGGGTACACATTCCATTATAGATACGATTTCTTCAAACTACTAAGCCTAGAAGGATACTAATGAATCACCTCCAAGTTGTGTCAAGCTAGGGTACATTTGTCCTCAATCGTTAAATGCTTTCGTCAAGAGTAGACTCCTTTTGGTGTTAAAAACACTGGAGGATCGCGGAATTCCCCTTCTTGCCTGGACAAGAAGAAGGGTCTTCCCCTCTCTACCATGCACAAAAGTGGATACGATGAAAAAGGGATCAATAGAACTTGAGTTTCATGTGGGAGTTTGCTTTTTTTTTTTTGTTATGCCCCCCAATTTCTTGTGGCATTTGACATTTTGAGAATACTTTCTTTTCGCCATTTCTTTTGATGTTTGGCATTTTCAACACTTGAAAATTTCAACTATTTGCATTTCTTTTTGAACATTTTCAAAACTACCCCATTTGTAGTGAGGGTGCTTATTTTTGAAGCATAGGAGTTTTCATTTTTGTTACTCCTCTTTTCTTTTTAATGCGATTGCAATCTTTTTCATTTTCATTTCAATTCTTGAACTCAAATTTTGTACAATTTTTGTGCCCATTCCCTTTTTGATGACAAATGTGGTAGAACATGGATGATGGTTGCATGGTTTAAAGGGTCACCTTGGAATAAACGGTAGCTAAGGAGTTATCACACCACAAGGTACTCTTGACTACGCCTTAATCCATGGGTCAAAGGATACTAGCATGACACATCCTAGGGTGTTTAACAAGTATTCTAACAAGCAAAGTCTCAAGAAGAAAAAGTATCTACAAGGGCCTATATACACTTGTCAAGTTTCCCAAATAGATGCTTTCACAAAATTTTTCCTAAATGCAACTATATGCCATGATGCAACTAACATTTATAAATCCTAATGCATATGCTTCTACCAACTAATATGCCAAATAATCTAAATGCAATCATATAATCACATTGTTTATACCGCATCAATCAAAATAAAGCCACATAGTCATTAGCAAATAGAGGAAAAATGAGTTTGGAAAGATCATACCATGCGGTCTTCAATATCCTCATGTCTCAAATTGTAAGCAAGCAATTATTATTGTGATGGGATCGAGTTAGTGTATATCTTACAATCCCTAAGAAGGTTTGGGTCCCGGAGCCGAATCGATTAGATTGTACAACACCTGCAAGTCGACTTAATCCTTCCTATTAAACATTATGCATGGTCTAATGAGACTCGAGTTGGTTTATGTCTTACAAGTCTCATTGAAAAGATAGGTGATGAAAAAAATGCAAGGATTCACAGGCTCCCATTTCATCAAACATAACATGTGCATAAGTTGCAATCACAACAAGCAAGCAAATTAATTATGAAAACATATTAGATTAAGCATGAATCAATCCCCATGTTGGTTTCCCCTAATTCCCCATTAACCCTAGTTAAGGAAATTACTCACTCATTATCAAGTTTAACATGCTAACAAGGCTGTCAATCCTACTAGCCAGGCAAAACATGATGAACAAATGAAAATGATTAACAATAATTAAAAAGGATTAAGAGATAATTATATCTATGAAGATGATTCCAAATAATAAAGCAAAGAATAATAGAAGTACTTGATGATAGATGGAAGGTTGCCAATCCTCCAAATAAACCCAAACAATCTTCTAATTACCCAAGATAAATGATGAACAATAAAGAAATTAAGGAAAGATTAAGGAATGAGATTTGTATTAATACTAGATTAAGAGTTGATTACAAGATTAAGGAATGATTACTAATTGATTAGAACTTGATTGAGAAAGCATGCTAATCTAAGTAGTACAATTGGGTATTTATACGAAAGATTAGGTACATAAACTAGGGTTACTAAGGGCTTAAATGACGATTTAAACTCTTAAGAAAAGTTGAGGAAATGCTCCTCTCCAAGCAGATGAGCATCTCCGTTTTGCTAGTCCCGTATAGATATGCTCGTCCCGAGCGGCTTGGAAGCGGCACGGTGGGTTGTCGGGTGATTCGAGCGGACCATAGAGGAGACGCTCGGATTCTATGGCTTCAAGACGAGCGTCTTAAGCTCGGGACGCTCGTATTCAGGGGAGGGAGACGCCGGATTGCTGGCAACCGCTCGGATCCTAGGTCGACTACTTCTCTTCTCTTCATTCCTCAACAATGCGGGGATCTTGTTGAGGTTGCAAGGATCCCTTCATCATTGCCCAATCTACTTTATTATCTACATAGGCCTTCTAGTATCGTCTTCCCTTTGATGCTTGGTCATTGGATGCGATCAATTTAGCTACATTTCGCCATGTAAATGCTAGGTTTGCTCTCCTCTCTTACCAAGGAAACAAAACCTCAAAGAATATGCAAAATGGGAAACTAAAGATAGTAAATGACCCAATTATGCACTATAAAGCATAGGAACGAGGCTAATTTGGGGACTAAATGTGCTCAAATATGAGTCACACCAAACATCACCAAACCGAACCTTTGCTCGTCCCGAGTAAAGAGGTGACAAAAACTAGGACCCTTATTCAAACTAACATACTAATACAGCCAATGTGAGACAATTATCGGGTCTCACTCCGCCCCTTCAACTCACAATAAAACAACCATAAGGTAGGATGCCTTCTTGCAAGGCAAGGTGGGGCTTGCCAAAATGTCAATACATCCAATCAATAAAGCACACAAATCAAGTAATGGATGCATCTACAAAAATGAATAGCCACTTTCCTCATCTAAGTGGCTAAAATAATCTACAGGGGAAGCAATCTAAGGGTACACATTCCATTATAGATACGATTTCTTCAAACTACTAAGCCTAGAAGGATACTAATGAATCACCTCCAAGTTGTGTCAAGCTAGGGTACATTTGTCCTCAATCGTTAAATGCTTTCGTCAAGAGTAGACTCCTTTTGGTGTTAAAAACACTGGAGGATCGCGGAATTCCCCTTCTTGCCTGGACAAGAAGAAGGGTCTTCCCCTCTCTACCATGCACAAAAGTGGATACGATGAAAAAGGGATCAATAGAACTTGAGTTTCATGTGGGAGTTTGCTTTTTTTTTTTTTTTTTTTTTGTTATGCCCCCAATTTCTTGTGGCATTTGACATTTTGAGAATACTTTCTTTTCGCCATTTCTTTTGATGTTTGGCATTTTCAACACTTGAAAATTTCAACTATTTGCATTTCTTTTTGAACATTTTCAAAACTACCCCATTTGTAGTGAGGGTGCTTATTTTTGAAGCATAGGAGTTTTCATTTTTGTTACTCCTCTTTTCTTTTTAATGCGATTGCAATCTTTTTCATTTTCATTTCAATTCTTGAACTCAAATTTTGTACAATTTTTGTGCCCATTCCCTTTTTGATGACAAATGTGGTAGAACATGGATGATGGTTGCATGGTTTAAAGGGTCACCTTGGAATAAACGGTAGCTAAGGAGTTATCACACCACAAGGTACTCTTGACTACGCCTTAATCCATGGGTCAAAGGATACTAGCATGACACATCCTAGGGTGTTTAACAAGTATTCTAACAAGCAAAGTCTCAAGAAGAAAAAGTATCTACAAGGGCCTATATACACTTGTCAAGTTTCCCAAATAGATGCTTTCACAAAATTTTTCCTAAATGCAACTATATGCCATGATGCAACTAACATTTATAAATCCTAATGCATATGCTTCTACCAACTAATATGCCAAATAATCTAAATGCAATCATATAATCACATTGTTTATACCGCATCAATCAAAATAAAGCCACATAGTCATTAGCAAATAGAGGAAAAATGAGTTTGGAAAGATCATACCATGCGGTCTTCAATATCCTCATGTCTCAAATTGTAAGCAAGCAATTATTATTGTGATGGGATCGAGTTAGTGTATATCTTACAATCCCTAAGAAGGTTTGGGTCCCGGAGCCGAATCGATTAGATTGTACAACACCTGCAAGTCGACTTAATCCTTCCTATTAAACATTATGCATGGTCTAATGAGACTCGAGTTGGTTTATGTCTTACAAGTCTCATTGAAAAGATAGGTGATGAAAAAAATGCAAGGATTCACAGGCTCCCATTTCATCAAACATAACATGTGCATAAGTTGCAATCACAACAAGCAAGCAAATTAATTATGAAAACATATTAGATTAAGCATGAATCAATCCCCATGTTGGTTTCCCCTAATTCCCCATTAACCCTAGTTAAGGAAATTACTCACTCATTATCAAGTTTAACATGCTAACAAGGCTGTCAATCCTACTAGCCAGGCAAAACATGATGAACAAATGAAAATGATTAACAATAATTAAAAAGGATTAAGAGATAATTATATCTATGAAGATGATTCCAAATAATAAAGCAAAGAATAATAGAAGTACTTGATGATAGATGGAAGGTTGCCAATCCTCCAAATAAACCCAAACAATCTTCTAATTACCCAAGATAAATGATGAACAATAAAGAAATTAAGGAAAGATTAAGGAATGAGATTTGTATTAATACTAGATTAAGAGTTGATTACAAGATTAAGGAATGATTACTAATTGATTAGAACTTGATTGAGAAAGCATGCTAATCTAAGTAGTACAATTGGGTATTTATACGAAAGATTAGGTACATAAACTAGGGTTACTAAGGGCTTAAATGACGATTTAAACTCTTAAGAAAAGTTGAGGAAATGCTCCTCTCCAAGCAGATGAGCATCTCCGTTTTGCTAGTCCCGTATAGATATGCTCGTCCCGAGCAGCTTGGAAGCTGGCACGGTGGGTTCTGTCAGGTGATTCGAGCGGACCATAGAGGAGACGCTCGGATTCTATGGCTTCAAGACGAGCGTCTTAAGCTCGGGACGCTCGTATTCTGGGGGAGGGAGACGCCCGGATTGCTGGCAATCTGCTCGGATCCTAGGTCAGACTACTTCTCTTCTCTTCATTCCTCAACAATCTGCGGGGATCTTGTTGAGGTTGCAAGGATCCCTTCATCATTGCCCAATCTACTTTATTATCTACATAGGCCTTCTAGTATCGTCTTCCCTTTGATGCTTGGTCATTGGATGCGATCAATTTAGCTACATTTCGCCATGTAAATGCTAGGTTTGCTCTCCTCTCTTACCAAGGAAACAAAACCTCAAAGAATATGCAAAATGGGAAACTAAAGATAGTAAATGACCCAATTATGCACTATAAAGCATAGGAACGAGGCTAATTCGGGGACTAAATGTGCTCAAATATGAGTCACACCAAACATCACCAAACCGAACCTTTGCTCGTCCCGAGTAAATAGGTGACAAAAACTAGGACCCTTATTCAAACTAACATACTAATACAGCCAATGTGAGACAATTATCGGGTCTCACTCCGCCCCTTTAACTCACAATAAAACAACCATAAGGTAGGATGCCTTCTTGCAAGGCAAGGTGGGGCTTGCCAAAATGTCAATACATCCAATCAATAAAGCAGACAAATCAAGTAATGGATGCATCTACAAAAATGAATAGCCACTTTCCTCTTCTAAGTGGCTAAAATAATCTACAGGGGAAGCAATCTAAGGGTACACATTCCATTATAGATACGATTTCTTCAAACTACTAAGCCTAGAAGGATACTAATGAATCACCTCCAAGTTGTGTCAAGCTAGGGTACATTTGTCCTCAATCGTTAAATGCTTTCGTCAAGAGTAGACTCCTTTTGGTCTTAAAAACACTTGAGGATCGCGGAATTCCCCTTCTTGCCTGGACAAGAAGAAGGGTCTTCCCCTCTCTACCATGCACAAAAGTGGATACGATGAAAAAGGGATCAATAGAACTTGAGTTTCATGTGGGAGTTTGCTTTTTTTTTTTTGTTATGCCCCCCAATTTCTTGTGGCATTTTACATTTTGAGAATACTTTCTTTTCGCCATTTCTTTTGATGTTTGGCATTTTCAACACTTGACAATTTCAACTATTTGCATTTCTTTTTGAACATTTTCAAAACTACCCCATTTGTAGTGAGGGTGCTTATTTTTGAAGCATAGGAGTTTTCATTTTTGTTACTCCTCTTTTCTTTTTAATGCGATTGCAATCTTTTTCATTTTCATTTCAATTCTTGAACTCAAATTTTGTACAATTTTTGTGCCCATTCCCTTTTTGATGACAAATGTGGTAGAACATGGATGATGGTTGCATGGTTTAAAGGGTCACCTTGGAATAAACGGTAGCCAAGGACTTATCACACCACAAGGTACTCTTGACTACGCCTTAATCCATGGGTCAAAGGATACTAGCATGACACATCCTAGGGTGTTTAACAAGTATTCTAACAAGCAAAGTCTCAAGAAGAAAAAGTATCTACAAGGGCCTATATACACTTGTCAAGTTTCCCAAATAGATGCTTTCACAAAATTTTTCCTAAATGCAACTATATGCCATGATGCAACTAACATTTATAAATCCTAATGCATATGCTTCTACCAACTAATATGCCAAATAATCTAAATGCAATCATATAATCACATTGTTTATACCGCATCAATCAAAATAAAGCCACATAGTCATTAGCAAATAGAGGAAAAATGAGTTTGGAAAGATCATACCATGCGGTCTTCAATATCCTCATGTCTCGGATGTGGCATAGTCGGTCAATGTGAAAAAGGATGAACAAACACAATATATACAATACTACACTACAAAGGAAATGAACATGTTTTTGAATTTTTGCATTTTTTCAAATTTTTATGGTTTTTATGATTGTGAAATAAAAGGACATGTTATTGTTTTTTTCAAAAATTTTCAATTTTTATCGTTTTTCTTTTATAAGTCATGTTAGAATTTCTCATCCCCACACTAGTATGGGCATTGTCCTCAATGGCCAATACGATAGGAAATTATGCAAGCTATATGACAATGCACGATTCCTAAGCTAAATGCAAACTATATAATATTTATATAAAAAAGTGAATGCAAACTAAGCTATGCTATATAATGCATGAATTTTTGCTTGGTTGGAGAGCATAATTTGAATTAACTCCCAATGCATATGCTTGAACTTCCCCAAACCAAAATAGACACTATTTCTAACGTTAAAATTGGGAAAGTTCATGCATAAGAATGCTATCCATGAAACTAAAGTTGTCATTTTGGATTTTACATGGTGGGAACAATAAAAGACACCTAATTGGGACCGAGGTGGGAGTCCTCTATGTGTTGCTAGGACTCGAACTCATGATCAAGATACAAAGTTAAGAACAAGAGAAATGAACAAAGCTAAAGGAGGTGTAGGAGACTCACAATGTATTGTGACATCCTCCAAAGAGCTTGCTAATCCTCAATCGTC
The DNA here is from genome assembly GCF_048544455.1 of Silene latifolia. Lineage (NCBI taxonomy): Eukaryota > Viridiplantae > Streptophyta > Magnoliopsida > Caryophyllales > Caryophyllaceae > Silene > Silene latifolia. The sequence goes on along the minus strand of NC_133538.1, from coordinate 123,610,825 downwards.
GCCCATAGTGACATCACTACCATCTCCATCATCATCATCATCATCATCATCATCATCATCATCATCCTCACTAGCATCATTGTCATCATCTACCTCCATAGACCCAGAGGCTTCACCACTATCACTTGAGCTTTCCTCTTAATCCTCACTTCCCTCTTCTTCTTCATCACCACTCTCAACAACAACATCTTCATCACCCATGATAGCATCCCTAGGAGCATTAGGAAATAAAACTTCCCTATCCGCCCAACTAGGCAAAGGACATGATGGGTCAAGAAGTCCTTGCCTAGCTAGTTGTAAGAGGGGCGGATATTGAGCTCTATATGCATTGACTCGGTCTTCATGGGCTTGCTAATGCATTTCTTGTATCAAAAGAGTCAAGTAATCGTTCCCCACCATAAAAGTTTTGGGTCGAAACTCATGGTAGGTGAACGGGTAGGGTGGAGTGATAATAGAGGAGGAGGGCTCGACAATGTCCTCCCTATGGTGTTGCATTATAGACTCGGCTTCCTAGGAGATTGGGAGAAAATAGTGTGGGCTACGGACATTTAGCCGGCAAATTTTGTTCGGTAGAATGAAGGACTTGGCATCTTTTATACGCCACTCAAATTTGTTGTCATGATTGTCGTTCTTGACCCAATGGAATTTATGAACCATAGTGGCTAGATCGATGAGGTGGCCTTCCTTAGCCGGTTTATAAGTACCATCTTTGTTGAAATTCCAGTTGAAGTGTTTTGCCAACCAAGTTACAAATCCTCCATTTACTATAAAGGCCGTACCTTCGTTGCCATGGTCGATATTAAGCCACCTTTCGATCAAAGTTGAAGAATATTGTACTTCGTGGTGAACTTTCTATCAACATTCAAGGTTGACTCGAGATAGATAAAATCAAGTTCGGTGAATTGGTTTGTTCCCTTCCTAGCAATAAGAGTATTTCCCACTACCTTGTGCCACACTCTTATGCCCGAGTGATGTACCATCTTAGAAGGATTCGAATTTCCTCCCAGTAATAGCTTTCCACAAAGAGGCGGGATCATATTTTGTTGTTGGTTTCTTCACATAAGTCGAGTCATTATCAAGACCGGAAACTTTGCCAAACTCATTAAAGGACATCTTCCTATCCACATTCTCAAGGCGGAATTCAATGTTCGTTCGAGTCACCACCTTTGTAACTTTCAATGAACTTAGAAATTCCAAGGTGAGGGAGGGGTAGGTCAATTCTTGCATATTAAACAATGTAAGCAACCCCATAGACTCAATGAAGTTCTTGGTCCTTTCAAGGACACCCAATTTGGTCAAGGCATCTTGGCAAATAAACTTGTTGGGTAAAATAGATTTCTTAGCAAGAGACACAAATTTTTTCCTATGAGAGTCGGATGTGAAAGTTACCTCGGATATTTTTCTAGTTGCTCAATAATCGGGATTGAAGTAGTAGCTTCCACCATAAGAATAGGAGTTTCTTGAATTTTCATTCTTTCTTGTTGAACCACCAAAGCCTTTGAGGCTTGAAGTGCTTGTTGCCTTTTGGAAAGGTTTAGTTTTGTAGGTGCCTTGCTTCCACCATTGGTCCTAGCCATTGTTCTTCTCCTTGTATATATCAACAACCAAAGATTTGCTTGAATTCTTCTAGTATCCTCAAGCTTCAATGAATCCCAAATCGATTTAGGATTTTTGAATTTTGCCTTTAACCCTAGAAAATCGATTCAATTTTTGAGGAGTTGGATGTTTAAATGGCTTTTTGTTGACATAGGAGTGATTTGTTTGAGTGTTGAGGAAGTTTGGAATTGATTTGGGTGAATTTCGTTGAGGAAATTGATGTTTATGGTTGGAGGGATTGAGGGTTTTGAGGCGTGTTTATGTTTTGAATGAATGAAATGATATGGGAAAGGGGGTTTTAATCCCGTGTTATTGTATTGTAGCAGGGGAGACGAGCGTCTGCAGCACGAGACGCTCGGATTCTTGGTCAGCCAGTTGAAGAAAATGCAACCCGTGTTGAGACGGGCGTCTTCAGTAGGAGACGAGCGGATTCTGTTGAGGACGTCCGGATTCTTGGCCAGGGAGAAATCCCAGATTTTTATAGAAGCAGGACGAACGGATCTTCACTGAGACGAGCGTCTTGGTAGAGACGAGCGTCTTCCCCACCGGTCGCTCGGATCTTTAGTTAGAGAAAAAGACTCCTTTCCAGCTTTTTCATGACGAGCGTCTTTCTCTTAGGATGCTCGAATATTTAGCCAAGACGAGCGGATTCTTCCTTAGACGCTTCGATTGTCCCTGTACCTCACGGATTCAGTTCCACCCGTGGGTATTCCGTAACCCAATTCATTTCCTCTTTGTACCTTTGATCTTCATTGTGGGGGTACTACAAAGGCTTGGATAGCCTAGGAAATTGCTATCCCCACACCATGTCAAAACACTACACATCAATAAACATATAAGTCCCTCCCTCACTTTCTCTCAAAATGATAATCTTGATCAAAGCATAAAAATATAAATCCAAAATTGACAAAAATGCAATACAATAAGTAAAATGCAAGTTAAAGGGTTAGGATATTTACAAATGTTGGTTTAGGGAGGACTCCACCAAACTCTCATTCATGTATGAGATGTCAAGAGGGCATAGCTAAGTTGTTGTTGATGTTTCTCAACACCTTAAAGAAGTAGTTGAAGGCTTGTTCATTGTCATTATAAAGATATTAAATGGACCTTTGAACATTGTGTTCTTCATTGTGGTGACTTGAGTATAAATGGTCACCAAAGCCTTGGTCTTAGGTCATAGCATTACCAATATAAGGGTTGAATAACCCTTCAAACTCATCATCCCATAGACTGCATACTTCATCTAGTTGTTCCCCAATAGTGTCATGAGTTGATGAGAACAACTCGTTTTCCTTCTTGTCATTATGGCCGATGAGGCCTTCTTCTTCTTTTGTCATGATTGGTGGTGAGCTATTCAAGCTCTCATTCTTGTTGAAACATTCTTGCTCTTTGGATGGAGCATCTTGGAGATTATCCATTTTCTTCTCCCATATGGGTGGTGATTCTTTACCCATAGCTTGTCCTTTGTATTGAGATACCGACTTCTTCCTATCACTTTCTCGGCTATAATGATCAACCATGAAACATGGCTCATGTAAGCGGGGAGCTCTCATTATCTGGTCAAGGTTAAAACTGATTGTTTCGTCTCCCTTTTCAAGTGTGAGCTCTCCATGTTTCACATCAATCACCGCTCCCACGATGTGTAAGAATGGTCTTCCTAAAATTATAGGAATGTTGGAGTCTTCCTCCATGTCAACAATAACAAAGTCCACCGGGATGAAGAACTTGCCAATTCTTACCGGCACATCCTCCCATACCCCTAAAGGTGTCTTCGTTGATCGATCCGCCATTTGAAGTATGATATTAGTGCACTTGAGTTCTCCCATTCCTAGCCTTTTGCACACAGAGTATGGCATGACACTCACACTTGCCCCAAGGTCACATAGAGCTTTGTTGATTGTAGTGTCGCCAATAGTGCATGGAATGGAGAAACTTCTCGGATCCTTGAGTTTTGGAGGTGAACTTCCTTGTAGGATGGCGCTACTAACCTTGGTGAATGCAATAGTCTCTAGCTTCCGGATGGATTTCTTCTTTGTAAGAATATCTTTCATATATTTCGCATAGGCCGGAACGTGATTGATTAATTCCGTAAATGGAATTGAGACTTCCAAGTTCTTCACAATCTCCATCAACATTCCAAGTTGTTCATCAAACTTAGGCTTAGCTTGACGACTTGGAAATGGAAGTCTAATCACAATGGGCTTTTTCTCCTTAACCTTCTCTTCATTCTTCTTTGAAACTTCTTGAATGGTGGGTTCTTCTTCTTTCTTAGAGTTTTCAACTCTTTCCTTGTCAATAGCATTCAAAACATCTTCATCAATGGGCCTCTGCGGCCTTTCATAACCTGTACCACTCCTCAAATGGATGGCACTCACCGACTCACGTCTTGGGGGATTACCTTGAGGTGGTAATTGCCACTTTAGTCTTTGAGAATTAGAAGATGCTAATTGAGACATTTGGGTCTCCAACATCTTTGTGTGAGCTAGTATGTTGTTGATGGCGATGTCTTTTTATTGGCTATCCTTTTGCTTTTGAGTGAAAAACTCTTATTGGTTCTTTTGCATTTGGAGGACCGCTTTTTGAACATCAAAACCTTGGTCATTTGTTTGATTGTATGGAGGTTGATTTTGATAACTTTGGTTTTGATTGTAAAATGGTCTTTGAGCTTGGTTTCTCATTGGAGGTGGGGTGTATGTTTGGGGGTTTTGAACATTTTGACTTTTGTATGAAACATTGGGGTGGAATTTGGTATTCTCATTGAAGTAGTTGGAATAAGGGGTGCCACTTTTGTATTCATAGAAAGCATTCACTTGTTCACTTGTTCCCCTACATTCACTTTGGTCATGTCCCAAAGTTCCACAACTCTCACATACTCCACTTGGAATTGATGATGATGCTACCATAGCATTAACATGTTGCTTGGGTGATTTGGAGGCCTCTTCAAGTTTAGCCATGACCTTCTCAAATTTCAAATTAATGGTATCAATATGAGCACTAAGTTGAGCACCCAATTGAGTAATGGAATCCACCTTATGCTTTCCTCCTCCAGTAGCCTTCCGAGGTCTACTATATTGTGAGTTATGGACCGCCATTTCTTCAATTTTGTTCCATGTTTGATTGTCATTGACTTCGGTGAACATACCATTTGATCCCATATTGAGAATGTTTCGGGAGTCTTCATATAGACCATTCCAAAATTGTTGTACAAGGAACCACTCGCTAAGTCCATGGTGTGGACAAGATCGAAAACTGTCCTTGAATCTCTCCCATGCTTCATACAAAGATTCCTCATCCCTTTGTTTGAACTCGGTGATTTGGGCTCTCAACATGTTAGTCTTCTCCGGAGGATAAAATTTCTTGTAGAAAGCAAGTGACAATTTCTTCCAAGAATCAATACCAAGAGTAGCCTTATCTAGACTCTGATACCATTGTTTCGCGGAACAAATCAAAGAAAAAGGAAATAAGACCCATCGAATTTGGTCTTGAGTAACTCCGGTTTGAGAAATCGCATCACAATAGTCACAAAAATTCTCCATATGCGAATGAGGGTCTTCACTAGGCATCCCTCCAAATTGACTTCTCTCAACTAATTGTATAAATGCGGATTTGGCAATGAAATTACCGGTTAAATGTTATAGTGTAGGAGTACCATTTGGTAGGTTCTCCTCGGTTGGAACAGAATGTGATGAAAATTGAGGCAATGTGGATTGATTTTGTAGTTGGTTTTATATTGGGTTATCCTCTCCTTCTCTTGAAAAAGGGTTGATGAACTCAATGTTATTTAGTTGAATGTCCACAATCTCACCAATACCTCTGAAAGTATTTCTAGCAAGTCTTCTATTGTTGGTCAAAGCACTTTCAATTTCAAGATCAATGGGTAACAAGTTACCTTGTAATCTCCTAGACATGCAAAATATCAAACAACTCGAAAATAATTAAAATAAACCTTGAGGAGATTGACTTTCCCAAGGAAAAGAAAGACACAACTAAAAACAATTAAAGAAAATCAAATCAAGTTAACACCGTCCCCGGCAACGGCGCCATTTTTGGTGTGGTCGTAAAACTCGCCCTCAAAAGTTTACCCAACCAAAAAAATATTTATAACTTCACTAACTACTCTTAGTAAAGAGGCAAGCAAAGGTCGGATCGCAAGGGATGGGTATTGATGTAGGATTTTCAATTGCAAATGGTTGTGTCTAAGGATGTCACAATTTGGGTTGAGATAGGAGATCAACTAAAATAATCAACAATATAAAAGTAAAATGATAAAAACAAGCAAGATGATTAGAATGAGATGTAAATAATTGATTAAAGACACTAGGGTGTCATAGGTTCATCGGGGATTCATGGGAGTTGATCATACAAACATGTTCTCAAATTATAAGCAAGCAATTATTATTGTGATGGGATCGAGTTAGTGTATATCATACAATCCCTAAGAAGGTTTGGGTCCTGGAGCCGAATCGATTAGATTGTACAACACCTACAAGTCGACTTAATCCTTCCTATTCAATATTATGCATGGTCTAATGAGACTCGAGTTGGTTTATCCTCTTCTCTTCATTCCTCAACAATCCATAGGGATCTTGTTGAGGATGCAAGGATCCTTTCATCATTGCCCAATCTACTTTATTATCTACATATGCCTTCTAGTATCGTCTTCCCATTGATGCTTGGTCATTGGATGCGATCAACTTAGCTCCATTTCGCCATGTAAATGCAAGGTTTGCTCTCCTCTCTTACCAAGGAAACAAAACCTCAAAGAATATGCAAAATGGGAAACTAAAGATAGTAAATGACCCAATTATGCACTATAAAGCATAGGAACGAGGCTAATTCGGGGACTAAATGTGCTCAAATATGAGTCACATCAAGCATCCCCAAACCGAACCTTTGCTCGTCCCGAGTAAAGAGGTGACAAAAAATAGGACCCTTATTCAAACTAACCTACTAATATAGCCGATGTGAGATAATTAGCGGGTCTCACTCCGCCCCTTCAACTCACAACAAGACAACCATGAGGTAGGATGTCGTCTTGCAAGGCAAGGTGGGGCTTGCCAAAATGGCGATACATCCAATCATTAAAGCACACAAATCAAGTAATGGATGCATCTACAAAAATGAATAACTACTTTCCTCATCTAAGTGGCGGAAATTATCTAAAGGGGAAGCAATCTAAGGGTACCCATTCCATTATATATATGATTTCTTCAAACTACTAAGCCTAGAAGTATACCAATAAATTACCTCCAGGTTGTGTTAATCTAGGGTACCTTTGTCCTCAATCGTTAAATGCTTTCGTCAAGAGTAGACTCCTTATGGTGTTAGAAACACTGGAGGATCACGCAATTCCCCTTCTTGCCTAGACAAGAAGAAGGGTCGTCCCCTCTCTACCATGCACAAAAGTGGATACGATGGAAAAGGGATCAATAGAACTTGAGTTTCATGTGGGAGTTTGCTTTTTTTTTTGTTGTTATTCCCCCCAATTTCTTGTGGCATTTGACATTTTGAGAACACTTTCTTTTTGCCATTTCTTTTGATGTATGGCATTTTCAACACTTGACAGATTCAACTTTTTTCATTTCTTTCTGAACACTTTTCAAAGCTACCCCATTTGTACTGAGGGTGCTTATTTTTGAACCATAGGAGTTTTCATTTTTGTTACTCCTCTTTTCTTTTTGATGCGATTGCAAACTTTTTCATTTTAATTTCAATTCTTGAACTCAATTTTGAACATTTTTAGTGCCCATTCCCTTTTTGATGACAAAATGTGGTAGAACATGGATGATGGTTTCATGGTTTCAAGGGTCACCTTAGAACAAACGGTAGCCAATGAGTTATCACACCACAAGGTACTCTTGACTAGGCCTTAATCCATGGGTCAAAGGATACTAGCATGATACATCTTAGGGTGTTTTACAAGTATTCTAGCAAGCAAAGTCTCAAGAAGAAAAAGTATCTACAAGGGCCTATATACACTTGTCAAGTTTCCCAAATAGATACTTTTTCAAAAATTTTCCTAAATGCAACTATATGCCATGATACAAGTAACATTTATACATCTAATGCATATGCGTCTACCAACTAATATGCAAATAATCTAAATGCAATCCTATAATCACATTGTTTATACCACATCAATCAAAATAAAGCCACATAGCCATTAACATAAAGAGGAAAAAGGAGATTGGAAAGATCATACCATGCGGTCTTCAATATCCTAAGGTCTCGGATGTGGCGTAGTCGATCAATGTGAAAAAGGATGAACAAACACAATATATGCAATACTACACTACAAAGGAAATGAACATGTTTTTGAATTTTTGCATTTTTCAAATTTTTATGGTTTTTATGATTGCGAAATAAAAGGACATGTTTTTGTATTTTTCAAAATATTTCAATTTTTATCGTCTCTTTTTTTTAAGTCATGTTAAAATTTCCCATCCCGACACTAATGTGGGCATTGTCCTCAATGGCCAATACGATGGGAATTATGCAAGCTATATGACAATGCATGATTCCTAAGCTAAATGCAAACTATATGATATTTATATACAAAAGTGAATGCAAACTAAGCTATGGTATATGATGTATGAATTTTCGTTTGGTTGAAGAGCATAACTTAAATTAACTCCTAATGCATATGCTTGAACTTCCCCAAACCAAAATATACACTATTTCTAATGTTAAAAATTGGGAAAGTTCATGCATAAGAATGCTATGCATGAAACTAAAGTTGTCATATTCGATTTTACATGGTGGGAACAATAAAAGACACCTCAATGGGACCGAGGCGGAATCCTCTATGTGTTGCTAGGACTCGAACTCATGATCAAGATACAAAGTTAAAAACAAGAGAAATGAACAAAGCTAAAGGAGGTGTAGGAGACTCACAATGTATTGTGACATCCTCCAAAGTGCTTGCTAATCCTCAATCGTGGCCAATAGCGACATCACTACCATCTCCATCATCATCATTATCATCCTCAATAGCATCATTGTCATCATCTACCTCCATAGACCCGATGGCTTCACCACTATCACTTGAACTTTCTTCTTCTTCCTCACTTCCCTCTTCTTCTTCTCCTTCTTCTTCATCACCACTCTCAACAACAACCTCTTCATCACCCATGCTAGCATCCCTAAGAGCATTAGAAAAGAAAACTTCCATATCCGCTCAACTAGGCAAAGGACATGATGGGTCAAGAAGTCCTTGCCTAGCTAGGTGTAAGAGGGGTGGATATTGAGCTCTATATACATTGACTCGGTCTTCATGGGATTTCTTATACATTTCTTGCATCAAAAGAGTCAAGTAATCGTTCCCCCCCGGGACATTTTCCGGTCGAAATTCATGGTAGGTGAACGGGTAGGGTGGAGTGATAATAGAGGAGGAGGGCTTAGCAATGGCCTCCCTATAGTGGTGCATTATGGACTCGGCTTCGTCGGAGACTGGGAGAAGATAGTGTGGGCTACGGATATTGAGCCGGCAAATTTTGTTCGGTAGAATGAAGGACTTGGCATCTTTTGTAAGCCACTCAAATTTGTTGTCAAGATTGTCATTCTTGACCCAATAGAATTTGTGAACCATAGTGGCTAGATCGATGAGGTGGCCTCCCTTAGCCGGTTTATAAGTACCATCTTTGTTGAAATTCCGGTTTAAGTGTTTTGCCAACCAAGTTACCAATCCCCCATTTACTATAAAGGCAGCACCTTCCTTGCCATGGTCGATATTAAGCCACCTTTCGATCAAAAGTTTAAGAATATTGTACTTCGTGGTGAAATTTCTATCAACATTCAAGGTTGACTCGAGATAGATAAAATCAAGTTCGGTTAAGTGGTTTGTTCCCTTCCTAGCAATAAGAGTATTTTCCACTACCTTGTGCCACACCCTTATGCACGGGTGATGTACCATCATGGAAGGATTCGAATTTCCTCCCGGAAATATCTTTCCACAAAGGGGCGGGATCATATTTTGTTGAAGGTTTCTTCACATAAGTCGAGTCATTATCAAGACTGAAAACATTGCCAAACTCATTAAAGGACATCTTCCTATCCACATTCTCAAGGCGGAATTCAATGTTCGTTCGAGTCTCCACCTTTGTAACTTTTAATGAACTTAGAAATTCGAAGGTGAGGGAGGGGTAGGTCAATTCTTGCATATTAAAAAATGTAAGAAATCCCATAGACTCAATGAAGTTCTTGGTCCTTTCAAGGACACCCAATTTGGTCAAGGCTTCTTGGCAAATAAACTTGGTGGGTAAAATCGATTACTTGGCAAGAGACACAAAATTTTTCCTATGAGAGTCGGATGTTAAAGTTACCTCCGGATATTTTTCAAGTTGCTCAATAACTGGGATAGAAGTAGTAGCTTCCACCATAAGAATAGGAGTTTCTTGAATTTCCATTCTTGCTTGTTGAACCACCAAAGCATTTGAGGCTTGAAGTGCTTGTTGCCTTTTGGAAAGGTTTGGTTTTGTAGGTGCCTTGCTTCCACCTTTGGTCCTAGCCATTGTTCTTCTCCTTGTATGTATCAACAACCAAAAATTTGCTTGAATTCTTCTAATATTATGTGATTTTAATAAGTTAATAGTCACAATTATCCATGAAACCGGACCATATATACGATATTAGCTTAAATAGGGAGATTTGGCACATCACATGGCATGGTTCATACATTTATCAATGCTGCATTTTTAGTATGAATGTCATGTTTTATTTTATATAATTTTGAATTATGTAATTTGTACTTAGAATGGCCTTAGTTTTTTAATTGATATTTCATGAAATGAATGGGGATATCGATTCGGTTGTAATTAATGTGATCTCGTATCACTTTTATTATTATTTTTGTTTTTGTTTTTCTTTTTTAATGTATAAAGTAGAAAAGCTATGTAATTTATTGATCCCAGAGATGCTTGAAGACGGTGCCATTCGGAAAGGGGTTCCGATAAAGACGGTGTTGCCTTGAAGTGCATGCCAAATGAAGTTCGAGGGATCAAAGGAGTTGGTTTCCGAGTTTGTAAATAGTTTATTAGATTTACTATTTTAGGAAGGCCATACTAAGATTTTATCTTTTTGCTTTGCATTTATTTTATATGTTTGCATGCATAGCCAAATCGCCATAACTTCACATGCATATTATATTTTATCGAGTCATCGACCGTGTCAATTATAATTATCGTAGTTCACCGCTTTAGTTCACTTAAAACGAGATAGATAATAAATTGACTAGACCTCTCACTAAATAATAATTGAGAATTAGTCTTACCAAATAGTAGAACCATGAATCCAATTTCATAAGAAAGTAGGCTCGGCTCACCGGGGTGCTAAACATGTTACGTTGGGTAAGTGAGTAGTAAAATGTTATTACATCAAAATTTGGATTGAGCTCAACAGATGTATTCGCGAACGTAGCCGCATGTGTTCCGGGCTTAAGATAAATATTAAAGTAATTTTATCGACCGAGAGCTCTAGAAGTAGAATCGATTAAAGAGTTAATCAACCGAGTTATATTGATCAGGGATGAATCGGCTCACCGTGCCCGAGTTGATATGAATTTGGTTCTCGGGATAATTTATAATAGTTGGGTAGAGGTCACTATATAAATGGTAAAACATGCTTAAATTTTTAAATATAACGATGAATGTTTGTTTTTCCCACTATTTCGTTGTTTTATGTTGTTCTTTATTATCGCTCCTACTCATATATGATATCAATTTGTTTATAACACGAGTATCCGCTAAACCACTATTACTTATGACAAATAGAATCTCTTTCGAAAATGAACCGTATCATAGGTTGTGGACTAGATCCATTGGAATCGTTCTATTCCATATAACTCGATAGGAATAGTCCTATGCAAATATAAGATTAGCATCTTAAATTCCTTACATACCTATGATTTCTCATGAAGAAATGTGAATAGAAGTAAAGATTAGTCAAAATATGTTTTGATAATGTCTTCTATGCATCCACGGTTCAAAAGTCTTATTGCTCAATCTAAACACTTGTCATCAAAGCACTTAAGTTGTTAAGCACATGACAATGTAAGATTGGTAAGTTAATTTGTTAGAAATTTTGATTGACCAAATACCACTATAAAGTTCATCCTTGGGAAGGATTAACTACGAATTTATATGAAGATGAGTCTTCATCAAGTAGAAATTCTTGAAGTCAGTGGAAGCAATAAGAAGCAAGTACCTATCTTAATCGTTAAGGATAGAACTAGGTAAGAAAGAGAAGGTGTTAGACACTAAAATAGAGACAAACCCCAAATATGTAAAGATCAAGGAAGTTGGTCGTGTGACTCCAACATATTCCTTCCTGAATATCTATGACTTTGACATTGCATTCTTGTCAATTACCACATCATGAGTATTTGATACAACTTTGTGAATCATGTTAGAAATTGCCATATTTCATGATTATAAAATATGGCAAAAGGATGTCAAAACCACCTTTCTAAATGGGTATTTAGAGGAGGATTTGTTTATAACACAATCCGAGGGTTTTCTAAATCCTTAGAATCCTAAGATTGAACAATCGTATGACGACTAGCATGAATTAGTTCAGAAATTTGCATGAATAGGACTAGTATAGTTGTCATTTAATCCATGAACATATGAATGTTGTAGCGTACTCATTTTAGTTTTGTATTTAGAAATGTACCTCAATAATTGTTATGATGTACAATACGTCTAAATAAGAATATAATTCAAGTTTTTGTATAAAACGCAAAGGGTTTCTCAATTATGCAATTAAAATAAGGGTTGTGCCCTAAAATACTACGATTAAATTTATGGTGAGACCATACAAATCAACGTAATTATATTCAAACTAGAAATAGAATGTCATATATATACAAGACTCGAGTTGGTGACCCCAAATTATTTCTCATTTCTCGAATAAAAATCGCATTAAAACTAGTTTTGACTAGTATCCCACACCATTTGATTGTGAATCTCATGAAATGTGCGAATCTTATATTCAAAGCAAGATGGTTCGTGACTTTTCTTGAAAAGTATAGCGAATAGAATAAGTTACTCACCTAAATACACTTCAATGTATGGTCGAATATATTTTCAAACTGAGAAGGTCATTATTACTTCTTCTCTTTTACCGACAAACTAGGTAGATACTTGGTATCCGCTTAATGAGGTAAGAAGAGAAATTCTTTGAATAAGTTCAATGAATTCTTCTTATAAACTATAAAATCCAAAGTATTAGTACTTTGTTAAAATGGGGAACAATAAAGTGATGACTTTTATCTGCACCAAAAGAGAGTGATATGGTATCAAAAGTTCACTTTCATTATGATATGATTGAATATTTACTATAAAGTTAAAAGTAGTTTCTATCATAATATGTCTAGTATTTATTCCACTAAAAAAAACATAGTTAAAGCAATCAAGTACATTTCATATATGATATGATTTGGCATGGTACCTAAGTTGTAGCTTGTTTCGGAAGAAAGCATATGGCTTTGTAACCCAACTATCACGAGAACAACAAGTTTGTGGCTCGTGATGCTGTCTTTTGAAAAAAGAGGATTATTTCTTAAAGACAGAGTGGGAGAAAATGTTTAGAGCCACAAACTGAGTATAAGACGTAGGAAGATGTTCCTTTTTGGTCAAAATCGGTTATTATTTCTTCGAAACCTAAAGTAGACAGAAGTCATGTTACCTTTTGAAAGTAATAAACCTGTAACTTATTAAGAAGCTTTATCTAGTTTAAACTCCACAAGAGTCCGAATTGAGCATTAACATGAAGATGTCAATTAGCTTGGTTAATTTATTTCAAAGAGTTTTGCACGCTACAACAAAGTTTCATTGAATTCGGATTATGTAATAATGGTTGGATTTAAAATCATCTTGCATGAGTTTTGAAAATTGCAACTATCCTAAGGTAGGATGAAAAATTAAGAAGACGTCTTAAGTAGATGTTAAGGAGTTAAAGTGTGTCTTTTGATCATGTGATAAATCTTTCTCGAGTTGTCGATTAGTTTTGTTTATACATGGAGTTTAGTGGGAGTAATGTGGTGTTACTAGTCTTATATATAAGCGACATATTGATCATTGTGAATGATGAAAGACCATCTCTAAGGTATCCAGACCTATAAAGATAGATCTAAGAGGATATTAGCGATAAATGAATATTCTTATATTGATAAGAGTCTAGACAAGTTCAAGGTGTTGAACATGAAGAAATTTAATCCACTTGCTTCCGCTGCGGCATTAATTCATTACGCTAAGATGTATTACCATAATTAAACCTCGTATACTTGGAGTATAACGAGATGTTACAAATCGAATCCTTGAGAGAAGTCTCTATATAGCCACATAGTTCATTAGTTAGTACTCAGTAAGTAATAAAGATATGAAGCTAAGCATTTGGAAATAAAATGGATTTATGTACAAGGAGTTACACAAAAACCATATTTTAAACACATAAGGATGATTGGAGAACCATCTTGGCTATATTTTTTTTAGGAGGATATCTGCTAGAAACGTCCTAGGCAGTTGAACAATGAGATATATACAACGGAAACTGAGTACACTTGTAATAATGAGATATGCAAGAAGGAAGGGATGATATTAGGATTCGGTTATGTGAATTGGAGGAACTATGTTAGTTCGTTCCAATAACTGAAGGTCCTATCCCATTAACTGTGAGGACAGTGGGACCTATTCTAAGGCTAAGGAACCTATCTCTAGATTGGATCGGGACATGTACTCAAAAGGTTGTCATAATAAAGATTATATAAAATGGGAAATAGTATATAGTAAGGTTAGGGAAAGTGCAATGTATTGCTAAAACATGCTAACCAATACCTTTTCATAAGCTAAGCATGATAAGTCATGGGATTTCAATTGAGTTGAGATGTATAGTTATATACAATATTAAGTATGAACTATATATTATGTAGTAATTGATATGGTATCAATTTTACATATGTGATAATGCATTCATCGTTTGAGTTTTATTAAAAACTCTTCTATTACTTTGTTACATCCAAATGGGTTGTTGAGAAAATATTGAACCCCAATAAAGTGAACTAGATTGACATAGTAACCGCCCATAGTTACTTACATGAGGTGACATCTCGAAGTGACTGTAGTGTGTTGCGATTGATGGCAAGTTCAAGTGCCATAGAGTCATGAGAGATGACTAGTCGATTACATAGATAGACTGTATGGGACACTCTGTCGGGCTTATGACCGCGTATAGAGTTCTGGAAGTTTTTATAGCCTGGTCGTGGCGAGAGCTACTATAGTATTCTGATGAGTCGATTCTTTGACTAAAGACTGTTCCCCTAAGATGGCACAGTTTCAGAGTGACTTTGATTTATGTTCTACGACCTTCGTAATTAGGGTCAAATGGGCATGTTTTAGGTCAAGATGAGCTTTGGCTATTCGAAGGGAAAAGTACAATAGGAATTGTCCATCCCTGTCAAGGTTATCTTATATCTCAAGGCCACTTGAGGAGTAATGAACTGGAAATACGTGGCCACGCTCGGAAGGTATCTACGGTAGATAATTCCGGTCAGACAGTTATTCTCCAGATTGAGGAAACCACTCATGATTTGATCAAATACAAGTACGACCTGCAAGACACCTTGCATTGAGTGGGAGATAGTAATAGGACAAGAGAATTGGTGACGCACACTTGTCGCAGACAAGTGGGAGATTGTTGGAGGATGTGTCCTCGACAATAATGCGATTACATGTTTAAATCTCATAATAAGAATGCATGAGGAACTGTTATATTTTATTATCAACTGATCCTCATTAATCAGTAATGGTTGGCTGGCTAGAGTTTGACATTACTGTCGTATGACAGTGGTGATCAGTTGATCCCTTAAGGTCATACCTCTAGGGTACTACTCTTAATTAATTAATTAATTAATTAATTGTATGTTGATACAAGTTAATTAATTTCTTAAAATTGAACAAATGATTTTGTGAGTGAGAATACGTATCTTATTGTAATTTGATTAAATAAGATTCGTGCTAAGTAATTAAATTGTTTTATTACTTAGGTTTTGTTATTGTTTATGACACAATTAAAATAAGAATGAATGGTTTATTATAAATACAAGTTGTTGTGATTTATAATTCTATGACCCATTTTAAGTACATGTAATCATGAATTACTAGTTAATTTTAGTATGTGATTTATTTTGTTAATATAATGATTTTTATTAATTTAAAAATGCGTTATTTAATAATATGTCTAGTAACATGCCCAATATGTCACACTACACAAATTGAACCATTGACAAACTTAAAATGGACCCTTATTAACATTAGGGTGCCGTGTAAATGGGGGTGGATATGGAGTTGGTTATATTGTGTTCATTTAATTGAAGGGAACACAATCATACCCTATTAATCATAGGGTTGCATGCCTAGACTCTTGAGAAGAGAAACTTGAAAAAGCATTGGGAATTCTACCCTAGACCATTCCGGCCACCCCTTGTGAATTGGCAGAGTTTTTCTCTTCTAATTCACACAATTCATTCTATATAGATATGAGATTGATAATTTATTCCTCTCTTTAGTTTTTGTTGTGAACACACTAGAAAAATATTCTCGTAAAACCTTCAACATTATTATACCATTACTAGTAGTAATAAATAATAATATTAGTTGTTATTTTAAGGGCTCATATACTAATTCTAGTATTCAAATTAGTATATGTATTAAGAGTGATTATCTTGGTACAAATCCTTGAGGAGTAGATTCTATTATTGAATCTAAGGTTTTCTTTGAGCGCTAGGATTTTCTTAAGAAGACTAATTTGGAAGGTGTCCAAATTAGAATACCCATTTCAGCCCTCCTTGTAAGTTGATTGATTTCTTCTTACTTTGTTTTAATAATGTTATGCATGCATAAGATCTTATTAGTTCATGACTAAACTAAACATATATAGTTATTAGAAATTTCTAATAAGAGGTTAATGAATCTTACAGTAAGATAACGGAAGGAGTAAGAAGAAGCATCAACCAGAGGTTCAACATACCTTAGCCACTCCATGAGCCATACTTGGAGGATCCTTGTAGATCCAAACGAAGGGGCATCTCCACAAGAACCCTTCTTGTATAAAGCTTGAACGATCTCACCAAGCACCCACCACGATGGATCCCACCCATGCTCCATTTGCTTAACAACATGCATAAGGGTCATGCTCCCATACCATCTTGACCCCTCCTTCTTCAAAGCATCAACAAGGAGGTAAGCATGCACAAGGCAAAAGGCAAGAGCCCTTCTCCTAGCCACCTCCAAGATATTGACATCCAAGCGGTTTGAGAAGATGTTGATAATAGCCAACATGTCAACACCATGAGGAGCAAGGAGGAAGTTGACTTGGCTCGTCGAAAAGCCTAACATAGAACGAAACTTCTCCTTATAACACAACCGAGTTGGAGGAAGCACCGGAGTACAACCCGGCCACCCTTCAATAGCACCCACTTCTTTGGCAAGAGGGCAAATTTCACCTTTCGGGAAAACGAAAACATGATGTTTCGAATCCCAAAAATGAGAGCATGCTTCAAGGAACGTGGATTGCATCTTAACTTGACGGAGCACAAAAAATTGACCAACTCCCATCAAACGAGTTGATACTTCTCGGGAAGCGATAAATCCCGACACCAATGTCGCAACCTATTTTCGAAAGTATCCATTAATTATTTTGTGGAAGAAGAAGAGAAGGTTTTCGTAAGGATGTTTTTTGTGTTTCGGAAGATGAAACAATAAAGCACAAACGTCCCTATTTATACAAAACAATCAACACCTTTTTTCCCGAAAAAAGGAGGAGCTCCCTTGCATCGCCCAGGGGCTCGTGCCTCTTTGTGTTGATTATAAGGATCCGCACCTTGACTTGTCCTTGTCAAGTTTTTCTTCACTTTGATGCATCGTTTTTCTCGACTTAAGGTTCGCGCCTCTTCAGGCTTACCCGGAAATTTTTTTGTTTTCTCACACTCACATTTCTTTGGATTCACGTTTTATGAAATCCGGCACGGTTTTCTAATCACATCTCTAAACATACGGGGCTTTCTCTCTTTTTTTAGGGGGGGAAGGGCTAGTTGCCCCGATCCACAACGGATCAATTCCATATCAGTCGAAAATTTCAAAAAAAATTCGCATTTCCGCAAAATTGATACATAACATCAATTTTTCTCAAAACGCTTTTGCAAATCCGAGTATTGATCTCGCAAAAATCAAAACTAATAGACTCACATAATCTCTTTTAAAATTCATCCATGGCGGTTTGAGTTTTAAACATTCATTGGGTGTTAGAGGCAAAATCCATTAACAGACTCAGCTCTTGACCACGAGCAGTGAGTCCAAGCTCCTGTCCGTGAATCATCGCTCTCTCCTCGTCCAACTCAGCACGGACCCGAGCAAGCTCCAACGGATCCGTAGTACTCTTCATTTTACGCCAAATTGAGCACAAACATGTCAAAATTTCAAATTATGACCACAACAAAGCAACGTGACTGGGTCACGGCCGAAAATGACCTAAACTACCGTTAAAGTCTATTTCAAAGCAATATGGCTCAGTTTGAGCCCAAACAGGCGATTATTTTGTTAGCATAAGACCGTTTGATAAAGGCAAAATGCAAAAATTTTGCC
The DNA here is from genome assembly GCF_048544455.1 of Silene latifolia. Taxonomy (NCBI): domain Eukaryota; kingdom Viridiplantae; phylum Streptophyta; class Magnoliopsida; order Caryophyllales; family Caryophyllaceae; genus Silene; species Silene latifolia. Next base: position 123,592,595 of record NC_133538.1, on the reverse strand, counting down.
TCTAACACCCAATGAATGTTTAACGTAGCAAAGACGGTCTTCCCCAACTACAATGCAACCTAGGGGGCACACAACTCGAGAAACACAAGCACGACATTGCAAAATGAGATAATCTTTTGTCTCATTCACGTTTTTCGCACCTAGGGAGCAGGAACGGGGAAATAAATGCAAACTAAAAGCACCCCTATAGTCCTAAACAGGTTTCTAACCTAATGCAAGCATCAATTCTACTCGAAAATGGGCAAAAAAAAAAAACGCTCAAATCAATTTCGAAAGGGTTAGGGTTTTGCCCTAGGTCAATCAACAAAAAGGCAAACAAAATCAAATGGAATCATGAGGATTTACATACCTGGAGATGACATAGTGGTTGTATCACAAATGCAAGCAAAAAAACAGGATCAACAATGGTGAAAAATGGCGATTTCGTGTGTTTTTGTGAATAAAACGCAGTGAAATGAGGAGCTGCTACTCCTCGCGTCTTTTAGAGAAATAAGGAGAGGCTCCTTACATCGCAAAAAGGCTCGCGCCTCTTTGAGGTGATCCCAGCAGTCTCAGTGAAATTTGGGCATTGGCCCATTTTCACACAAATTCCCGCTATTTCACAAACTTCAAAGACGGAATTAAAAACCGTTATTCTGAAACGAAAACCAAAATAGCGAAATTCAAATTCGTTATTTTCCATAATTCAACGCCGAAATTAAAAACCGTCATTTTCTTCACAAAAAACAAAATAGCGAAATTCAAGTTCGTTATTTTCACAAAATTCTAACGACGGAATTAAAAACCGTCATTTTTTTCACAAAGAACCAAATAGCGAAAAACAAACTTGTTATTTTCACAAATTTCAAATGACGGAACTAAAAACCATCCTTTTCAAACAAAAACCCAAATAGTGAAATTCGAATTCACTATTTCTCACAAATTTTAAATCGCAGGATAACAGGAAGTAAAAACCATTATCTTCTGAACAAAGTAGCAAATGACAAAGTTCGCACTCGCTATTTCTCACAAAATCGCAGAACGACGGCAATAAAAATCGATACTTTTCTTCAAACAAAAAAAACAGCAAACGGTGAAGTTCATGTTGGGGTAAGTGTCCTCAATAATAGTGCAAATGTTTAAATCTCATGATAATAATACGTAAGGGATGATTCTTTTGTATAGTCTACTGATCAGCATTAATCGGTAATGATTGGCTAACTAGAGTTTGACATTACTATCGTTTGACGGTGGTAGTCGGTTGATCCCTTAAGGTCACACCTATAGGACAATTCACTTAATAGATAAATTAGTTAATTGTATAATGATACAAGTTAATTAATTCCTTAAAATTGAATAATTTATGATAGTGAGTGAGAATATATATATATATATATATATATATATATATATATATATATATATATATATATATATATATATATATATATATATATATATATATATATATATATATATTATTGTAATTTGATTAAATAAGATTCTTTTTAGTAATTAAAATATTTTTATTATTAAAATTGATTATTATTTATGAAACAATTGAGATGAATAAATAGTTAATTATAATTACAAAATGTTGTGAATTATATTAGCTTGACCAATTTTATACACAAGTAATTATGAATTACTAGTAAATTTGTTATTTGTAATTTAATTAATTTATATAATGATATTTAATTGTTAAATATGAATTAAATTAATTAATAACATGTTACATGCTACATGTGACATATTGTATGACAATGTTACAATTGACAAACATAAAATGGATGTCCATTTTATGGGTGGACCGAAATTGGAGGGTTTTGGGTTAGTGGGTGTTTTATTTTAATTGTTAAATTGAGACACAATCATAATCTAATATTATTAGCCTTACACACCTATTATTTTGAGAAGACAAAAAGAGAAAGTGGAAGCCATGCATTGGCTTTGGGACACCTCCCTACCCGGCTCCCCTTCCTCTTTTATGAGAAAAATGTTATCATTTTTCTCTTATGCAAAATTAACATTCTCAGATGATTCTCTCATCTCTCTAAAATTATTTTAGACAAAAATTTGTTCATTCTAATATTACATAAAAAGATTACTAGTGTAGTAAAATAATAATATTAGAACTTATTTTGAGGAATACTACTAGTATAATCTAGTGAATTATATTTGTAGTTTTAAGGGTTTGTTTTAGGTGCAACAAGAGGAGAATCTCTACACTTGAGATTTGGTTTGGAGGATCATCCATAATCTTTTAGCTCAAGAACAAGTAAGGAAGGTGTCCTTATTTCTGCCCAAAGTTTCGAACCATTCACGATGTAAGGAAACTCGATTTTTTTTCTTATTTCATTATTTTGTTATGCATGCAACTAGATCTAGCATCACTAAATTAATGAGTTAATTTATACTACAATTAGAAGAGTCTAATAGGGGTTTTGGAAAATTTTAATTGGTATCAGAGCATAGGATGTTGCATGCATAATCGATTTATAGTTTTTTAGAGTTATAGTAACTCAAGTAAAACTAAAAATTTGTGATTTATTAGATAATGTCAAGAAATCATTTTGCATGTTGTGTATTCTGGTCCTAAAATATATTTAGGTCATTTTGATGATTTATGGTATTTTATTGCTCCTTTTAATATTTTTTAGTAATTTTATTACATTTTAATGAGTAAAATGGTATTTAAAATGCTAAAAATAGTTAGACATATTTTCTGATCTTGAAATTTTTGTATGACCTCACATATATAATTTACTTATTGTATGTAAAATTTAGTGTAAATTTTATTTATTATGCATGATTTATGATTTTTATGTGATAAAAATGGAATAAATGGAGGAAAAATGGTTAAAAATAGTTAAACTTCAAAACAGGCCATAAAATTTTAATATGTTGTCACATGCACATTTTAATCACTGTGTGTAAAATTTGAGATGAACACGATTCATTTTGCATAAGTTATGATATTTTAGTGTAAAAATGACATAAATAGTGACTATTTTAGCAAAAAATAGGTAAAACGAATTACATGGCATGATAAATTTATTTTTTGGTTGCATTTATATCCCAAATATCAGATCTCAAGTTGGAACATTGATTAGATTAATTTTCATATGCTTTAGATGTTTTATTTTATAAAACCGATAAATCGCAACTATATTTTTCTCAAAATAAATTCAAAAATTGTTGGTTCAATCGGTTTTATTACTCGTCGTCAAAAGTTACCTTAACCAAAAAAATATTTATAACTTCACAAACTACTCTACTCTTAGTAAAGAGGTAAGTAAAGGTTAGATCCCAAGGGACGGGTATTGATGTAGGATTTTCAATTGCAAATGGTTGTGTCTAAGGGTGTCACAATTTGGGTTGAGATAGGAGATCAACTAAACTAATCAACAATATAAAACTAAAGCAATGAAAACAAGCAAGATGATTAAAATAAGATGAAAACAATTGAATAAAAGCACTAAGGTGTCATGGGTTCATACGGGATTCATGGGATTTGATCATACAAACATATTCTCTAATAGATGCAAGCACTTATTGTTGTGATGGGATCGAGTTAGTGTATATCTTACAATCCTTAAGAAGGTTTGGGTCCCGGAGCCGAATCAATTAGATTGTACAACACCTACAAGTCGACTTAATCCTTCATATCCAACTATATGCATGGTCTAACGAGACTCGAGTTGGTTTACGTCTCATATGTCTCATTGAAAAGGTAAGTGATAGGTAAAAAATGGAAGGATTCATAGGCTCGCATTTCATCAAACATAACATGTGCATAAGTTGAAATCACAACAAGCAAGCAAATTAATTATGAAAACATATTAGATTAAGCATGAATCAATCCCCATGTTGGTTTCCCCTAATTCCCCATTAACCCTAGTTAAGGAAACTACTCTGTCATTATCAAGTTTAAGATGCTAACAAGGTTGTCAATCGTACTAGCAAGGCAAAAGATGATGAACAAATGAAAATGATTAAAAATAAGTAAAAAGGATTAAGAGAGAATTATACCTATGAAGATAATTCCAAATAATAAAGTAAAGAATAATAGAAGTACTTGATAATTGATGGAAGGTCGTCAATCCTCCGAGTAAACCAAGATAATCTTCTAATTACCCAAAATAAATGATGAACAATAGAGAAATTAAAGAAAGATTAAGGAATGAGATGTGTATTAAGACTAGATTAAGATTTAAATAAGGAATGATTAAGATTATATTACAACTTGATAATAAACTAAGTAGTACAAAGGGGTATTTATACTAAAGATTAGGTACAACTATTAGGGTTACTAAGGGCTTAAATGACTTTTAAGACCCTTAGGAAAAGTTGAGGAAATGCTCCTCTCCAAGGAGATGCGCATCTCCATTTTGCTAGTCCCACGAACATATGCTCGTCCCGAGCGTCTAGGAAGCTAGCACGGTGGAGTCTGTAAGGGGATCTGAGCGGATCATGGGAGAGACGCTCGGATTTCTTGGCCTCAAGACGAGCGTCTTGGCATCGGGACGCTCCGATTTGTGGGCAGGGAGACGCTCGGATTGGCTTGCAATCCGCTCGGATTATGAGTCAGCCACTTTTCTTCTCTTATTTCCTAAACAATCCGCGGGGATCTTGTTGAGGATGCAAGGATCCTTTCATCATTGCCCAATCTACTTTATGATCTACATAGGCCTTCTAATATCGTCTTCCCTTTGATGCTTGGTCATTGAATGAGATCTATTAATCTCCATTTTGACATGAAAATGCAAGGTTTGCACTCCTTTCCTACCAAGGGATCAAAACCTCAAAGAATATGCAAAATGGGAAACTAAAGATAGTAAATGACTCAATTATGCACTATAAAGCATAGGAACGAGGCTAATTCGAGGACTAAATATGCTCAAATATGAGTCACATCAAATATCCTCAAACTGAACCTTTGCTCGTCCCGAGAAAAGAGGTGACAAAGACTAGGCCCTTATTCAAACTAACCTACTAATATAGCCTAAGTGAGACAATTAGCGGGTCTCACTCCGCCCCTTCAACTCACAACAAGACAACCACGAGGTAGGATGCCTTCTTGCAAGGCAAGGTGGGGCTTGCCAAAATGGCGATACATCCAAGCATTTAAGCACCCAAAACAAGTAATGGATGCATCTAAAAAAATGAATAGCCACTTTCCTCATCCAAGTGGCGGAAATTATCTAAAGGGGAAGCAATCTAAGGGTACACATTCCATTATAGATACGGTTTCTTCAAACTATTAAGCCTAGAAGGATACCAATAAATTACCTCCATGTTGTGTCAAGCTAAGGTACCTTTCTCCTCAATTGTTAAATGCTTTCGTCAAGAGTAGACTCCCTATGGTGTTACAAACACTGGAGGATCGCATAATTCCCCTTCTTTCCTAGACAAGAAGAAGGGTCGTCCCCTCTCTACCATGCACAAAAGTGGATACGATGGAAAAGGGATCAATAGAACTTGAGTTTCATATGGGAGTTTGCTTTTTGTTGTTGTTTTTTCCCCCAATTTGTGGCATTTGACATTTTGAGAACATTTTCTTTTTGCCATTTCTTTGATGTTTGGCATTTCAACACTTGACAATTTCAACTTTTTCTTGCATTTCTTTTGAACATTTTCAAAGTCACCCCATTTTTAGTGAGGGTGCTTATATTTGAAGCATAGGGGTTTTAATTTTTGTTACTCCTCTTTTATTTTGATGCAAATTGCAAACTTTTTCATTTTCATTTTCATTTCAATATTTGAACTCAAATTTTGAACAATTTTTATGCCCATTCCCTTTTTGATGACAAAATGTGGTAGAACATGGATGATGGTTGCATGGTTTCAAGGGTCAACTTGGAATAAATAGTAGCTAAGGAGTTATCACACCATAAGGTACTCTTGACTAGGTCTTAATCCATGGGTCAAAGGATACTAGCATGACACATCCTAGGGTGTTATACATGTATTCTAACAAGCAAAGTCTTAAGAAGAAAAAGTATCTACAAGGGCCTATATACACTTGTCAAGTTTCCCAAATAGATGTTTTCATAAAATTTTCCTAAATGCAACTATATACCATGATGCAACTAACATTTGTACATTCTAATGCATATGCTTCTACCAACTAGTATGTCAAATAATCTAAATGCAATCCTATAATCACATTGTTTCATACCGCATCAATCAAAATAAAGCCACATATTCATTAACATAAAGAGGAGAAAGGAGATTGGAAAGATCATACCATGCGGTCTTTAGTTTCCTCATGTCTCGGATGTGGCATAGTCGATCAATGTGAAAAAGGATGAACAAACACAATATATACAAGACTACACTATAAAAGAAATGAACATCTTTTTGGGTTTTTCAATTTTTATGGTTTTTATGTTTATGAAATAAAAAGACTTGTTTTTGTATTTTTCAAAATTTTTCAATTTCTATCATTTTTGTGTTAAAAAGTCATGTTAGAATTTCCCATCCCCACACTAGTATGGGCATTGTCCTCAATGGCCAATACGATAGGAAATTATGCAAGCTATATGAAATGCATGATTTCTAAATGTGAACTATATGACATATATACAAAAGTGATGCAACTACACTATACTATATGATGCATGAGTTTTTGTTTGGTTGGAGAGCATAATTTATATTAACTCCCAATGCATATGCATAAACTTCCCCAAACCAAAATAGACATTATTTCTAATGTCAAAAATTGGGAGAGTTCAAACATAAGGATGCTATGCATGAAACTACAATTGTCATTTTGGATTTTAAATGTGGGAACAATAAAAGAAACACCTCAATGGGACCGAGCCGTGAGTCCTCTAAATGATGCTAGGACTCAAAATCATGATCAAGATAAAAATTGTATGAAAAACAAGAGAAATAAACAAAGCCTAAAGGAAGTGTAGGAGACTCACAAAGTATTGTGGCATCCTCCCAAGATCTTGCTAATCCTCAATCATCGCCCATAGCGACATCACTCCCATCTCCATCATCATCACCAACTTATCCACTAGAAGCTTCATCAACCTCCATAGATCCGGAGTCTTCACCACTATCACTTGAACTTCCTTCTTCTTCCTCACTACCCTCTTCTTCTTCACCTTCTTCATTCTCTTCATTTACTTCACCTTCTTTTCCACCACTCTCAATAACAACCCCCTCTTCACCCAAGCTAGAACCCCTAGAAGCACTAGGAAAGAAGACTTCCCTATCCGCCCAACTAGGGAAAGGACAAGATGGGTCAAGAAGTCATTGCCTAGCTAGATGTAAGAGGGGCGGATATTTTGCTCTATATGCATCGACTCGATCCTCATGGGCGTCCTTGTGCATTTGTTACATCAAAAGAGTTAAGTAATCATTCCCCGCCGTAACATTTTCGGGTTGAAACTCATGGTAGGTGAATGGGTAGGGTGGAGTGATAATAGAGGAGGAGAGCTCGACAATGTCCTCCCTTTGGTGTTGTATTATGTAATCGGCTTCCTCAGAGAGTGGGAGAAGGTAGTGTGGCCTATGGACATTGAGTCGGCAAATTTTGTTCGGTAAAGTGAAGGACTTGGCATCTTTTGTTAACCACTCGAATTTGTTGTCAAGAGTGTCGTTCTTGAGCCATTTGAATTTTTGAACTATAGTGGCTTGATAATTGATATGGCCCCCCTTAACCGGTTTATAAGTGTCATCTTTCTTGAAATTCCGGTTGAAGTGTTTGCCAAATAAGTTACCGATCGCCCATTAACAATGAAGCCCGTACCTTCCTTGGCATGATCAATATTAAGCCACCTCTCAACTAAGAGTTGAAGAATATTGTACTTTGTGGTTAACTCTCTACCAACATTAAAGGTCGACTCGAGATAGATAAAATCGAGCTCGGTGAAGTGGTTTATTCCCTTTTTAGCTATCAAAGTGTGCCCAACAACCTTGTGACACACCCTTATGCCCGTATGATGGACATAAAGGGCACGACAATCATGGTAAGACGTAAACTTTATTCCGGTAATAGCCTTCCATAAAGGAGCGGGATCTTATTTCGTTACGGGTTTCTTCACATAAGTTGAGTCATTGCTAAGGCCGAAAACTTTACCAAACTTGCCAAAAGACATTTTTCTATCAACATTCTCAAGCCGGAATTCAATGTTTGTTCGAGTCTCCACCTTCGTAACTTTCAATGAGCTTAAAAAATCCAAGGTGAGGGATGAGTAGGTCAACTCTTGCATATTAAACAAAGTAAGAAATCCCATGGACTCGAAGAAATTATTGGTTTGTTCAAAGACACCCAATTTAGTCAAGGTATCTTGGCATATAAACTTGGTGGGTAAGAGAGATTTCTTAGCAAGGGATACAAATTTCTTCCTATGAGTATCTGATGTGAAAATTACCTCCGGATAATCATGTAGTTGCTCAACAACCGGAGTAGAAGTAGTAGTTTCCGCCATAGGAGAAGTAGTCTCTTGAATTTTCATCCTTGCACTTTGAACCACCAAAGCCAAAGCTTTGGAAACTTGAAGAGCTTATTTCCTTTTTGAGAGATTCTTCTTTGGAGGTGCCCTGTTTGCACCTTTTGTCCTAGCCATCTTCTCCTTGTATGTAGTAACACCCAAAGATTTGCTTAAATTCCTCAAGTTTCAATAAGACCCAAATCGATTTAGGAAATTCGAATTTTCCCTTTTTACCCTAGAAAATCGATTCAAACTTTGAGGATTTTGGTGTTTTAATTGCTTGTTGTTGACAAAGGAGTGATTTTTTTGAGTTTTGAGGGAGTTTGGAATTAATTTGGGTGAATTTGGTTGAGAAAATTAATTTTTATGGATGGAGGGATTGAGGGTTTTGAGGGTTTTGGAGATGTGTTTGTGTTTTGAATGAGTAAAATGAATTGGGAAAGGGGGTTTTAATCCCGTTATTTTTGAACTCAGCAGGGGAGACGAGTGTCTTTGGGTCGAGACGCTCGGATTCTCTATCAGCTTATTTCAGAAAAGAGAGCCCGTGCTCAGCCAAGCGTCTTCAGCAAGAGACGAGTGTCTTCCTGAAGGGACACGGGCGGATTCTTCTGAAGACGCTCAGATTCTTTGCCAGGGATAAATCCCAAATTTTAATAGCAGCAGGACAAGCGGATCCTCAGTAAGATGAGCTTCTTGGCTAAGACGAGCGGACTCTATATGGAGATGCTCAGATCTTCAGTCAAACAAAAACTTACCTTTCCAGCTCTCTCAGGACGAGCGTCTTCTTTACAGGACGCTCGAATTTTCTTCCAGGACGAGCGGAGTGATGTCGGGCCGCTCGGATTGTCCCTATACCTCACGGATTCAGTTCCACTCGTGGGTATTTCATAACCCGAGTCATTTACGCTTCATTCCTTTGGTCTTCATTGTGGGGGCACTATGAAGGCTTGGATAGCCTAGGCAATTTCTATCCCCACACTATGTCAAAACACTACACATCAATAAACATATAAGTCCCTCCCTCACTTTCTCCCAAAATGAAAATCTTGATCAAAGCATAAAAATACATATCCAAAATTGACAAGAATGCAGTACAATAAGTAAAATGCAAGTTAAGGGGTCAAAATATTTACAAATGGTGGTTTAGGGAGGACTCCACAAAACTCCCATTCATGTATGAGATGTCAAGGAGGCATAGCCAAGGTGTTGTTGATGTTTCTCAACACCTTGAAGAAGTAGTCGAAAGCTTGATCATTGTCATTATAAAAATTTTCAAGACTTTTGCACATTGTGTTCTTCATTGTGGTGACTTGAGTGGAAATGGTCACCAAAGCCTTGGTCGTGGGTCATAGCATTACCAATATAAGGGTTGACTAACCCTTCAAACTCATCATCCCATAGACCGTATACTACATCTACTTGTTCCCCAATAGTATCAAGAGTTGATGAGATCAACTCCTCTTTCTTCTTGTCATTATGGCCAATGAGGCTTTCTTTTTCTCTCGTCATGAGTGGTGGTGAGCTATTCATGCTCTCATTCTTGTCGAAACATTCTTGGTCTTTGGATGGAGCATCTTTGAGATTACCCATTTTCTTTTCCCATATGGGTGGTGATTCTTTACCAATAGCTTGTTCTTTGCATTGAGATGCGAACTTCTTCCTATCACTTTCTCGGCTATAATGATCAACCATAAAACATGGCTCATGTAGTCGGGGCGCTCTCATTGTCTTGTCAAGATTAAAAGTGATTGTTTTATATTCCACTTCAAGTGTGAGTTCTCCATGTTTCACGTCAATTACCACTCCCGTAGTATGTAAGAAAGGTCTTCCTAAAATGATAGGAATTTTTTAGTCTTCCTTCATGTCAACAATAACAAAGTCCACCGGGACGAAGAACTTGCCAATTCTTACCGGCACATCCTCCCATACCCCTAAAGGTGTCTTCGTTGATCGATCCGCCATTTGGAGTGTGATATTAGTGCACTTGAGCTCTCCCATTCCTAGCCTCTTGCACGCCATGTATGGCATGACACTCACACTTGCCCCAAGGTCACATAGAGCTTTGTTGATGGTAGTGTCGCCAATGGTGCATGGAATAGAGAAACTTCCCGGATCCTTTAGTTTTGGAGGTGAACTTCCTTGTAGGATGGCACTACTCACCTTATTGAAAGAAATAGTCTCAAGCTTCCAGATAGATTTCTTCTTTGTAAGAATATCGTTCATGTATTTCTCATAGGCCGGAACGTGATTGATTAGTTCCGTAAATGGAATTGAGACTTCCAAGTTCTTCACAATCCCCATAAACTTCCCAAGTTGTTCATCAATCTTAGGCTTAGCTTGAAGACTTATAAATGGAAGTCGAATCACAATAGGCTCTTTCTCCTTAGCCTTGTCTTTATTCTCCTTTCAAACTTCTTGAATGGTGGTGGGTTCTTCTTCTTTCTTAGAGTCTTCAACTCTTTCCTTGTCACTAGCATTCACAACATCTTCATTAACGAGTATCTTCTGCCCTTCATACCTTGTACCACTCCTCAAATGGATGGCACTCACTGACTCATGACTAGGGGGATTACCTTGAGGTGGCAATTGCCCCTTTTGTCTTTGTGAACTAGAAGATGATAATTGAGACATTTAGGTTTCCAACATCTTCGTGTGAGCTAGTATGTTGTTGATGGTGATGTCTTTTGCTTGACTATCCTTTTGCATTTGAGTAAAAAATTCTTGTTGGTTCTTTGCATTTGGAGGACCGATTTTTGAATATCAAAACCTTGGTCATTTGTTTGATTGTATGAAGGTTGGTTTTGATAACTTTGGTTTTGATTGTAAAAGGGTCTTTGAGCTTGGTTTCTCATTGGAGATGAGGTGTATGTTGTTTGAGGGTTTTGAACATTTTGGCTTTTGTATGCGAGGTTAGGGTGGAATTTGGTGTTTTTATTGTAATAGTTGGAATAAGGGGTACCACTCTTGTATGCTTAGAAAGAATTCATTTGTTCACTTATTCCCCTACATTCACTTTGGTCATGTCCTAAAGATCCACAACTCTCACATACTCCACTTGGAATTGATGATGATGCTACCATAGAATTAACATGTTGCTTAGGTGATTTGGAGGCCTCTTCAAGTTTAGCCATAGCCTTCTCAAACTTCAAATTAATGGTGTCGATGTGAGTACTAAGTTGAGCACCCAATTGAGTAATAGAGTCCACCTCATGCTTTCCTCCTCTAGTAGCCTTCCGAGGTCTACTATATTGTGAGTTATGGACCGCCATTTATTTAATCTTGTTCCATGTTTGATTGTCATTGTTGGAATATGTGTCCTCCGACAATAATGCGATCACGACTGTTGATTATGATGATCACATGTTTAGATCTCATTATAAAGAATACAATTGGGAAGTAATTTTGTTACTGTCAACTGGTCAACATATATCGGTAATGATTGGCTGACTAGAGTTTGACATTACTGTCGTGCGACGGTGGTGATCAGTTGACCCCCTAGGTCATACCTATAGGGCAACACTCTTAATTGATTGTTTAATTAATCGTATAACGCTACGAGTTAAGTAAATTATTTGAAAATTGACGGACGGTTTTGGAAGTAAAATTTACGTATCATATTGAAATGTGATTAAAAAAGATACGATCTGAGTAATTGAATCGTATCATTACTCGGATGAAATAATTGTTTAAGGTAACAATTAAATTTGAATGAATTATTAAAAATACAATCTGTTGTGATTTATAAATGGTAAAATATTTTGGTACAAGTAATTATGATATTACTAAGTCGATTTTTGTATGTGACGTATTTTAATAATACGTTGATTTTTAATATGTTAAAAATACATAACAAATTTATGTGACATGTGACATGTGACATATTGACAATTGACAAAAATAAAATGGATTACTTGTTATCCATGTGTGCCGAAAATTAGGGGAAGAAATAGGCAAATATTGTGTTTGATTAAGTTAATGGAAACACAATGATTACCTACTATTTAGCCATGCAACCCTATTGTTTATTGTTAAGAGCAGCAATTGCATGCATTGGCTCCCCTAAAAGCCCCCCCTTCCACCCGGTTTTGAGAAGACAAAAACCATCATGGTTTTTCATATTTTTACCTAATAATATACAAAATGTTGTGTATCACAAATTCATTCCAACACTCATCCAAAATTAGTATTCTAGAGAGAAAAATAATTCTCCTCTTCTTCTCTCTATAAACCGAAATATTAAGTGTATTATAATATTTTTGGGTCATTTTCTACTAGATTAATATTGTACTAGTTCTTATAATATTAATCTTAATTAAGAGAAAGCTTTGGGTATAAATCCTAAGGAGAGATCCTACACTTGGATCTTGGTTCTTCCATTAAAGGAAAGCTCAAGAACAAAAGAAAAGGAGATTTCTTTTGTGCCCATAAAACCGAAACATCCAATGTAAGAACATGATTTCTCCTCTATTTTTCTCTTTTGTTTGCATGCATAAAATCCATATTTAATTTTATGACAAATTAAATTAAATCATATATGAATATGTAAGTATATAGATCTACTTTTCCTTCAATTGGTATCAGAGCGCCACGGTTGTTTGCATGCAAATCGGTTAAAAGTTTTTCCGAGTTATAAGAATAACATATAAAACTTGTAAAATTTGTGTTATTATGATATATCACGAAATTAATTCATGCATGTTAATATTTCTGGTCCTAAAATGTTTTAGGATATTTTGGTTAATTTTACAGATTTTTATTGTTCATATTATACAATAATGGCATTTAAATATGATTTTATGAGTAAAAATGTCATTTTCGGTCTAAAATTAGCTATACTTCGAATTTTCCATTTATTTTTGGATATCTTGTCACATATATTATTTTGAGATAACCTGTAAATTTTCATAATTTTTGGACTTGTTATGCTCGAAAAATGGATTTTTCATTATTAAATTCGGATTTAAGTGAAAAATAGGTTAATATGAGTTAAATTTTGAATCTGGTCATATAAATTTAATATGTTGTCACATGCAATTTTACAAGATGTGTGTAAAATAATTGGCTATAAAGAAGTCTTTTTGCATGATTTATGGATTTTTGAAGAAAAATAGCATAAATAGTGACATTATTAGTGAAAAATTAATAAAACATAATCTATGACTTAGTAAAAACGTTTAATGTTGCATTTTATTATCTTTTTCAGATGTAAAATTGAAAGGTTAATGAATATAATTTTTCCATGTTTTTTTATGATTATTTTAGTTAAAATCGATAAACCGCAACATTGTTTTTCCGGAAAAATTTCGAAATTTTTAACCTAAGATTTTGAACATTATGAGTGTCATGGTATTTTTCCAGAATGTTCATGAGTTTAAATTTCAAATTTCAAATTTATTTGAAATTTTGTGATTTATTTGAAGTTTATAGCTTATTTTTGTAATTTTTAGTCCATTAATGAACAATTTTATAAATATGAGTTAATTATGGTCAAATTATTAGTGAAGACTAAATTTTGAGTCCTAAAAGTTTAGGGTAATTAACTTATGCATAAATATGAATTTATGTATTTCTGTGATTGTAAAATGTTGAAATCACGCAAATCCGTAAAAACCAAGTAATATACGATATTGGCTAATTAAAGGCGATTTAGCATAAAATTGAGCATGTTCATACATATTATAATGCTGCATTTTTCTTTATGATTGTCATAATTTTAATTTATGTAATTTTGAATTATGTAATTTTACTTAGTATGGCCTTAGATTTTAATTGGTATTTCCCGAAATGTATGGGAATATCGATTCGGTTGTAATTTTATTGTGATCTCGTATCACCGTTTTGTTATTTAATAGATTTATTTTATTTTAGTTACAAATGTATAATAGGAAATTATGTAATTTATTATGAAATTTTATTCATTCCGGAGTCCCCAAAGACGGATTTCTTCAAGAATGACGATACATAAAGACGGTGTTACCTCGAGATGCGTGCCACAACCGAAGTTCAAGGGACCAATGGAGTTGGTTTCCGAATATGTAATAGTTAAATAGTTTTTCTATTTTAGGAAAGGCGATACTAGGATTTATTTATTTATTTTTATGCTTGCATTTTATTTTATGTCACATGCATCGCTAAATCGCCATAACTAAAACATGCATCCTTATTTTATCGAGTTTATCGACCGTGTCAATTAACATTATCGTAGTTCACCACTTTAGTTCACTTAAAACATGATAGATAATAAATTGACATGACCTCTCGCTAAAACCATTAATTGAGACATAGCCTTACCAAATAGTAGAAACCATGAAAACCTATTTCGCGAGGGAGTACACTCGGCTACCCCGGGGTACAAACCTTGTTACGTAGGGGAAGTGGGTGATAAATGTATAATCCACCGAATTCATGTTGATAAGGGTTTCATCGGCTACCCCGTGCCTAAGTTGATGTGGGTTTGGATAATGGACACATTTATTCGAAATTTGGATTGAACTCAACAAAAGTAATTGATAAGGGTTTCATCGGCTACCCCGTGCCCTTGTTGATGTGTTTTGGGCTATAGATAAACATTAGAGTAAGTTTATCGACCAAGAGTTCTAAAAGTAGAATCGATTAAAAGGTTAATCCACCGAGTTATATTGATAAAGGTTTCATCGGCTACCCCGTGCCTAAGTTAATATGAATTTGGGTCTTGGAATCATTTATCTAGTTGGGTAGAGGTCACTAGAAAAATGCATAAAACTTGTTTAAATCATACATTTTTACGAGTATTATTATTAAAACGACATTTGTTTTACTCCTTATATTTTGTTTTGTAGACCACTTCTTTTCTCGTAACAAATGGCAACACCAACTCCAAACGCCACACCTCTCGCTAGTTCATCTTGGCTCCGATCCTTTATGGATCGATGTAAACTTGAAAAGAATGGGTCAAATTTCTCCGATTGGGATGCCCAACCCAAATTAGCCGCCGAAGGTGACGACAAGCTTCGCTACCTTACCGAGGCCTCTCCACCCGAACCTACTACTAGGTCAACGGCCGCCACTAGGGAAGCATATGAGGCTTACCAAAAGGAGTCCGCCGAAATGAAAAATGTCTTGATATTTGCGATGGAGGCGGACCTCCAAAGGAGAGCCTTTAAAATGGGCAATGCTAATGAGATTTACTCCAAACTTGTGACACTGTTTTCACAAGCTCCGCGAATCGTCCAATATGAGGCGGCCGCGGCATTCTTTGATCTTGACTTCAAAGAGGCCCAAAAGGTTAGCCCTCATGTGCTCAAACTTATTGAGCTTGTCGAGACCTTGAAAATTCAAAAGGTTGAAATCCCCAAAGAACTCATTGTAGATAGGATTCTACACTCCTTGTCCAAAGTCAAAGCGTATGTTCAATTCCGGGTGAATTTTAACATGCAAGACAAGGATGTGTCTCTTGAAGAGTTGCACAAGTTACTTGTGCAAGCCGAGAGGGACATGGGGTTAAATGTGAACCCACCAAAGGATGTGCTTAACATAAGCACTAAGAGTAAGGGGAAGTTCAAGAAGAATGGGAGAAAGGGCAAGAAGCAAGCTCCCACATTCACCAAAGCTAAGACTTGTGAAGCTAGCACTTCAAAAGTCAAGAAGGGTCCTCTTGATAAATGCCATTATTGTAATGGTATGGGACATTGGAAAAGAAATTGTTCCAAATACCTTGGTGATATTAAGGCTGGAAAGATTACTCTAGTAGGTAAATGACTATCCTTCTTTTATGTTTCTAATTCAACTATGGTATTATGATGCAAAGTTGTGATAATGTATCTCCCTTTTTATTGTAAATAGGGCCTCCACCAAGCAAAGACAAGAGAAAGGAAAAGCAAGCATGAGAAACCATGGAGAAGCTATGGATAGCTTTTATGGAGCTTTCCTTTTCATTGTCTTATTTTAAATTATGTTTTGGATTTTTAGTACTTTAAGTTTCCGTGTTCGACATGGAAAGGTATTTTGGAAAATGGTTTGTATTTTGGATAATGCTTGCACTTTGAAACATAAGATTATTCACTTAAAGTGATCTATTAGACAAATATAATGACGGGTTTCATTATATGTCCACATGCTTAAGGCTTGTGTATGATCGTTTATAAAGCGATTTTGGGTCTATGAACTCTCTTAAAGGAATGTCAATCACCAAGTACACATATAAAATCAATAACTATTAGTCTAACTATGAGATAGTTCTCCTTATACTTCAACATCATTAATTTGTGTCTCATATGCTATCTTTAAATCTATAGTGTATTTATTCTAAAGATAGAGTGGGAGAAAAATGAGGAGACAACACACAAGGCAAGATAAAATTGTGTACTTGTGTAAATGAAGATCTACGCAAGAGAGAATGATTTGAATGAAGGTATATCTATTTACATAGTATACCGAATAGATGAGATCTATGGTCTCAAGTAAGTTCTATATGACTAAAGAGACCAAGTGAAGTAATCGAAAAAAAAATATATTCTTATGATAACTACACGAGGAGACCAAAAGAAAGTTTTTGAATAAAAATGACTAATGTAAAGTCTTAACAAGTTTTTGACTAAGTTTATGGAAATTTTGACCAATAGTTTCAACCTTGAGATTTACTTAAGAGCCTAAATGAATCAAAGTTACATACTAGTTATGATCAAGATGCAAAATTTGATATACCGATATCTTCAATGGCCAAAGTTTTAACCACTCAAATGTCATTGCTTAACCTCATTATGAAATGGTTAAACCTCCTTCCAAAAGGGTATTTGCGAAGGACGTATTCTAGATATTGTTTATATTTGAATAATGACATTGCTACACATCATTATGACATGAGTGTGTTGGAGATTTAAAATCTCTTTCCGTAAGGTTAAGATGAGACCACTTCAAAATAGGTATTTTGAAAGGATATGATGGGAGTATCCTAATAACTTGGCAATGCAATTTATATTTCAATTCTTGATAAATTTCGATTGAGAAGGCAATTTCGAAATGTGTAGAATTGAGTGGGAGTTAAGAAATTCTCATGTGAAGACATGGAATTTAGTGGGAGCTATCATCCTTTGAATGTTTACAACTCATCACTCATTAAAAAATGACGAGCTAATACCTTCTTTCATAAAGAAGCTTTTGAGTTTTCAATTCTGGATGAAAAATGACTATGATGAATCCAGTTACATCAAGGGATGTTGGATTAGTATTAAGAGATACACATCGTATCAACATTCACATAGGTTATTCATGTAGATGAAAATGGAATTGCCATTAGCAGTCATGGTCGTTCATTGAACCTATGAACGGTTGATCTCATGATTATTAGTAACTAATGTTTCCGCCATTAGAATAATCATGTACATGTCCAATTATGAATCATATGCATAAGAGCATGATGATTGATTGTTAAGCCATAATAGAAACGTCATGAATTCTCGAGTAGAATCCGATGAGCTATTTCAGTGTTTGACGGAATGCTCTATTGTGTGTCATGAGGTTGCACATATTATAGAAAATCCGAACACATATAAGGATTTATGAGAATCCCAAATCTTTCAAGCCTAGAAAGAGAAATAAGAAGTTTTGAGAAAGATGCTTAGTTGAATAAGAGGTTATTCAAAAATAATCTTTCCTAGTTAAGCTAGGACTTGTGAGAAGTGCTAGGCTAATAATCTTGAGACTCTACAAAACATGTACCTAGTGCATCGTGTGTGGATGGAGTACTTGATCAGTACAAGTTATATCATTCATCACAAATTCGTTCGTTATGTGATAATCGATAAGAAAGTTCTTTCAAGTTAAAGAACCAAAACCAAGGTCGGGAACCTTGATGTGTACTTGGTAAGATTCATGCTATGAAAGAGTACATGAATGTAAAAGAAAATGCAAGTGTAAGAAGTTTGAACATATGGACACATGGCATGTTAAACTTCTATTGCAATCAATAAGTGTTTACACTTACGATATACATCACAAGGTTGTAATATGATATTGACTACCCGAGTGTGATGTCGACATTTGTCGTTTGAGTTATTATTAACTCATCTTGTACATTTTTATATCCAAACGGGTTGTGGAGACAATTGAACCCCGTTAAAGTGAACACGGATTAACATTGTGTTTGCCCATAGTTACTTGTATGAGGTGACGTCTCGAAGTGACTAGAGTGTGATGCGATTGATGGCAAGTTCAAGTGCTATAGAGTCATGTGAGATGACTAGTCGATCACATAGGCAGACTGTTAGGAACTTTTTGTCGGGCCTAATGACCGCTTATAGAGTTCTGGCAAATTTGTATAGCCTGGTCGTGGCGAGAGCTGCTATAGTATTCAAATGAGTCGATTCTTTTGACTAAAGGCTATTCGCCCAAGATGGCACGATTTGATTAACTTTGATTTGTGTTACTACGACCTTCGTAAATGGGGTCAAATGGGCATATTTTGGGTTATGATGGCGTGGCTAGTCGAAGGGAATGAGTGCGATAGGAATTGTCCACCCTAGTCAGGGTTATAACAATATCTCAGGGCCACTCGAGGAGTAATGAACTGGAAATGCGTGGCCACGCTCGGAAAGTATCTATGATAGATAAGTCCGGTCAATCAGTTATTCTCCAGATCGAGGAAACCACTCTCGATATGATCACTTGCAAGTACGACCTGAAAGACACCTTGCATTGAGTGGGAGATAGTAATAGGACAAGAATTGGTGACGCACACTTGTCGAGGACAAGTGGGAGATTGTTGGAATATGTGTCCTCCGACAATAATGCGATCACGACTTTTGATCATGATGATCACATGTTTAAATCTCATTATAAAGAATACAATTGGGAAGTAATTTTGTTACTGTCAACTGGTCAACATATATCGGTAATGATTTGCTGACTAGAGTTTGACATTACTGTCGTGCGATGGTGGTGATCAGTTGACCCCTAGGTCATACCTATAGGGCAACACTCTTAATTGATTGTTTAATTAATCGTATAAAGTTACGAGTTAATTAAATTATTTGAAAATTGACGGACGGTTTTGGAAGTAAAATTTACGTATCATATTGAAATGTGATTAAATAAGATACGATCTGAGTAATTGAATCGTATCATTACTCGGATGAAATAATTGTTTAAGGTAACAATTAAATTTGAATGAATTATTATAAATACAATCTGTTGTGATTTATAAATGGTAAAATATTTTGGTACAAGTAATTATGATATTACTAAGTCGATTTTTGTATGTGACGTATTTTAATAATACGTTGATTTTTAATATGTTAAAAATATATAACAAATTTATGTGACATGTGACATGTGACATATTGACAATTGACAAAAATAAAATGGATTACTTGTTATCCATGTGTGCCGAAAATTAGGGGAAGAAATAGGAAAATATTGTGTTTTATTAAGTTAATGGAAATACAATGATTACCTACTATTTAGCCATGCAACCCTATTGTTTATTGTTAAGAGCAACAATTGCATGCATTGGCTCCCCTAAAAGCCCCCCCTTCCACCCGGTTTTGAGAAGACAAAAACCATCATGGTTTTTCATATTTTTACCTAATAATATACAAAATGTTGTGTATCACAAATTCATTTCAACACTCATCCAAAATTAGTATTCTAGAGAGAAAAATAATTCTCCTCTTCTTCTCTCTATAAACCGAAATATTAAGTGTATTATAATATTTTTGGGTCATTTTCTACTAGATTAATATTGTACTAGTTCTTATAATATTAATCTTAATTAAGAGAAAGCTTTGGGTATAAATCCTAAGGAGAGATCCTACACTTGGATCTTGGTTCTTCCATTAAAGGAAAGCTCAAGAACAAAAGAAAAGGAGATTTCTTTTGTGCCCATAAAACCGAAACATCCAATGTAAGAACATGATTTCTCCTCTATTTTGCTCTTTTGTTTGCATGCATAAAATCCATATTTAATTTTATGACAAATTAAATTAAATCATATATGAATATGTAAGTATATAGATCTACTTTTCCTTCAGTCATCAACTTCGGTAAACATACCATTTGACCCCATATTGAGAATGTTTCGGGAGTCTTCATATAGACCATTCCAAAATGGTTGTACAAGGAACCACTCGCTAAGTCCATGGTGTGGACAAGATCGACAAGTGTCCTTGAATCTCTCCCATGCTTCATACAAATATTCCTCATCCCTTTGTTTGAACCTAGTGATTTGGCCTCTCAACATGTTAGTCTTCTCCGGAGGATAGAATTTCTTGTAGAAAGCAAGTGCCAATTTCTTTCAAGAGTCAATACCAAGAGTAGCCTTATCTAGGCTCTTCAACCATCGTTTCGCAGAACCAATCAAAGAAAAAGGAAATAAGACCCATCTAATTTGTTCTTGAGTAACTCCGGTTAGAGAAATCGCATCACAATAGTCACAAAAAGTCTCCATATGAGAATGAGGGTCTTCACTAGGCATCCCCCCAAATTGACTTCTCTCAACTAGTTGTATAAATGCGGATTTTGCAATGAAATTACCGGTTAGGTGTTGTGGGGTAGGAGTACCATTTGGTAGGTTCTCCTCAGTTGGTACGGAATGTGATGAAAATTTAGGCATTGTGGGTTGATTTTGTGGTTGGTTTTGTGTTGGGTTATCCTCTCATTCTCTTACAAAAGGGTTGGTAAACTCAATATTATTTGGTTGAATGTCCACAATCTCACCAATACCTCTCAAAGTATTTCTAGCAAGTCTTCTATTATTGGTCAAAGTCTTTCAATTTGAAGATCAATGGGTAACAAGTTACCTTTTGATCTCCTAGACATGCAAAATATCAAACAACTCGAAAACAATTAGAACAAACCATGAGGAGTTTAACTTCCCCAAGGTAAAGAAAGACACAACTAAAAATAATTAAAGAAAATCAAATTAAGTTAACACCGTCCCCGGCAACGGCGCCATTTTTTGTTCAATCGATTTTGTTACTCGTCGTCAAACGTTACCTTGACCAAAACAATATTTATAACTTCACAAACTACTCTACTCTTAGTAAAGAGGTAAGTAAAGGGCGGATCCCAAGGGACGGGTATTGATGTAGCATTTTCAATTGCAAATGATTGTGTCTAAGGGTGTCACAATTTAGGTTGAGATAGGAGATCAACTAAACTAATCAACAATATAAAAGTAAAGCAATGAAAACAAGCAAGATGATTAAAATGAGATGTAAACAATTGATTAAAAGCACTAGGGTGTCATGGGTTCATAGGGGATTCATGGGATTTGATCATACAAACATATTCTCTACTAGATGCAAGCACTTATTGTTGTGATGGGATCGAGTTAGTGTATATCTTAAAATCCCTAAGAAGGTTTGGGTCCCGAAGCCGAATCGATTAGATTGTACAACACCTACAAGTCGACTTAATCCTTCCTATCCAACTATGTGCATGGTCTAATGAGACTCGAGCTGGTTTATGTCTTACAAGTCTCATTGAAAACGTAAGTGATGGATAAAAAATGCAAGAATTCATAGGCTCGCATTTCATCAAACATAACATGTGCATAAGTTGGAATCACAACACTCAAGCAAATTAATTATGAAAACATATTAGATTAAGCATGAATCAATCCCCGTGTTGGTTTCACCTAATTCCCCATTAACCTTAGTTAAGGAAACTACTCACTCATTATCAAGATTAACATGCTAACAAGGTTGTCAATCATACTAGGAAGGCAAAACATGATGAATAAATGAAAATGATTAACAATAATTAAAAAGGATTAAGAGAGAATTATAACTATGAAGATAATTCCAAAGAATAAAGCAAAGAATAATAGATGTACTTTGATACGTGCATTTTATTTAGCCTTTTTAGTCTTATATTACACATACTATGCATTTTTGTACTGTTATGTATTGCAAAATGCCCTGAATTGGCTACTTTGGTTTGTTTTGTCTGATTTGCAGAAATGAACCTGAAAGTGGTGGAACTGTACTTTTTTCGTCCTATTTAGCATGCATAATGAGGAGACGGGAATGTTAGAGCAAGTGATATTCCTTGGATTGCGTGAAGAATGGTCAAGGAAGCGGTCAAAGAAACCTTAAGAGGCTGATCTGAAGAAAAGCACTCGATCGAAGGGTTCTAGTGTTCGATCGAGTGGTTTGGAGGACACGAGAGGTCGATCGAGTACTTTTGTGTACTCGATCGAAATGCTGAATACTGGAGTTCCTCGATCGAGAGCTTTATTTGCTCAATCGACAGGAAAAGCTGGAGAAGACCTCGATCGAGTGGTCTGAATTCACTCGATCGAGAAGATTTTAGTTTTACGCGGGCTTTAGTGACCCGTGTTACTATTGTTTTGTTTAAGCTTTGTTTTTCCTATTTAAGCATACGTTAATTAGGTCATTATATATCTTATTCATATACTCTTCCTCTACTTTTTCTTCTAAACCTACTGCTTAATCTCTTAATCTTGTACTTTGCTTGTGGATTGATCTTTACGCCGGATTGCTTTTAATTGTAATCACTCTTTCTTCCTCGATCTTAATCTTATTTACTTTATTTACTTTAATCTTTGTTTTCTCTCTATTATTTCTGCCCAAATTTAGTTTATGCTTAATTATCATTATTTCATCATGCCTTTGATTAGTACACTCGTCATTGTTATTGTTGACACCATTAATATTATGAGTAGCTAATTCGTTTAATGTGGGATTAGGGAATCCTTGGTAGGATTGTGACGACGTAGCAAATAGACTAGACGATTTATTCATGAGAACCTGTCCCATAGCAATATCATTGTAATATCAACTTAGTTGAGTGCACGCTTCTAAGTTACCTTTAATCTGGTTAATTTTACTCCTGGATCGGAAGATTGGATTAAATATACCTACTATGAACAGTAGACTACCCTAATGAGGACAGAAGTTAAATTAGTGGTATTCTAGGATATAAAGTGGACCGGAAGGACCTTTCCTGTATTCGTCTCACAGTAGATTGTCTAGGCTATTAGTAACTGAGTCGATAGACTACCATGGTGAACCGAAATCCTGGCATGCTTTCTCTTATTTGATTATATTTATCCAATCTTCTATCTTTATTGCTCTTGTTTAATTCATCTTTCCCTTAATCTTTTATTAGTTTAGAAATCAATAATCAAACCCCCATTTTGTGACCCAATAGACGGACCTTTAGCAGATATCTTGCCTCCCTGGGGATACGATCCCGACTTCCTTAGCTATATTAGTTAGAGACTAGTTGGTTATTTTTGGTAGGTATACGATTACCCTGTCAAATTTTGGCACCGTTGCCGGGGAGGCAATAGCCCTATCCGTTTTTTGTTTCGTTTATTTTTATCCGTCTCAGGGAATTTTTCATTCCTTGAGACAGTTATCACTTATTTCTTTCAGTGTTGTGTATGCCCAGGTCAAACAGGTTGGAATTAGTCCCAGTTGATCCTGAGCCAGAGAGATCTTTTCGTCGTAGACTCCATCTGCAAAGAAAGATTCGAAAGGAAGACTTGAGTACTTTCGAGCCTGAGTTACAACACTTTTTATTCGCAGAAGACCCGTCTTTTGAAGAAGACAATCTCATTTATGCTATCGCACCAGTAAAGATGCCTAACATAGCGAGTCACTCAGAGCCCACAACTGCCTCGATTCCCAAAGGTTTCAAGCTCTCAACTGAGGATGGTAACCCATTTGATATCTGTCCGTCTTACAAAAATTTGGTAGAAAGAAATCTTTATCGAGGTGTGGCGGGTGAAGATCCGCGAAAGCATCTGGAAGTCTTTACTGACTACTGCTCTACTATTCCCACTACTAAGGGAGTAACTCAAGACAAGATAAAGGAAGTTCTATTTCCTTTTTCATTGACTGATGGAGCCAGGGAGTAGCTCACTGACCTTGATCGCACTGTAGCCGGTATCACCAACTGGGAGACCCTTTCTCTTGCCTTTTAGAAAAGGTAATTTCCTCCACATCGCACTAATCAGCTGAGGGGAAAGATTATGAGTTTCAAACAGGCCCCTGATAAGAATTTTTATGAGGCTTGGTGTCGATTCAAGAAGCTAGTGAGGTCTCTTCCTCACCATGGATTTGATCAGTGGTTTTTGAGCTACCAGTTCTATAATGGGTTGTATGATGACCATCGAGGTATACTAGATGCCTCATCCAACGGGAGATTCCAAAAGAACATTGATGATGATAAGGGATGGGGTATTATTGAAGAGATGGCGACCCATTGTGCTGAATATGGGAACCCAAGGGACGGTATTCGGACGGTGCATTCCGTCGACAATGCTGTTGTGGCTCAACTGGAAGCCATGAATGCTCGTTTTGATAGGTTTGAATTGCAGCAAGCTAGCGATCAACATACGGTTCATCTGTTGACTAGACAGGAAACTGTCACTTGTGAGAGATGTGGGAGGAATGACGGTCACACTGCTATTGACTGTCTGAAAGAGAAAGAACAAGTCCTTGTCTTTCAGAAATATAGGCAGGGGGGTTCTTTCTACAATAATCAAGGGGCAGTCCATCCCAATTTGAGGTGGACAAGTCAGAATGTTCTTAATCCTACTCCTCCACCGCAGCATCAGCAAGCCTATGTCCCTCCTCATAAAGCTCAACAAGGCATTCAAAAGCCTCCTTCTTATCCTCCACCGAATCAAGGAGCAGAGCTTTATCTTCTAGTGGGGTACGTGAGTTAACCGAGTTAAAGACAATGATTCAATCATTGACGAAGAAATTGCAAATGAGTGACCAACAGAAGGAAGCTTCAATCAAGTCACTTAAAACTCAAGTTGCTCAGTTGGCCGCAAGCCAATTCACAAGAAAACCGCGTCATTTTCCGTCTCAATCTAAGAAGAATCCGCATGAGACGATTAACTTGATTAACCTGCGAAGTGGTCTCTCTTATGAAGGACCAAAGTTGTCCGCTGATAAGGACATTTCAGACCCGAGGGAAGCTATTATGGAAGATGAGCACTCGCCTATTGCTGAAGAATTGCCTAGCACGAAGAAAATACTCGATCGACTGATGGGAGATTGAAACCACTCGATCGAGTGGAATTTTACCTCGATCGAACACTGTAGAAATAGAGGAACTCGATCGAGAGGCTGTTATTGCTCTATCGAGTGAAATATCACCTGGAAGGACTCGATCGAGAGGTAAAAAGACTCGATCGAGTGAAAAAGAGCTTGAACTTGCTGAGACGTTGGAAGAGAGGAACAAAGGGCTAGAGATTCCTATTACGGTGCCCTTTCCAAGGCGATTACAGAGCACCAAAGCTAATCAACAGTTCGGGAAATTTGATGAGCTCCTGAAAAGCTTACATGTTACACGATCATGAGACGGTAGCTTTAACTGAGATAGGGACTGCCCTAGTTCAAAATAAGTTGCCACCTAAACAGTCAGACCTGGGTAGTTTCTCGATTCTATGTCATATAGGAACCCATTTGATTGACAATGCGCTATGCGATCTTGGTGCTAGCCCGAGCATCTTACCTTTGTCTCTCCCTAAGAGACTTGGTTTGACCAAATTTAATTGCACTAACATGACCGTTCAGATGGCCGACAGTAGTATATCACGGCCGTTAGGAGTTATAGAGGACATACCTGTCAAGATCGGGAGATTCTTTATTCCCGTAGACTCTGTTGTGCTTGACATCCCCGAGGACACTCTCTCATATTAGTTTAGGGAGACCGTTTTTATTCACTGCTCGTGCAGTGATCGATGTCGGGGGTAAGACACTTACGTTTCAGGTAGGATATGAAGAATTAATTTTTCATCAGTCTAAATCTCGTCGGGCTCTCATGCAAGCTCAACCTTGTAATTCCCTATCCTCTACTAACTCAGATATAGAAACTCCATCTGAGAATGTTGAATTTTGTGCTGCTATTGTAACCCCTCCGCCTTAGACTGAGAGTGAATAGGAGGAACATTCTTCTATTTTCCTTACTGCAGGTACATATGGAATTAAAGTCAATCAAAATGGAGACGCCAAAGTCAAAGCTGATGCGAAAGACACAGGGAAGAAGAAAGTTCGTGCATACGTGGACGTCAATTACTCTCCTTCTACCAGTTCAAACTCAAGCTCATGGAGATCGAAGAGGACGGTCCGAGATCTTTGAGGGACCTCCTCGATCGAAGCCCTCCTTTGGGCTACTGAAATGTTTTGGGATTTAAGCGGGGAATACCCCGTTGTAACAAATTGTAAAACTTTAAATTTCCGTCGAACTTCTTTATTGCATTTCTAGAACTGCTAGACTTTAGACTACTTAGCCTAGCTAGAGAAGACTATAGACTGAGTATTATGTGGATATTGTCGGGATGTATTTTTGCGTGTTTTTATACAGGTTTGGGGAATTTATTTTGCATTGGGATGAATTACAAGAGAAAAGAACTCGATCGAGTACTTTTTCTACTTGATCGAGAGGAATGACCAAGAGAACAGCTCGATCGAGTTGTTTCAGTTACTCGATCGAAATGGCAAAAATGAAGAATACTCGATCGAGAGGAATTTCATTTGATCGAGCAGAATGGAAGCCAAAGTTCTCGATCGAGTAATTTAAAATCACTCGATCGAGTGAAATTGCTAATTACACGCAGGAAGTTACCTCTTTAACTTCTAATTTTCCATTCTAATTCTATTCTTCATTTTATTCTTCCCTATTTGCGATAAACACCTGCGATTTTCCTCATTTCCTCTCTTAATCTTGCCCCAATATCAAATCCAACACCCACATTAATGACATTGCTAATAAATCGACCAAAGCCCTCTACTTTATCCTTCAAATTTGTTCTTCTTTGCGGTTAATTGGGGGAATTAGGGTTTGTGGGTTTCGATTAAAATTCCGCCTATTTGCATAATTTTTGTGTCGATTTTATTGCTTCTTTTGTGGGATTATTCATCACGTAAGTATTTCCTTTGCTCTCTTGTCGATTATTTGTTAATTTTGTATTATTAGAGCATTTGGGGTTTAGGGTTTCTCATTTAATTTGAAAAACCGGACTGAAATTGGGGATTTTGTGTTTTATTTGTTTAATTGATTGTTATTCCCCCTTGCTTACTTGATTAGGATGGAAAGTAGTTCATTGTCTTCGACTAGTTCGACCTTTGTTCCATCCTTGACTGAGATGGTCGTTCCTACTGTTAGAACCACTGTTGCTTCCCCTGTTTTAGCTACTGTTGTCACTGGT
This sequence comes from Silene latifolia, assembly GCF_048544455.1. Classification (NCBI taxonomy): domain Eukaryota; kingdom Viridiplantae; phylum Streptophyta; class Magnoliopsida; order Caryophyllales; family Caryophyllaceae; genus Silene; species Silene latifolia. The sequence goes on along the minus strand of NC_133538.1, from coordinate 123,564,998 downwards.
ACTACCACTGTTGTTGTTGCTAGTTCCGCCTCTGTCGCGGCTAGCTTTGTTTCCGCCCCTGTGTCTGCCTCCGTCTCAGCTAGCACTGCTGCTAGCTCTACCTCTGCTGCTTCTACTAGTGTAGCCACTGCTAGTACTTCTGGTACGGTGAACACCCATACTGCGTGGTCACCAACTGTCACAGCTGCTTACTGGGCGGCCTTAGTACCTCATTCCGTCAGAGGACGGGCTTCTTCTTCAGGTACTAGAGGCCGAAGTCGCGGATGAGCCACGCCTGCTGCTGGCCCCGTCACTATCCAAGTTGACGACTCCCTTGACCCGCACCCCGACTACCCTGAGGTAATTTTCGTTAATGCTTTACATCGTCAACGTTTCTTTGCCTTAGAGATCTATGATTTTCTGTGTACTAAATTTTTGTGTCGTAAGTCACTTGATAAGTTAGGTATTTACGAGCCTGTACTTGAGATTTTGAGGGGGCCGGGGATGACAGAACTGATTACTATGATTGCCTTGACCTTCAAGGAGCTGACCCTCGTGTTTTTCAGCTCCTTTACCTTCTTTTCTGGCGCCTACGCCACTGACCCAACATGTGCTTCTGTTTCTTTCCGGTTATTTAACCGGAATTTTTCTCGGACCTTAGAGGAGTTTAGTACTAGGTTAGGTCGTTATTTTACGGGTGACACTGCCTCTCTTAGGAAGGTCATCCGCCAGTTGTGGAGGACCTTGGCACAGACTAGGTACGAGGAGCGCAAGCTCGCGCATTTCCACCTTCCCTCGGCCCGCTACTTCTTGTGTCTCATTAGTGGGACCATCTTTGGCCGTAAAGAACCTAAAAATGTGAACAACATTGAGCTGTCTATTCTCGGTGGGTACCTGAACATTGACAGTGAGGGACCCTTTGTGCTTAACATTGCTTACTTGACTGCTCAGTACTTTCACACGGTGGGGCAGAAGATTGTGGGCACCATTGTTTGCGGTGACATAGCCACTTTTCTTGCCCGTTCTATCTTCCCCGCATTTCCTCGTGACTTACAGCACCTAGACACAGATAGGTACCTTGACATGGCAGCTATGTTGTCTATGACTTGGCTTACTTCTGACCATCAGACATGGCAGATTTGCGGTTCCTTGTCTGTACCCTTACCTTACACCACTCTGTCTCGTCTCGTTCCCCTGCCCACTGTTAAGGGCAGGATACCTCCACCACTACCCATGTACCACCTCCCACTAGTTCCACCACCTACAATGTCCGCTTCTAAGAAGCGGAAGAGACCTGAGACCGGAGAGGGATCCACAGCTTCTACGGGTGGCCAGACTTCCACGACCATTCCTACCCCGATCCCTACTCCTACTCTTACTCCTGCGCCCGACCAGACACAGCTGGTTTACCCGGCTAATTTTGTTCCTCCTCCACCTTTTGAGGCGTCCACTGTCTTAGACCAAGGATGCCGTGACAGTTTGTTGCTTGAGCTTCTTAGCAGGTAGGCTCGTATGGAGCGGGTCACACCTCTTACTTTGTTCCCTCTATACGAGTATCACATGATGCGACGACGTCCCATTCGTGAGGGTTGGCCACACCCGTCTTTCTACCAGTACCCAGCTGAGGGGTACCCACAGCCAGCCAGTGACGAGGAGGAGGGCACAGCTGAGGAGGAGGCGCGTACTCACGGTGGAGGACGAGGCAGATGAGTAGCTACTGGTCTACTCACTTCCCCAGTTTTCAGGCTGGTTTGGGGAAGTTCGTATTTTATATGTACATTCTTGCTCTCTTATTTCTTTTGTCTCCTTTTTATTTATTTTTTTCATGCATTTATTGGTTGTATTTTCCTATTCCCCTGTATTTATCTGCTGGTGTATGCTGGAGGACAACGAGGGCGTTGTCCGTTTTGGTTTGGGGAGGGTAATGCATCCTTTGAGTCTGCATTTGCATTTGTTTTGCATTCACGTTTCTATTTTCTGCTTGCATTGTATTTATTTATTTCAAAAAAATCATAAAATCCAAAAATTTAGAAAATTCAAAAATAATAATAAAATATTCACGTTTCATTTTGCATGTAGGTTGAGTCGGAACGGTTGATTTCCGTGATGATATTGCACTGTAACTTATCATTTTTACTTGAGCCTTGCACTCTATTGACATTTATTAGCTTAGTCTTGCGCATATCTACGAGTTTTTGTTAAAATTTAGCTCATTGTGTAGACTTGACCTGATAAATTAGCAACCTACTCTATAATTTCTAAGATTTAGAGTCGTATAACTGGTGACATTCAAGACCAGTTTACATAGGAATTGAGAGTCGTACTCCTTGCATAACATGTTTATCATTTTTGCACATTTATGAAATTCGATTTCTTGTAAATTGCATACATTCGGGTTTGTGGTCGATGTCACATGCAAGGAGGTGCTTGCAAATTTCCCTTTCTTTCATTTTTCACCCATTTAGCTCCACTTAAGCCAAATTTTGCCTTTTTTACCCATCAGCTACACCCACAACTAAGCCTGCACAGTGAAGCTAGTTTAGTGTGTCTTTTGTGATATGTTGATCCATTGCGAGTTTGGCTCGTTTTTGTTGTTTGGATTTGGTAGAGAAATAAGGAAGGATGAGTTTTTGAAAAAAAAAGAACATGAAAAAGAAAAATGAAGGAAACGTGTGATGAAAAAAAGATAAGAGAAAAAATGACGAAAAAATGTGTGAAATGACACGGGTAGAAAGAGAAAAAAAAAGAAAGAAAAAAAAGGAAAAAGTTAGTTGTTTGAAAATATGAGACCGTATTAAAAAAGGGAAGTTTGTGACGATCTAATCCTCTGTTCTTATTCATATATTTTTGAGGAGATAGTGTATTTGGTTAGTGAGTTTTGTGCCATGAAGGGCACTTGAGCTTTGTTTTGTAGTCAGTTGATATTCGGACGGTCTTATATGGTATTGTTTAGGAGCTAGCTAGACGCTTACCTTCACATTCTCATAATTTGTTTTTGCCCTTTCTTACCTGAACCTCACTTTCCTATACTATTTGTAAGCCCTTGGCTGTGACGGACATTGTTGGTTGGAGTGTATGCATATTACTTGAATCGTCTATCATTTTTGTTGCATGCATGTTATGTAGGCCACAGTTTAGGTGAGTGACTGTTTCTCTTTCTCTCTTATACATATATAATTCACCCTTTGCTTCATGAGAGAAGAGTGACCATGTGAGAGTTCGATTTTGTTGGTCTTGCAAGGTCCTGTAGCTACGACTGTTGACTTTGTTTGCATTAAATTGGTATAATTAGACAAGTTATAGCTAGCTTTGAGTTTTCATTTCCATTCCATTAGTTTGCACTTAGTTTACTCGAGGACGAGTAAAGGTTCAGTTTGGGGAGATTTGATATGTGCATTTTATATAGCGTTTTTAGTCTTATATTGCACGTATTTCTATGCATTATTGTACCGTTATGTATTGCAAAATGCCCCAAATTGGCTACTTTGGTTTGTTTTATCTGATTTGCAGAAATGGACCTGAAAGTGGTGGAACCGTACTTTATTCGTCCTATTTAGCATGGATAATGACGAGACGGGAATGTTAGAGCAAGTGATATGCCTTAGAGTGCGTGAAGAATGGTCAAGGAAGCAGTCAAAGACAACTTAAGAGGCTGATCTGAAGAAAATCACTCGATTGAAGGGTTCTAGTGTTCAATCGAGTGGTTTAGAGGACACGAAAGGTCGATCGAGTACTTTTGTGTACTCGATCGAAATGCTGAATACTGGAGTTCCTCGATCGAGAGCTTTATTTGCTCGATCGAGAGGAAAAGCTGGAGAAGACCTCGATCAAGTGGCCTGAATTCACTCGATCGAGAGGATTTTAGTTTTATGCGGGCTTTAGTGACCCGTGTTACTATTGTTTTTTTTAAGCTTTGTTTTTCCTGTATCCTTCTCACAGTAGAAAGTGGACCGGAAGGAACTTTCTTGTATCCTTCTCACAGTAGATTGTCTAGGCTATTAACAACTGAGTCGATGGACTACCATGGTGAACCGAAATCCTGGCATGCTTTCTCTTATTTGATTATCTTTATCGTATCTTCTATCATTATTGCTCTTGTTTAATTCCTCTTTCCCTTAATCTTTTATTAGTTTAGAAATCAATAATAAAACCCCCATTTTGTGACCCAATAGATGGATCTTTAGCAGATATCTTGCCTCCTTGTGGATACGATCCCGACTTCCCTAGCTATATTAGTTAGGGACCAGTTAGTTATTTTGGTAGGTATACGATTAGCGTGCCATACTTGATGATTGATGGAAGGTTGTCAATCCTCCAAATAAACCCAAATAATCTTCTAATTACCCAAAATAAATGATCAACAATAGAGAAATTAAGGAAAGATTAAGGACTGATTAAGATTGTATTACAACTTGATAATAAACTAAGTAGTACAAAGGGGTATTTATACTTAAGATTAGGTACAAAGATTAGGGTTACTAAGTGCTTAAATGACTATTAAGACCCTTAAGAAAAGTTGAGGAAATGCACCACTCCAAGGAGATGCGCATCTCCGTTTTGCTAGTCCCATGAAGATATGCTCGTCCCGAGCGTCTAGGAAGCTGGCACGGTGGAGTCTGTAAGGGGATTCGAGCGGATTATGGGAGAGACGCTCGGATTGCTTGGCCTCAAGACGAGCGTCTTGGCATCGGGAAGCTCGGATTTGTGGGCAGGGAGACGCTCGGATTGGCTTGCAATCCGCTCGGATTGTGAGTCAGCCACTTTTCTTCTCTTCTTTCGTCAACAATCCGCGGGGATCTTGGTGATGATGCAAGGATCCTTTCATCATTGCCCAATCTACTTTATTATCTACATAGGCCTTCTAGTATCGTCTTCCTTTTGATGCTTGGTCATTGAATGTGATCAATTTAGCTCCATTTTGCCATGAAAATGCAAGGTTTGCACTCCTTTCCTACCAAGGGATCAAAACCCCAAAGAATATGCAAAATGGGAAGCTAAAGATAGTAAATGACCCAATTATGCACTATAAAGCATAGAAACGAGTCTAATTCGGGGAGTAAATGTGCTCAAATATGAGTCGCATCAATTGTAGCCTTGATTTTTGACATTATGAGTGTCATGGAAATATCTCAGAATGTTCAAAAATTTAAAATTCAAATTTTAAAATTATTGTAATTTAATTTGGATTTAATTCATAAAAAGTTATGATTTTAGGGTCATATATGAGCATAATTGTAATACCAAGTTCAATTGTTGTAAAAAATTGAGTAATGACTAATTTTTGAGTCCTAAGAGAGTAAGGATAATTAACTTGGACTAAAATTTGATTTTAGTATTATTTTGCGATTTTAATAAGTTAAAGATCGCGAATATCCATAAAACCGAGTTATATTACGATATAAGTTTAAATAGGGCGATTTGGCACATAACTTGGCATCTAAGATACATATTATAATGCTGCATATTTTATTGATGAATGTCATATTGTATTTATATAATTTTTGAATTATGAAATTTTATCTTAGTATGACCTTAGTTTTTATTCATATTTCCTTTTAATGTAAGGGGATATCGATACGGTTGTAATTTATTGTGATCTCGTATCACTTTTATTTTGCTAGTTTTTAATATTACAAATGTATAATAGGAATAGCTATGTGTTGGGTCCAGAATTACCATGCCTGACTAGACAAGAATCAGGCAATGTCCAAGGCCAAAATCTGAATAAGACATACTTAAAGCCAGGCATTTGGACTGCCTGGACAGGCACCAAGCAGGAGAGAAACTCAGGATAAACAACTACTAGGCCTGCCTGAAAAGACACCACATCAGGCATAAGGGTAGTATCATCAAAGCTGGATAGGAGACAAGAGAAACACGATCAGGCCATATAAACAAAATCCCTATAAACAAGGAAGACCTATTCAAAGGAAGAACATAAAGGAAAGGATCAAGGGCAACGACTGGAATGATGAATGGGTCAATCAACCACTTCCGGGTAAATAAGGCACGAGTCCTATTTACCAGGAAACCCTAAACAAACTTGAGGAGACCGTTTTGAAGCTACTATAAATAGAAGAGAAGACTAGAGAAGAGACAGAGATACTCACCCACTCGTATACCCACACTACTATTCTCATTCTTGTATTCAACATATAATAGAGCAACACTCTTAGCCTGCCACGCCTGACATACAAATTCCCTGTCAGGCTACTTATAATCATAGTGAAAATCCCTCCGGGCTTGGTACCCGTGGTTTTTTCCCTTATTCCCAGGGTTTTTCCACGTATAAATCTTTGTGTCTTTACTTTCTGTTCATTTGTTTGTTTAGATACATTAGTCAGGCGAGTTAAATTGAGTTAGATCACTCCTCAATTCTTCCCCGACAGGACGTTTTTATTTAGTAAAATCCTGCTAAAACGATTGGCGCCCACCGTGGGGCATCTAGCTAAAAAATACTCAAAACCCAAAACCAAACAGCAAAAAAAATTCAAAAAATGAGTGGAGACAGCATTGAACAACAACTGGCTGCCGCCCAACAACAGTTGTTGGAAATGGAACAGCTGAAACAGAAAATGGCCCAGGCTGAAGCTAAAGTCGCAAAACTAAAGGAATCAGAGTCCAGACTGAAACTTAGGCTAGGAGACAAAGCTTCAGGATCAAAATTGAAGGTGCAACATGGCACGCCATTCTCCTCAATCATCAGGAACATTGATTTCTCCAACTTTGGTACTTCTACTCCATCAAAGTCCATAGCAGGAGAAGATACAGACTTAGAAGAAATTCCCAATGAAGAAGCTATACCGGATCAAACCAACACAGTAATCATGATGGCCATGCTCCAGGAAATTCAAAAACTCCATGAAAAATTCGAAAAGATCCCTGGAGTACCCACTCCCATTGAAGAGGCAAATCCAGAAAGCCATGCTGACTCACCCTTTGTGGATGTGATAGCAAGGATAGATTTGCCAAAGAAATTTGTGGTTCCTTCGATGAGAATCTATGATGGGACTAAAGATCCACAAAATCATGTAGCCTACTACAAACAAAGGATGTTGGCAGCTTCTATCCCTAGTGAACTACGACAAGTCTGCATGTGCAAGGGATTTGGGACAACCCTGAATGGGCCTACCCTACAATGGTATATAAACTTGCCAAATGTAAGCATAAAATCATTTGCTGACCTGGTTAACTCCTTCAACCATCAATTTGCCAGCAGCAGAGGACTTGAGAAGAGATCCAGTGATCTATACAGGATGAAGCAAAAGCCTGGTGAATTAATTAGATCCTACATGACGAGATTTAACAAAGAAAAGGTGTCAATTCCCAGATGTGCTGTTGGGACAATCGTGGAAAATTTCAGGCAAGGGCTACCCCTGGACATTGACTTCTACGATACAATGACTATGAAGCCCTGTCATACCATTGAAGATGTCCAGGCATTAGCCATAGGCTATATTCGGCTGGAAGAAGATAAGGGCTTCAATGTAGACAACACTGACAATAACTCTGGATATGATAAAGTCTCAACAGAAAAAGTTCTAACCACAGAGGGAGCAGTTCCAGGCCATCTCCTTATACAAGGCCTGACAGATCAGAAGTTAACTATGCACAAGAACAATGAGGTAATTTCTATACTTATCCTCCTATCCAAGAATATAACTTCTCTATTGATATTCCAAGATTGATCAAAAGACTTGACAACATGGGAGACATTGTCAAATGGCCAAAGAAGATAGACAACCCCAACTCAAGGAAAGACACTGCAAGATGGTGTGAATTCCACATGGACATAGGGCACACAACAGAAAAATATCTGGGATTGCACAGGCAAGTAGCCTACCTAGTAAAGAAAGGATATCTGAAAGACCTGATGCCATCAAAGAAAAAGGAAGATGATAGAGCAAGAAAGAATCAAGAAAGGTAACAACGTGACCTGCCCCCAGCACCACCCATATATGAGGTCAAATTCATCAATGGAGGATCTGAGATCTGTGGCCTGACCAGTTTAGCTGTAAAGAAAATTGTCAGGGAGTCAAAAATGAAATGTCCTTTTAAATCTAGAAATTTACCTCAAATTACTTTTGATGACTGATATGCAGGGAATTCCTGACCTACACCATGATAGCCTGGTTATCACCAAGCAAATAGGAACTGCACGTGTCCTACGAATTCTAGTAGATGGAGGCAGCTCAGTAAACCTGATCATGCTTGACGTCCTTAAAGCAATGAAGATTGATGAAACCCAAATCATAAACAAATCAAATGTCCTAGTGGGATTCAGTGGAGAGACAAAAAACACGCTGGGAGAAATATACCTGCAAACATATGTGGAAGGAGTCTCCTCGTATGAGATATTTAGAGTCCTGGACCGCCTGTCATCCTACAATGCTATCCTAGGAAGACCATAGATCCATAATGTCAGGGCTATACCTTCCACCTACCACCAATGTGTCAAGATACCGACAGAATGGGGAGTAGCAACCATAAAAGGTAAACAAAAATCTGCGCAGGAATATTACACTGAATCGTTGAAACCTTCCAAGACAGGTAAGTCTCTCGCCTAGCAACTACAGTACCCTGTCAGGACCACTTATGTGGCAGAAACCAAAATGGAAATAGATCAAGTTATTTTAGACCCTGAGTATCCTGAGAGGCATGTACTGGTGGGATCTGATGTCCCTGACAATATTAGACCAGAATTAGTAAGCTTTCTTAAGAGTAAATCTTCATGTTTTGCCTGGTCTCATCTTGATATGACTGGTATAGATGCTAACATCATCACACATAAATTCAACATTGACAAATCTTATAAGCCTGTGCAACAGAAAAGAAGAAAATTTGCCTCTGAACGCAATACCATTATTAATGAAGAAGTAGACAAATTGCTAGACATGGGAATGATAAGAGAGGTCATGTACCCTGAGTGGCTGGCAAATGTGGTGGTAGTACAGAAGAAAAATGGCAAGTGGAGAGTTTGTGTAGACTACACAGACCTCACCAAAGCCTGCCCAAAAGACCCATTCCCAATCCCTCATATAGATGCAATGGTAGACGCCATAGCAGGACACGAACTCCTAAAATTTATGGATGCCTCAAGTGGATTCAACCAGATCAAGATGCACCCATCTGACCCGGAACACACTGTATTCATCATAGAAAGAGGCATATACTGCTACACAGCAATGCCCTTTAGCCTGAAGAATGCAGGGGCAACATACCAACGCATGGTCAACATGATGTTTAAAGATGAAATAGGGGATACAATGGAGGTCTATATTGATGACATGGTGGTCAAATAAAAAAAGGCTAAAGATCATGCCAGGGATCCAGAAGTAGCTTTCAAGATCCTGGAAGAATTTAATATGAAGCTCAACCCTTCCAAATGCCATTTTAGAGATTCTTCAGGCAAATTTCTGGGATACATGGTAACCAAAAGAGGAATAGAAGCTAGCCCAGAACAGATAAAAGCCATCCTGGAACTAGAATCTCCCAAATCAGTCAAAGGCATCCAAAAGTTAACAGGTAGAGTTGCAGCCCTGAACAGATTCAAATCCAGATAATCAGAAAGATGCAGACCCTTCTATGACCTGCTCAGGAAGAAAAAGTCATTCAAATGGTTGCCTGAACACGAAGCAGCCTTTCAAGACTTAAAAGCATACCTGACCACCCCTCCACTATTGGCTAAACCAAACAAAGTAGAACCCCTGACGGTTTACCTATCTGTCACTGACACAGCAGTGAGTGGGTTTCTAACTAAAGAAATTGAGGGCCAACAACGCCCTGTCTACTATGTAAGCAAAAGTCTCCTGGATGCAGAAACAAGCTCTCAGGCAGAATGGCAAAATGGTCAGTACAACTAAGCACTTATGACATAACCTTTGAACCTAGGATAACAATTAAATCTCAGGCATTAGCAGACTTTGTGGCTGAATTCAGTCCCAACCTAGAACCAGACCTCATAAAAGAGGTCAACCATCTAGACACGCGCAAATCAGGCCAGGAATGGACCTTACACGTACATAGAGCAACAAATATGAGAGGAACTGGCCTAAGACTAGTATTGAAATCACCACAAGGAGACCTAATTGCTCAGGCTATTAGTTGTGAGTTCAAACAAGCAAACAATGAAGCTAAATATGAAGGCCTGATAGCTGGACTAAAGGTATGTATAGAACTTGGTGTGACAAATCTCATTGTAAAAACTAACTCCCTTTTAATTTCTAATCAAGTCAAAGGAATATATGCTGCAAAGGATTCAAAAATGATTCTCTATTTAGACTACGTCAAAAACCTTTGCAAAAAATTTAGTTCATTTGACATTGATCAAATATCAAGAGACTTCAACACCTAGGCTGATGCTCTGGCCAGCCTGGGATCAAATTTCAGCCCTGCTGTATTTGATAAAATACCCATTGTCCACCTGTTGGAACCAACCATAGAAAAACCTGATCAAACTTGTCCTATCCATGAGGACACAACTTCTTGGACGAAACCATACTATGATTGGTTCTTACAGAGAATACCCCCTAATGATAAGAACGAAGCAAGGGCCTTAAAAATCAAAGCCTCTACCTATACCATTATCAATAACATGTTGTTCAAAAAGTCGAGGTGGACCTTACTCATGTTGCCGGAACCTCATGAAGCTAAACAGGTCATAGAGGATATACACGATGGATATTGTGGAAATCACAAAGGCGGCAGAAGCCTGGCTATTAAAGTTCTAAAAACACGCTACTTTTGGCCAACCCTGAGAGCTGACTGCATAACCTACAGCGCCAAATGTGAAGCCTATCAAATCCACTCCCCTTATATCCACAAACCTTCAGAGCTACTACACTTCATCTCAAATCCCTGGCCATTCATGAAATGGGGCATGGACATAGTAGGCAAATTACCTCAGGCACCTGGACATAAAGTTTTCATGCTAGCAATGACTGACTACTTTTCCAAATGGATAGAAGCAGATTCATACAGGCAAGTCAAAGAAAAGGATGTCATATCGTTCATTAAACGTAAATTGCTACTATCACTTTATCCACTGATCTCTGTAACGTCTGATCTTTTCAATTGGAGCTTCTTGTCGTTTTTCTAATATCTGTCGTGCTTGGCTTTATAGGAAGTGCTAAGGTTGATGCCTTCAAAGTCATCCTGGTAAGGAAGAGGGCTGCAGGTAGCTCTCCCATCTCTTATCCTGCCATGAGGAGGGATCCAACTCCTACGGCTAAATCCACTTCTAGCGCCTCTGGTTCCCGCACCCGCTCAAGTGTTGATCCCATCGAGTTTACTCCCATACCACGTCACCCGCCTACTCCTCCATCTGCCTCCATTGCTGGTGATGGAGGGATAAATCTTCACCTCCCCGAAGGATTTGGTAATCCTAAAATTGCACCCTACTAGCCTGCCATGGACCAGTTATTATTCCTCTCGTTTCCTAAGGAGTTCAGTGAGCTGGACCTTGAGCAGATTGCCGAGGTTGACGTGGTGAATGCTTTCATCGTAAGCTTTTTGTCTTGACACATGCACATGTTTGTTTTTACGTACCTCGGATTCCTGTACTGTTTATTTGACGCCTTCCTGTTTCTCCATTTTAGACTCTGCAGTCCTCTCTCTATTCTAGGAAAACGATGAGGAGGGCTCGAACTGAAAATCTGGCCACTAACTCCAAGAACCAGGTGTTTATTGCAACTTGTGTTGATTTGCGGCGGCAGCGGGATACTCTTAGGGAGCAAGTGGTGGACCTAAAGGTGGAGATGGCTAGCGCCAAGAAACAGCGAAGGGAGGATGCAGATCAGCTGGCCCGTACCCAGAAGGTATGCAGGGAGTTTACTGATAGGCTGGCTCGGGCTGAGGTGAGGATCAGGGATCTGGTGGAGCTCGCCACCAATATTGCTCCACATGCTACCAGGCAGGGCAAGGTTAATAGGATGAGGGCAGTAATAGAGGGGTCGCTCACCATTCAGGACTTGGAGGAGGAAGAGAGGCAGCTGAAGACTCTTTTTCTTGTTGCCCCTGACCTCAGTCTCCTGATGCCTAAAGTTGATGAAGTCAACTCTCCTGCAGCGGCTGAAGATGTTCTTATGGAGGAGGTTGCCTCTACGCAGGGACTGCTTCTGGAGAAGTTGTTGCGGACAGAGCCACGGTAGAGGAAGCTGCTGGATCAGGTTTCGTTCCTGAAATAGAAAGTCAATGTAATACCCCATAATTTGGTAAGTATTTATAAGAATAAATTTTGAAATTCAAATAATTAATTAAAAGGCATTTATATTAATAATTGCAAATAGCACGATAATTAATAATAAAATAATAAGTGAGTCGGGAATTGGATATTAGACCGTGAGATGGGTCGTGTATGGGTATGTTGGGCTCATAGTACTCGAGTAGTATTGATATAATAATAATAGTATATATTAATAGTAATACTACTACTACTACTACTACTACTACTACTACTACTACTACTACTACTACTACTACTACTACTACTACTACTACTACTACTACTACTACTACTACTAATAATAATAATAATAATAATAATAATAATAATAATAATAATAATAATGATAATAAAAAAATAATAATAATAATAATAATAATAATGATAATGATAATAATAATGATAATGATAATGATAATGATAATGATAATGATAATGATAATGATAATGATAATGAGAATGATAATGATAATGATAATGACAGTGATGATAATAATAATAACAATAATAATAATAATAATAATAATAATAATAATAATAATAATAATAATAATAATAATAATAATAATAATAATAATAATAATAATAATAATAATAATATATAACATAACATGGTGGCTCTCTTCGTCCTGCGGATTTGCTTCTTTATTCTTGGGACAGAGGGCGTGATGTGTGCGTTGACTTGACATGGTCTTCTCCTTTGACTCAGACTGGGATGACGGATTTTGTGTCTGGTCGGGTTGTCGCTGATGCTGCTCAACGTATGTGTGCTAAGTACAGGGATTTGTGCGCGACAGCGGGCTATGGTTTTCTTCCTTTCTCTTTCTCTTCACTTGGGGAGCTAGGTTCGGATGTTGTTGCCTTGCTCAAGCGGATCCAGAAATTCTCGGTATCTCAGGATGCGGGGGCTCGGGTGGCCGTTTACATTTTTACTAGACTTAGCTTTGCTGTTGCTAAGGGTGTGGGAGCCCAGATTGTCTCTCGGCTCCCCACCAATTTCATGTAAATTTTTATTTTCATTTTAATGAAAGCTGCGCGCATCATAATAATAAAAATAAAAAATAAAAAATAATAATAATAATAATAATGATAATGATAATGATAATGATAATGACAATGATAATAATAATAATAATAATAATAATAATAATAATAATAATAATAATAATAATAATAATAATAATAATAATAATAATAATAATATAATATAACATGGTAGATTCCTAATATTGTTCTATAGGACCTACCTTATCAATATAAATAGATGGAAGGACCTAATAAGAAAGCTTTTTTTCACATAAAGACATAACAATTCACATAGGAGAAAAGAGAAAGAAGAACGAGCTAGGAGATCGTCACAAGCTAATTTTATAATCGTCTGATAACATACTCACCTTAAGACAAATATAACTCGTTAAATAGACAACCGTTGATTAACCCGAGACCATGAACTTGACCGTGGGATACCAAAGGTTGATCGGACCCACCATTGACCACCATTGATCAATGGGAAAGCGGTGTTCGAAGGGTGTTTCCAAGGGTGGTTTCAAGGGTATGTATCATATGTTTAAACGGAATTAAAAGCCCTTATTTGGACTCTCCTTGACCTGGGTTGGCTAGAGTTGGTACCAAGGTGGTTAGTCGACCTTTTTGGGTGGAATAGGGTGGCCGGAGGTAGGTGCGGTTCCTGCCGGAAAGTCGCGATTGTTGTTATTCGTTATAGGTAGGACCTCTTCGACTGGCCGTGAACATGACTGAGGGTAGGGTGCCGCATGTAGGACCACCGTAGGTCAGAGGAGACCACGGTGGTGACCATAGGTGGCTGATGGTGGTGAAAAGGGGTTGAGTTGTTGTTGTGTCGAGAGTATTGTTGTTGTGAGGGTGTCGTGATGGTGTTGCTACGGCAGGGTTCTTATGGTCGTGTGGGGGCTGTGTCACCGGTGTCAGGAGAGTGGTTGGGCATTAGGTGGTGGCCACTGGTGTTCGTGAGGGTAGTTATGGGTGAAGGTGTTGTTTTTGTTGTTGTTTGTGTCGTGTTTTGGGGGACTGTTTAGTGCGTGTGATTAAGGGTTGCATGGGCCGATTTAGCTGGTGGTAGGAGGATGTCAAAATGCGTCGTGGTGCAGGCTAGTGGCGGTTGAATGTAGTGGTATTATTGGTGGGTGGTGGTTTCGGGAAAAGGCGGGTAATGAAGAGTGGTTGACACGGTTTTGCCGTGTGTATGTGGGTTTGTTTTCACGTGTTTTGTCATTGGTTGTTTGGGTTGTTTTCACGTGTTCTTGGGTGTTGGGGTATTGGGTTGGCTTGTTTAAATTATTAAGACGGATTTTGACGTAATAATTTACACGGGAAATAATTAATATAATTAAATTATAATTGATTAAATTAATATAATAAATTGAATAATTAATAGTTAAGTTATAAATATTATTTATCTATAGGTGACGGACTTGTTGAACGGGTTTATTGAAGGGTACTTTTGGTAGATTGCACTAATTGGATTTGCTTGTCAGGTAGGAATTTCCTACTCAACTCGTATTTAATTATTATGTGAATGTATATTGAATTGTGATGGATGACGAGGTTAATGTTGATATTCTGAATGAGTATTGGAGACGGAGAATATGTGTCGTATGACTGGATTGTTATTGATTATTTACTGTGGGTTATATTTGGTATGGTGCGATATTGTTCAGTTGAGCAAAACACGAAGGGTGTTACTGCCAGATGTGCATAGCGAGTAATTACTACTGCCAGAGATAGTTGTGTATAGTAAGTAATTACTACTTCCAGGTGAGCATGGTGCGCAAGTACTACTGCCAGTTGAGCATAGTACGGTATTAAGGGGGTTGTGCTACTTCCAGTGATGTAAGTGAGTTGTACTAATGAAGTGATGAGAATTTGAAGGATGTCTATTTTGGTTGGATTATTGTTGTTGTTTAGTTTATTCTTACTTAACCTCGTGATTGACAGTGTATTCGTGAACTTCTGTGATGAACCATAAATGGGGAACATATTTGCAGGTGCTTAAGATTAGCACACTTGGGAGCATATGGGATGCGTGACGACTCCGGCCAGTCTACCTGGAAGTCTAGACCACATAGTTCTTTATTCACTTTATTTATTTTCGCTGCGAGTTGTAATTTATTTTATACTAAGTTTTAGTTTGGTTAAGATGTAATAAACATGTAATCGCTAAATTTTATTTAAAGTACTTTGGTTTATTGTACTTTGTTATTCACTACCTCGGAAAACCGAGATGGTAACGCTCTCATTTACTTTGGATGTCTAGCTAAAGGCTCCTGAATAAATGGGGGTGTTGCAAAGTGGTATTAGAGAAAAACGATCCTCAGGCCTAACTAATAAACAATAATGAATTTAGGATGTGTCTAATAAAATGAACCCCGAGTAGGAACTGTTAGGTGCGGTTAAGAAGGCGCCCTTAATTCATGCTATGGGCCTCTCAGTTTTGAATCGGGAACCCTGAGAAAATACTTGAGAGTATGGGGTAGTTATAATGAGGTATGTTTTAGAGAATATTTGATATAAAGTTACTAACATTGTTACAGGGAAATATTATGGTAATTGTTGAAGGAGTCTCATCATATGAAATATTTGGTGTCCTGGATTGCCTTTCATCCTACAATGCAATCCTAGGCAGGCCTTGGATCTACAATGTCAGAGCTATTCCTTCAACCTATCACCAATGCATCAAAATACCAACAGAGTGAAGAATAGCAACCATCAAAGGTGAACAAAATTCTGCCCAGGAATGTTATACTGAATCCTTTAAACCTTCCAAGGTAGGCAAGTCTCTCACCTAGCAATTACAGTACCCTGTTAGGAGCACCTATGTGGCAGAAACCAAATGGAAACAGGCCAAGTAGTATTGGACCCTGAGTACCCTGACAGGTATGTATTGGTCGGATCTGATGTCCCTAACAATATCAGACCAGAACTAGTATGTTTTCTTAAGAATAAATCTTCATGTTTTGCCTGGTCCCACTTTGATATAACTGGTATAGATGCTAATATTATTACCCATAAACTTAATATTGACACTGCATTTAACCCTGTACAGCAGAAAAGGAGAAAGTTTGCCCCTGAACGCAACACTATCATTAACGAAGAGGTGGACAAACTCTTGAACATGGGGATGATCAGGGAAGTAATTTATCCTGAATGGCTGGCTAATGTGGTTGTGGTACAAAAGAAGAATGGCAAGTGGAGAGTTTGTATAGACTACACAGACCTTAACAAAGCCTGCCCAAAAGATCCATTCCCACTCCCTCACATTGATGCAATAGTGGATGCTATAGTAGGGCACGAACTACTAACATTTATGGATGCCTCAAATGGATTCAACCAGATAAAGATTCACCCAGCTGACCAGGAAAACACTGCATTCGTCACGGAAAGGGGCATATATTGTTACACAGCAATGCCCTTTGGCCTGACGAATACAAGGGCAACCTACCAACGCCTGGTCAACATGATGTTCAAAGATCAAATTAGTGACATAGTAGAGGTCTACATTCATGACATGGTGGTCAAATCAAAGAAGGCAGAAGATCATGTAAAAGACCTGGAAGTAGCCTTCAAAATCCTGGAAGAATTCAACATGAAGCTCAACCCCTCCAAATGCCACTTTGGAGTCTCTTCAGGCAAATTCCTAGGATATAAGGTGATAAAAAGAGGGATTGAAGCCAGCCCAGAACAGATAAAAGCGATCCTTGGATTGGAATCTCCCAAATCAGTCAAACATATCTAAAGATTTACATGAAGAGTTGCAGCCCTGAACATGTTCATATCCAGATCATCTGAAAGATGCAGATCCTTCTACGACCTTCTCAGAAAGAACAAATCTTTCAAATAGATGCCTGAACACGAAACAGCCTTCCAAGATTTAAAAACCTACCTGGCTATTCTTTCACTACTGGCCAAACCTAATAAAGGAGAACCCTGACAGTTTACTTATCAGTCACTGAAAGTGCTGCAAGTTGAGTCCTGACCAAGGAGGTTGAAGGCCAATAACACCATGTCTATTATATATGTAAGAGTCTCTTGGATGCAGAAACAAGGTATGGATTACTTGAAAAATACGTACTTGCTTTAATTATATCCTGCACAAAACTTAGACCTTACTTTGAGAGTCACCCAATAATTGTCAGGACCGAACCTGCCTATCAAATCTGTCCTGAGAAAACCTGAACTTTCGGGCAGAATGGCAAAATGGTCAGTACAACTAAGTACTTATGACATAACCTTTGAACCCAGGACAATTATTAAATCTCAGGCCTTAGCAGACTTTGTGGCTGAATTTAGTCCCAGCCTAGAACTAGACCTCATAAAAGAGGTCAATCATCTAGACACCCAAAACCTAGGCCATGAATGGACCTTACACGTAGATGGAGCAACAAATATGAGAGGAACTGGCCTAGGATTAGTACGAAAATCACCACAGGGAGATCTAATAGCTCAGGCTATTAGTTGTTAGTTCAAAGTAACTAATACGTGCTTTTTATATAGTCTTTTTAGCCCTATTTCAGCACGTAGTTCTATGCATTTTTATACTATTTTTATAGTATTTTGCCCCGAATCGGCTACTTTGGTTCGTTTGGTCCATTCTGTAGAAATGAACGCTAAAGTAGTGGAATCGTACTCTTTTTCGTCCTTTTTGCATGCATTTAGAGGAGACGGGAATTTCCAGAGTGAGATACTGCATTGGGAAGCGTCATGGCACAGATTACGAGGCATTCAGGCGCGGACTTGACCTGATTTGAAGATAAAGTACTTGATCGAGCAGTTCTACCACTCGATCGAGTGTTTTTTACGTCCCAAGGTGGTCGATCGAGTGGTTTTCCACTCGATCCTTAGCTTGCTTAAAGATGAGTTACTCGATCGAGTAACTTTCTACTCGATCGAGTAGATGCTGCTGAAGATTTGCTCGATTGAGTGGTTTTAATCCACTCGATCGAGTGGTTTCGTTGGTTTGGGCTTTAAAACAGCCTGTGTTATGTTTATTTCGCTAAACTTAATTACTTTGCTATCTAAGCACGCTTTACTAGGTCATTAGGATCTATCTTTTTCACTATCAAAACTTTCTACTGTAAACTTTGTTACGTTGCTTTCCTCTTCACTGTAACTTTGCTCTCGGATTGTTTTCACTCGGATTTTGTGTTCTTTACGCCGGAATTCGCTTGATTGTAATTCCTTTCTTCGCTCTTATTAATAGTTAATCATTGTTTGCTTTAATTTCTTGTTTACTCCATTTAATTCCTTTGCCCTAATTTCTCTTTTATGCAATTTAATTATTATTTCATTATGTCTACTGCTGGAATTTTATCTGCTGTTAGTTTAATTAGCGACATGAGTAGCTAAACCCCTTTCATGTTGGGATTAGGGGATCTGCGGTAGGAATGTGACGATGTAGTGAATGAATTGGATGAATTAATTACAAGACTCTGTCAGCATAGCAATTTAATTGTACTTATTCGACTTAGTAGAGTGCACACTTCTGAGTTAACCTTTAATCTGGCTAAAACTAATCCTAGATCGAAAGATTGGACTAAATAGGCTTGCTATGAACAGTAGACTACCCTGACGAGAATGAAAATTAAGTTAGTGGTATTTTAGGATAGAAAGTGGACTGAAAAGACCTTTCAACATCCGTCTTACATTAATTCGTCTGAGTTATTTACAGCTGAGTCACTGGACTACCGTAGTGAACGGAAATCCTGACATGTCCCTCTCTATCTGATAGTTTAATCTTATTTCTCTGCCCTTACTGCTCTTGCCCTTTATTTCTCTTTCCTTTAAAACTCGTAGCTTAGATAACAATTCAAACACCCTCCCCCCCTTACATTTGTGACCAAATAGACGGGCTACTACAAATATCTTGCCTCCCTATGGAGATCGACCTGACTTCCCTAGCTATATAGTTAGTTTAATTAGTTTATTTTTGACAGGTACACGACAGACGTGTCAAATTTTGGCGCCGTTGCCGGGGAGGCAATTGCTCTTTTTGTTTTCGTTCCATTTATTTTATCCGTCTCAGGTAATTTTTATTCCTTGACGCCGTTCTTATTATTTTCTTTCAGTGTTGTTTATGCCTAAGTCAGACAGGTTTGAATTAGTTTTAGCTGATTCAGAGCCAGAGAGACTATTCAGGCATAGACTCCATCTGCAAAGGAAATCACGAAAGGAAGACTTGAGTACTTTCGAGCCAAAGCTAGATCATTCTCTTTTCGAAGACAGTCTGAATTCTACAGTAAAGATGCCTAAGCTTTCCAGTCATTCAGTGCCTAAAGCATCCCCTATTCCGAAGGGTTTCAATCTCCAGACTGAGGATGGGAATACATTCGACATCCGTCCTTCTTATATCAATCTGGTGGAGAGGAATATCTATAGAGGTGTGGCAGGTGAAGATCCGAGGAAGCATATGGAGACCTTTACCGATTATTGTTCTACTATCCCCGCCACTAAGGGGGTAACTCAAGACAAGATTAAGGAGGTTCTATTTCCTTTCTCTTTAGCTGATTTAGCCAGGGAGTGGCTGAATGACTTGGACCGCACAGCTGCTGGGGTTACAGATTGGGAGTCTCTTGCTCTTGCATTTTACAAGAGATACTTTCCTACAACACGCACCAATCTGCCGAGGGCCAAGATTACTAGTTCAGACAGGCTCCCGATGAAAGTTTCTATGAGGCATGGTCACGATTCAAGAAGTTGGTGAGGTCTATCCCTCACCATGGTTTTGACCCATGGTTTCTAGCTAATCAGTTCTACAATGGGTTGTATGACGACCAAAGAGCCATACTTGATACGGCATCTAGTGGAAGATTCAAGGAGAATACAGATGATGATAAGGGATGGTCCCTTATTGAAGAGATGGCGAATCACAGTGCTGAGTATGGAAACCCGAAGGATGGGATTAGAACAGTTCATGCAGTTGATAAGCGAGTTTTGGCTGTTGGAGACCATGAATGCTAGATTTGACAAGTTGGAGTTACAAGTCTTGTGGAGCCTCGGACGGTCCATGTTCTTACTAGAGGAGAGACCGTTTCTTGTGAGAGATGTGGGAGTAATGATGGCCACGGTCTGTTGGTTTGTCTTGTAGAGGAGGAACAAGTCCTTGCCTTTCAGCAATATAGGCAAGGAGGAGGTTCTTATTACAATAATCAGGGCGATCCATCCCAATTTGAGATGGACTAGTCAAAATGTGCTTAATCCTACTCCTCCTCCTTTGCACAGCAAAGCAACCTTATGTTCCTCCACATAAGAATCAACAAGGCTTTCAAAAGCCTCCTTCCTTTACTCCTCCTAACCATGGTGCATCCTCTTCCGGTGGGGTGAGTGAAATTGGTGAGCTTAAGTCTATGTTGTAAGCTTTTACAAAGCAATTTCAGTTGAGTGATCAACAGAAAGATGCGTCCATAAAGGCACTTAAAACTCAAGTTGCCCAACTAGCCATGAACCAATCCACAAGAAAGCAGGGTCAATTACCGACTCAAAATGAGAAGAATCCACACGAGACGGTAAACTTGATAAATCTGAGAAACGGTCATTCTTATGAGGGACTGGAAATGCAAAAATCAGACCCGAGGAGAGCTGT
Source organism: Silene latifolia (assembly GCF_048544455.1). Lineage (NCBI taxonomy): Eukaryota > Viridiplantae > Streptophyta > Magnoliopsida > Caryophyllales > Caryophyllaceae > Silene > Silene latifolia. Next base: position 123,544,182 of record NC_133538.1, on the reverse strand, counting down.
AACTGATGATGAACAGTGTTCTGTCAAAGAAAGTGAGCTCACGGCAAAGCAAGTGCTCGATCGACTAGTTTCAGGTGGTTGATCGAGTAGATTTGGGCAGGAAAGTGCTCGATCGAGTGGTTTTTCCACTCGATCGAGTGAACAGGAAGAGCAGACTGGTCGATCGAGTATTTTTTCTACTCGATCGAGTGAAGAGCAAAATAGAGTTGCTCGATCGTGTGAGAATTTCACTCGATCGAGTGATATTATTGAAGACTCTACTCGATCGAATGGGTATATTGGTCGATCGAGTAGTTTTGATGACGGGAAGCTTATTCGAGAGCCTGCTAGTGCTCGTTTAAGCGATAAATCACCGGAAAGACCTCTTTCGAGAGGTAAGAAGCGTCCAAAGGATACATAACTTGCTCCGGAAGATACATTGGAAGAGAGAAACAAGGGACTCGAGATACCCATCACGGTTCCCTTCCCGAGGCGTTTGCAGAATACTAAGGCCAATCAACAATTCGGCAAATTGGTCGAACTTCTGAAAAGCTTGGAAGTCACTGTGCCGTTCACTGAGTTGCTGACAAAGGTACCCTCTTATCTCAAGTTTATCAAAGAAATTTTATTGCATAAGAGGAGTATTAGTGATAGTGAGACCGTAGCTTTGACTGAGGTGGGGTCAACCCTATTTCAAAATAAGTTACCTCCTAAGCAGTCAGACCCGGGTAGTTTTTCAATTCCGTGTCATATCGGTAACTATTTGATTGATAATGCGCTATGCGATTTAGGCGCTAGCGTGAGTGTCTTACCGCTGTCTCTGGCTAAAAGACTTGGTTTGACAAAGCTGAGTTGCACCAATATGACAGTCCAGATGGCCGACCGTAGTATATCACGACCGGTAGGTATAGTAGAAGACGTACCTGTGAGGATCGGGATATTCTTTATTCCCGTTGATTTCGTTGTCTTAGACATCCCCAAAGATGCACACACTCCTATTATTTTAGGCAGACCATTTTTGTCCACTGCCCGTGCAGTTATAGATGTCGGGGGGAAGACTTTGACCTTTCAGGTAGGGTATGAGGAGCTGATTTTTCATCAGTCTAAGTCCCGGAGGGCTCCCATGCAAGCTCAGCCTTGCAATGCTCTCTCTTCTGTTGACCCAATTATTGACACTCCAGTTGAAAATTCGAAGTATAGTGCTGCAATTGTTACCCCTCCGCCTCAGATTGAGAGCAAAAAGGAGGAAAGTTCGTCTGTTTTCCTTGGTGCAGGTACAGATGAAAGCAATGAAGGAGTTGTCAAAGGATGTTGTGCAACTGCTGTCAATCAAATTGGAAGTAAGGATGCTAAAGATGGTGATAGAGGAGCAAGGATGAGGAAAGTTCGTGCCTATGTGGATGTGAACTACTCCCCTCCTGCCGTTTCAAATGATAATTCATGCTCATGGAAGCTGAAGAGGACAATCAACGTTGCTGAGATGATGTCCTCCAGTCAGGAGCCCTTCAAGGGGCTACTGAATTGCATTGGGAATTAAGCGGGGAAATGCCCCGTGTAACACTTTGTAGTAGATAATTTTTGAATTTTCCGTTGAATTTGTTTTAATGCTTTTAATTTGGACAATTAGTTTTAGACAGTTTTTAGCGTAGATTTAAGACTATAGACTGTTTATATGCGTATTTCGTATTTTGGGATATTTTTGCACGTGTTCTTATGCAGGTTTGGGGAAGTTTTACGCATTCCAAGGGAAGAATAGACGAAATTCAAGAGCTTACGCGATAAAAGAGCTCGATCGAGTACTTTTTGTACTCGATCGAGTGAAAATATGGTCGATCGAGTGCTTCTTCTAGTCGATCGAGTAAAGAAAAAAATGGGAGTTCTCGATCGAGTAGATGGATCAGCACAGTGTTCGATCGAGTGGCGATCGAGTAAAATGCACAGGACGCAGGGAGTTTTTTGTTCCTTAAACTTTTTTATTCTTATTTCTCATTCATTTTTCCTAATTTTTCGTCTAACACCTTCCTTTTGTGATCAAATTCCCTCAAATCCCCATTTTCTTGCCCAAATCACCAAATCCGCCACCTACAATCTGATTCCTACTTATTAATCTTTCAAAGCCCCATATTTTCCCCTTGTTTCGTGCTCATTTACACGGTATTAAAGAGGATTTAGGGTTTGCGGTTTTGAGCTCATCGCTTGTTTTGCTTATTTCTTGAAGATTAATTGCATATTGTAGGTCTATTCCCATCAAGTAAGTGATTTCTACTCCCTTATGCATTTTAATTTCGTTATTTCGAATTTTATGAGGAAAAATTGGAATTAGGGTTCGAAATTTTGGTTTATTCGAATTTTACGACTTTCATTGCCTTTGCTTGCCCTTGTCTATCTTGCTTGATGATCAATCCCAATTCCCCAATGAATGTTGCATGATTAATTCGAATTTTATACAATTTTTGCGATAAGGGTTCAGGACAGTCGAAATTTTCGACTGTCATTATGTTTCTTGATGCTGTCATTAGCCTAGTTGACTCCATTGTGCTTAGTTATCGCTGTTGTCCCTTGCTTTTCTGGCCCTATCGCCATTTACGTGTTGTGATTCGAAATTTTTGAGGAATTTGGGAATTTTTGGGGCTGAAGTCGATTTTTTCGACTGTTTGGGGACTGCAATGCTGTCACATGATAGGTTCTTGCTGTTTTTTAGCCGCTGTTTAGCCATTGTTTCATTATCATGTTCCCTGCCCTTGTTAATAGGATGGAGTCTAGTACTTTGCCTTCTACTAGTACCACTTCTAGCCCGTCCTTGAGTGAGACAGTGACCCCTGCTTTTGCCACTGCCTCCGCCTTAGTCACTACTACAGCCCCAGTGTTCCTAGTTTCAGCTGCAGGTACAGTTTTCACTCTAGCTAGCTCTTCTGCTAGCTCAGTTCAGGCTGCCACTTCCTCTACGGTCACCACCACTGGTAGCACTGCTGCTAGTTCTTCTTCCGTGGTGGCCATAGCAGCCACTACTCCTACACCAGCCACTGCTTTTACTCCTGTGGTGGACTCGCCTTGCACCGCAAATGCTTTCGAGCGACCCTGGTCCTCACTCCGTCCTTTGCGTGGGCTACTACTTTGGTGTTCCAAAGGCCGGGGTCGTAGACAGTCTCGTTCTGCGCCAGCCCCAGCCACCTCTACTTCTACTGCTTCTGCTTTAGCTGCTGCTTCTATTTCTGGCACAGTCACAGTCCGAGGGGACACTTCCCTCGACTCTCACCCAGACTACCCGCAAGGTACATTTTGTTAACGCTTTACATCGTACGAAATTTTATAACCTCGTAGGCTGTGTGCATGTTCCTTCCCGATTTCTAGAGAAATCGGCACTTGTGAGACTCGGCATTTACGAGTCGGTTTGTGACTTACTACGGGCCACGGGGATGGCCAGGCTCATCAATATGGGCGGCCTCACTTTTCTGGAGCTAAGCCTCGAGTTTCTCAGCTCCTTTACCTTCTCCTCAGGAGCACACGATGCTGACCCCTCTAGTTCTTCAGTGTCCTTCCGGTTGTTTAACCGAACCTTTCCGATGACCTTAGGGGAGTTTGGTAGGTTACTTGGCCTTACCTCTACGGGCGTGATTGCCGCCCCTAGGAGGGTCTACCGTCAGCTTTAGAGTACCCTGGCCCACACCACTTTTCATGAGCGAAAGCTCCAACAGGTCCACCTCCCCGTTGTCCGTTGTTTTCTTAGATTGATGGGGAGCACTATTTTCGACCGAAAGGAGCCGAACAACATCACAAACACCGAGCTCTCCATCCTGGGCGGTTACCTGAACATCGACTGTGAGGGTCCTTTTACCCTCAACATAGCTTACTTGACCGCCCAGTACCTTCAGAGCCAGGGGAAGAAGGAGACGGGAACCATTGCCTGCGGTGGCATAGCCACCATTCTTGCCCGTTCCCTCATCCCCGTTTGGCCTCGTGACTTGCAGTACCTCCAGGGAGAGAGGCTACTGAGTCTAGATGTCATGCTTTCTCAGCATTGGCTTACCCAGACTACCAGACATGGAAGGTAGACGGCTTCCTGTCTATAGACTTACCTTGTGAGACTCTCCCCCGTCTAGAGCCCCTTCCTACTGTTGCTAGGGGCGCCCATCTGCCACCACTGACTGACCTTCATCTTCCACCCTGACCACCTCCTGCTGCACCCGCCGCCAAGAAGCAGCGTCTTGAGACCGGAGAGGGGTCTACACCTTTAGGGAGTACCCAGCCTTCCACGGCTACTCCCGTACCGACCCCTACTCCCACTACTACTAACACTCCCACTCCTACTCCTACTCCTACTCCCACTCCCACTGACCAGACACAGACTCAGCCGGACCTACCGGCTACTTTCGTACCACCTCCTCCCTTTGTGGTGCCCGCAGTTCTGGACCAAGGGGGCGCCGTTTACGGTTTGTTTCTTGAGTTTGCAGAGCGCCAGGCTCGTATGGATAGGGATTTGGCTCTTGCCCTACACCCACTGTACGAGTACCACTTGCGGCGACACCGACCGATCCCAGAGGGTTGGCCACACCCTTCCTTCTTCTGGTACCCACCTGAGGGGTACCCGGTGTCCGAGGAGGAGGGGGACGAGGACCCAGAGGTGGCAGTAGAGAGAGCTCGCGCTGAGGAGCAGAGGAGGAGAGAGACCCAGAGTTCAGGGTGGAGGACGTCCGTGACAGTGACGGTGACGACGACGACGACGAGTAGCTACTGGTCTACTCACTTCCACACTTTTCTGGCAAGTTTTGGGAAGTTCGTATTTTGTATGTATCTTCTACTCTTTTATTTTGTCTCCTTTATATTTATTGTTTTTATTTTCGTTTCTTTTGGTTGTATATTCCCATTTCCCCGTATATATCTGCTGGTGTACGCTGGAGGACAATGACGGCGTTGTCCGTTTTGGTTTGGGGAGGGTATTGCATCCTTTTGAGTCTGCATTTGCATTTGTTCTTGCATTCACGTTTATTTTTCAGCTTTGCATTGTCGTTTAATTCAAAAAAACATCAATCAAAAATCCAAAAAAAAAATTAGAAAATTTCAAAAATTCAAAAAAATTTCACGTTTATTTTTGCATATAGGTTGAGTCGGAACAGTAGATTTCCGTGATGATAATGCACTATAACTTGTCTTTTTACTCGAGCCCTGCACTTTATTGATAGTTATTAGCTTTGTCATACGAATAGTCTACGAGTTTCTGTTCAAATATAGCTGACTGTTTAGACTTGACCTGATAAATTGGCAAACTACTTGAAAATTCTGAGTTTTAGAGCCTTATAACTGGTGACATTCATGACCAGTTCATTAGGAATTGAGAGTAGTACTCCTTGCATAGCATGTTCATCTTTTTTCCACTTTTATGACATTCAATTTCTCGTCAAATGCACATATTCGGGTTTGTGGTTGGTGTCACATGCAGGGAGGTGCTTGCAAATTTCCCTTTCTTTCTATTTTTCACCCATTTAGCTCCACATTAGCCAAATTTGCCTTTTTGACCCATTAGCTACATTCCAAATTAAGCCTGCCTAGTCAAGCTAGTTAGTATGATCTTTTGGGTATGAGTTTTCATCTGCATTTTGGCCCGTTTTTCTTTGTTGGGAGTTGTTGGAAAATTGAGGAAGGAGGGAAAAGAAAAGCAAAATAATTGAAAAAGGAAAAAAAAAGGACGTGAAAGAAAGAAAAAAAAAGGAAAAAAAAAAAGAAAAAAAAAGCTTGAACGTGAATCAAGAAGAAAAAGAAAGAAAGTTTGAAAAAAAAAATTGATTTGTCTCAGTTAGTTATTTCAGACGGTGTTTGAAAAAGGGAAGTTTGTAACCGTCTGACTCCTCCATTTTTATTCTATATTTTTTTGAGGAAATTGTGTTTGAGTTTAGTGAGCTTTGTGCCAAATGAAGGGCACTTTTACTTAGTTTTTCAGTCAGTTGAGATTCGGATGGTTTTTATTATGGTCCTGTTAGGAACTAGCTTGACGCTTTTACCTCCACATTTCCATAACATGTTTTGCCCTTCTCACCTAAACCTCACTATTCCCAAATTATTTGTAACCCCTCGGCTGTGACGGACATTATTGGTTGGAGTGTGTGCATTAGTACTTGAATTATCTTTCATTTTTGTTGCATGCATGCTATGTAGGTCGCAGTTAGATGAGTGACTGTCTTTTATTCTCTCTTTTACATATAACATTCACCCTTTGCTTCATGAGAGAAGAGTGTCCACGAGAGAGTCCGATTATGTTGGTCTAGCAAGGTCGATAGGTTGGCTATATTTCTGAACAGCTTATAGTTCGTTTGCGTATTGACTGCTTAGCTTTAACTGTTAATCTTTGTTGCATTAAATTGGTTCAAGTAGACAAGTTAAGCTAGCTCTAAATTATCATTTCCGTTCCATTAGTTGCATTTTAGTTTACTCGAGGACGAGTGAGGTTCGGTTTGAGGAGATTTGATACGTGCTTTTTATATAGTCTTTTAAGCCTATTTCAGCATGTATTTCTATGCATTTTTATACTGTTTTTATAGTATTTTGCCCCGAATTGGCTACTTTGGTTCGTTTTGTCCATTCTGTAGAAATGAACGCGAAAGTAATGGAATCGTACTCTTTTTCGTCCTTTTTGCATGCATTTAGAGGAGACGGGATTTTCCAGAGTGAGATAAAGCATTGGGAAGCGTCATGGCACGGATTACGAGGCATTCAGGCGCGGACTTGAGCTGATTTGAAGATAAAGTACTCGATCGAGCAGTTCTACCACTTGATCGAGTGGTTTTTACGTCCCAAGGTGGTCGATCGAGTGGTTTTCCACTCGATCCTTAGCTTGCTGAAAGATGAGTTACTTGATCGAGTAACTTCTACTCGATTGAGTGGTTTCGTTGTTTTGGGCTTTAAAACAGCCCGTGTTATGTTTATTTTGCTAAACTTAATTACTTTGCTATTTAAGCACGCTTTACTAGGTCATTAGGATCTATCTTTTTCACTATCAAAAATTTCTACTGTAAACTTTGTTACGTTGCATTCCTCTTCACTGTAACTTTGCTCTCGGATTGTTTTCACTCGGATTTTGTGTTCTTTACGCCGGAATTCGCTTGATTGTAATTCCTTTCTTCGCTCTTATTAATAATTAATCATTGTTTGCTTTAATTTCTTGTTTACTCCATTTAATTCCTTTGCCCTAATTTCTCTTTTATGCAATTTACTTATTATTTCATTATGTCTCTCTTTGGAATTTTATCTCTTTGTTAGTTTAATTAGTGACATGAGTAGCTAAACCCCTTTCATGTTGGGATTAGGGGATCTGCGGTAGGAATGTGACGATGTAGTAAATGAATTGGATGAATTAATTACAAGACTCTGTCACCATAGCAATTTAATTGTACTTATTCGACTTAGTAGAGTGCACACTTCTGAGTTAACCTTTAATCTGGCTAAAACTAATCCTAGATCGAAACATTGGACTAAATAGGCCTGCTATGAACAGTAGACTACCCTGACGAGAATGAAAATTAAGTTAGTGGTATTATAAGATAGAAAGTGGACCGAAAGGACCTTTCAACATCCGTCTTACATTAATTCGTCTGAGTCATTTACAGATGAGTCACTGGACTACCGTATTGAACCGAAATCCTGACATGTCCCTCTCTATCTGATAGTTTAATCTTATTTCTCTGCCCTTACTGCTCTTGCCCTTTATTTCTCTTTCCTTTAAAACTCGTAGATTAGATAACAATTCAAACAACCCCCCCCCCCCATTTGTGACCAAATAGACGGACTACTACAAATACCTTGCCTCCCTGTGGAGATCGACCTGACTTCCATAGCTATATAGTTAGTTTATTTAGTTTATTTTTGACAGGTACACGACAGACGTGTTAGTAACAAATAATGAAACTGAATATGAAGCCCAGATAGCTGGACTAAAGGTATGTATAAATCTTGGTGTAAAAAATTTCAAGATAAAAACTGACTCACTTTTAATTTCTAATCAAGTCATAGGAACCTATGCTGTAAAGGATTCCAAAATGATTCTTTAATTAGATTATGTTAAAAACCTTTGCAAAGAATTTCGTTCATTTGACAATGATCGAATAAAAAGAGACCTGAACACTTAGGCTGATGCCCTGGCTAACCTGGGATCAAATTTCAGCCCAGCTGTATTTGATAAAATACCTATTGTTCATCCACTAGAACCAACCATTACAAAGCCTGACCAAATTTGTCCCATCAATGAGGACACAAACTCCTGGACCAAACCATACTACGATTGGTTCTTAAAGGGGATACTACTTAAAGATAGGCATTAAGCGAGGTCCCTTAAAACTAAAGCTTCCACATATACTATTATAAATAACATTTTGTTCAAAAAGTCTCAGGCTGAACCTTATCTGCGATGCCTGGAACCTCATGAAGCCGAATAGGTTATTCAGGACATACATGATGGATACTGTGGAAATCACAAAGGCGGCAGAAGCCTGGCAAGCAAGGTTCTATGAACAGGCTACTTCTAGCCAACCCTGAGGGCTGACTGCCTAGCTTACAGCTCCAAGTGTGAAGCCTGCCAACATCATTCTCTATTCATCCATTAACCATCAGAGCTACTACACTCCATCTCAGCTCCCTGGCCATTCATGAATTGGGGAATGTATATTTTAGGCAAACAACCCCAAGCTCTTGGACAAAAAGTCTACATATTAGCCATGACTGACTACTTTTCAAAATGCATAGAGGCTGACTCATACATGTAAGTCAAGGATAAGGATGTCACATCATTCATCAAACGTAATATCATATGCAGATATGTCATCCCCTCAGAAATAGTTTGTGACAATGGTACTCAGTTCGTGGGAAAAAGGACAAAGGCTTTCTGTGCAAAATGGAACATCAATTTTGTCACCTCTACACCAAGCTATCCAAAAGCCAACGGTCAGGCTGAATCCAGCAACAAAGTGGTAATCAGCTGCCTGAAGAAAAAACTAAAAAGAAGAAAAGGCAGATGGGCTGAAGAGCTTCCTCTAGTCCTCTGGGCTGACAGAACTACACCTAAAACATCCACATGTCAGACCCCTTGCTCCCTGGTCTATGGTTGTGAAGCAGTAATTCCAGCGGAAATCCATGTGCCAACTACCAGAAGCAGCGTGAACACCGTAGAGGAAAATAAGCCACTACTGTAGGATAGCCTAACCTTGGCAGAAGAATTAAGAGATGCAGCCAGGATCAGAATTGCGTCCTACCAGCAAATAGTAGCTAGAAGCTACAACAAAAACGTAAACATCAGGGCATTTAAGGAAGGAGACCTAGTCCTAAGAAAAGTCTTCCCAAATACCAATGACAAGAATGCTGGCAAATTAGCTCCTCCATAGGAAGGACCTTACCTGATTGATTTAATAGTAGGACAGGGAGCCTACAGGCTACAAACCCTGGACGGAGAAATGATCCCCAGATCCTGGAACATCTCCCACCTAAAACTATTCCATGTATAAACTTAATATCTTATGATCTAAATCAGGTAAGGCCATTAACTTTGTCTCTTACCTGATTAAGTTTTATATGAAAACTCCTGAATGAAATCATATGACCTTTCTATGCTCTCAATACATGCTTTCTTGCTAATTGCCATTTTGCCTGAATACTTACCTGTTATATCCTTATTTAAATATACCATATTGTTATGTTAAATCCGGAAAACTTGTTTTACGCCTTTTTTATAAAATTATCTAGGTTATTATTATCACAGGCTTAAACAAATATTCAGAATTGAGGGCCACTCCACCCAACCTGAACAGCATCCCTGAAATGCTTCACAAACCTTGGCATTTTTGCTACATCCAAAAATACACATAAAAACTGAGCTCAGTATGAAAAGACAAGTATGATAGTGGAAAAAGACCAGACCACTTGTCTTTAAGCCCTCCTGACAGGCTGAGGGCCATAAGCCCCCTCTGACTGGCAACCACCCCTCTTACCCATAAAATCCATCCAGACAGGCAAAAAGCCATAATTTCCTAAAAAAGGATTGAGGGCCATGAGCCCTCCTGACAGGCGTTATCTTAACAAAATGGTTTAAATTGCACTATTGCAGGTACCACTCAATTAAACCAAGGCACACAAAGGAATAGAAAAACATCTTCAAATTATGTCGAAGCAAAAACAAGAGATTCAATGTTTGCCCAGGGAACATCCCCCCTGGCTAGGACAAATACCAGCTAGCAAAGAAAATTAAAAGATAGTTTTTTCCATGGAACATCCCCACCTGGATGGGCCAAAATGCACTACCCTAAAAACTAAGTTATCAACCTGCCTTGGAAGCAGTAGCAGAACCAATACCCTTATCAGCTGCCTCCTCCTCCTCTTCATCATCCCCTTCCTCGTCAGGCTCACCACTTTTTTCTTTGGACGGAGGAGAATCAACCTCGTCGTCAGCATGCAGGTTGCAGAGGTCAGGATAAGTGGCATTAAGTTCAGCCATCTCTTACACATGATTCCAGTATGTCCTAACTTTAACAGGCTCCTTCATGGCATCTACACGACCCTTTCCAAAGAAATACATGGAAGCATCCTTGTATCTACCCTGCACCACTTCCCTTTCAGCAACCAGCTCCTCATTTACCTTCAACGTATCCTACATTGCCTGCTTCTCAGCTTTCAATTCTTCCTGGATGGTGACAAGCTTGGCCTGGATAGACTTCACAGCATTCTGAGCAGACCCAAACTTTGATGTCTCCACAACCAGCCTTGCTTTGCCTGCTTCGTTCTCCTTCTTCAAAGTCTCGTTCTCCTTTTTCAACACATAATTTCGTCTTCAAAGACTCAGCATCCTTCTTCAGGCATTGCACCTCCCAATCCAAAGTATCTTTGATAGAATTTGAAGACTCCAGCTGATCGGCACCCCTCAGCATATCATTTACATTCTACAAGAAGACAACAAATCAGGCAAAAAAACCAAGAAACATACAACCAAATTAAAATTAAGGAGAAAAGAATCATACCTCCTGTAGCATAGTAACCAGGTTAGCAGCACAGTCCCTAGAACGATACATAGCAGCCAATGCTCGAGCAGACGACTCCTCAGCCTGATATTTGTAATAGGGGTCATCAACTAAGAAAGAGTGAGCCTGGATCTGTTCCTTAGAAAATTGAACTTCATCAAGCCAAGCCTTTACCTCCCTAATCTCACCAACTCCCTCAGAAGCCTCATCCGACCTTTTTCTCTTATCAGCCCGACTAGGCTCATCAACATCAACGACAACCTGAGGAGGAGACACCAATTGAGCCTGATGAGTAGGTACGTAGACTTGCAAAGTGCTATCACTCTCTATAGCCTCACTGCTCCGAGATTTTTCCCAGTGATCTGAGAAACGCCTGCCTTTACTAAAGACAGGCCAAAACTAGAAATCCTGGTAGAAGCCCTGGTGGCTATACGACGACACTCTATATCACTAATACTAACATGTGTTCAGGCAATAAAACTCACAAACAAAAGACAAAAAATTTACTGCCTGATGAAGAAGCCCCTGAAGCCTTGGCACCTCTAACAGCCTTGTAGGTGCTCAATTTAGCCTTCCTTAAACGAGGCATAGGCGCCTGTCCAAGGCAGGTAGGCCACACCCTCTCCTCATCTGGCAGGGCCAGGAAAGCTGCAATTCGGTCAACCGACCCCTCACCATCAGGATCATTAGCCCAATCAGCCACTACAAACACATCACAAGTAAGTCCATCTTTAACATTTAAATCTATAAATTGTTCTAACCTGAATTGAATGCAGGGAAAGAAACTTACCTCCCTCAACAGTGGGATAGTTGAGATAGTCCAGGTTAGGGGCAATAGAATCTGCCCTGATGAACATATAGGTTATAGCCCAACCCTTGTCGTCGCCTGAATCAAAATTTGTAATCAGATGAGTCATCTTTGCCCTGACTCGAAGATTAAAACGCCCAATGGTATTACTTTTCAAATGGTAAACATTCTTGAAATCTTCAAGAGTAATTACCAAGTTATGCTTGGCACATAGGTGTTCAACAGAATGAACAATCTTCCAAACCATTAGCATGAGCTAAAAAGGAGCAACTTTGATGCACTGATAACTTCAACCATGAACAGAAAAAATGAAACCTTGCAGCCTCCTTTAAACACCCACTCAAAGATACAAAACCAGCCAGGACTACACCAATTATCCCTGACTGGACTATTCTCAGGGACCCAGACTTCAGCATCAGAAGGAAGAAGACCCCTACCTTTCAAGTAATGCTAAAAAAAAGGGCTTCAATTGATTAGCCTCAGGAAAATAAGCAGACAAATATTTTATAGGGGCAAAAGTGACACCCTTGTACGTCATAGACAGAATTTGTGGAGGGGCATAAATCTCCATAACTTCATCTTCAGGAATAACTTCTGGAACATCAACCACTACCGGAGCCTGTTCAACCCTAGCAATAGCCTTTGATGCAGCAGCCTTTCTCCTTCCTCCATCATTTTTTATGATTGAAATATGAAGATTGATCTTTTGAAGAAGAGTTTATTTGACAAAGGAATTTGAGAAGAGAAAGAAATTTTAGAGTTCAAGAATGGGAATGAAAGCAAATAAAATAGATCAAGCATTTTATAGCCGCAAAAATCAAACGGGTAACACAAGTTGCCAAATCTAATCATGACTTTCCTAGGGTTTGATGAACCTACCTCATTTATGAGTACTAGCCGTTATAGAAGTTGAAAGGAACTCAAACTCTTTTCCAGTAAAATATCCATATACACTTTGCCTGGTCCGAATTTTTATCTTCTTATCCCTGGCCAGATTCACTGGGAATAAGAAGATAAGGGGCAATTGTTGGGCCTAGATTTAGCCTGCCTAATCAGACAGAAATCAGGCAATGTCCAAGCTAAGCCTGAACATAAAATAATTTAATAAAAGGCGTCCAAGCACCTGAGCAGGCACCAGCCAGGAGGAAAAGACAGGTCAGGCATTAATTAGGCCAGGCATGAAGGGATATCTCACCAAGACACATGATAAGCACAACCAGAACGCGTCAGGCAACATCAAAAGTTCATAAAAGTGGTTCTATTTACACGGAAGACTTATTCAACAAAGCCCACAACAACTTTGATGCAGTCAACCCAGCAGAAATCTTGGCAGCTAACTCTTGGAGTCAACTAAATACTTTCGGGTAAAAAGGTCACGAGGCCTATTTACCAGGAAAGCCTAAAACAACCTCAAAGGACCGTTGCAAGGCCACTATAAATAGCAAAGAAGAAGAAGAGAGAAGACACTTACTTACTCACTCGCATTTTTATTCACATATTTGTATTCATAAACTACTTAGCATTATTATTAAGTAGCCATACTCTATTCCTTGCCTGACATACACATTCCCTGTCAGGATACCTAAAATCATAGTAACAATCCCTCCTGGCTTGGTGCCCGTTGTTTTGTCCCTTATTCCCATGGTTTTTCCACGAATAAATCTTTGTGTCTTACTTTAGTATTTGTTCTTTATTCAATCTTTCGTACTAGTCAGGCTACTTATTTTCAGTTAGATTGCCCTGCAATTACATCCCTGGGAGGACATTATCTTTATAAGAATTCCTGCTAAAACAGTAAGTATTGTGAATGATTGTTGGCATGGCCATGAGATGAGAATTAATATTGTTTAATGGATGAAATAAGGATTTGATGATGAATTGTTTTGATTATGAGCATGAAATTTATTGTGAATAGATATTTGTAGTGTGGTTGGATGTTTTGTGATAGTATCATGTCTAGTGATATGCGATTATGTGAATCCCGAAACCATGCTATTTACAATATTATGAAATGATTAAACTTGTGATAGGAATGCTTTAGGATAGATGCTAGTCGTGTGGGAAGTATGATGACCAAATTCTGTTGATACATGTATAGGAGGGTGTTAATGAGGGTTTATGACCTCGTAAAAAGAAACCTAGAGCTGAACCTTATTCTATCAGATTTTTATCTCTATTTGATCTACCTGCCATTTGATCTCACTTTATCGTGTAAGGTTGAAATTTTTATGAGTGATAACCCAGTGAGTTAGCCTTCCAATGATGTTGGTCTCATGTTTAAAAGTTTTACGGTTTGAGATAAATAAAAAATTTTATTGATAGTGGTCGGAATGTTCCTGTAATGTTAAGTTTTCAACAAACTATTTTGTAAAATTTCTCATTTAATTTGTTCTTAAAATTTTCACATAATTACAACTCCATTGTTTAAAAGATTCATAGATGTTTTCAAATTGATAAGACATGTTGCAAAATAATATTTTGACATTTAATAGTAATTTTTACAAGTTGACCCAAGTTTTTTACAAGTTGCTGATCGGTTTCTATTTGGACCAACTGAATTGTAAAAATCTTTACAAAATGGTTTTTCGTGATTTGAATTCGATTCTTTTTCTCATGTTTTGAAAAATCCCTATATTTTATGGAAATTATAAATACTCAAAGAGTAATGTAACGGTTATTTAATGGTTACAGCTTGACTTTGATTTCTGAAAATGCGAGTTTTACCAAAGGTGCAATATAATTGCTTTATCAATTCTTAACCTATGATAGTTGAGAGGTAGGGGTGATGATAGGGGACCAATAGGTAAGATAGGATACAGTTGACTAAACCTTGTTTTGATTGTAGGGTTATTTTTATACGCGTAACTCGAAGTTGGAAAAGGGGAGTTGTGAGGTATGCTACGATTTATGTCAAAATGAGTAACTGTTGTTCTATAATAGTGTTAATAGAGGCTTGTGATAAATTTTGTTATAATATTTAAACTTTGTTATCCTGATCTTATTGGTATTTATACAGTGTAGTACATTTGTTATGGTCAAGGTTACGAGGACGTAACCTTAATTTTAAGGAGGGTAGGATTGTAAAATCTCGGTGGTTGTGGCATTTTGAAATTTTACGATGTTATATTATGGTTTTGGTATTCTCAATATTAATGCTTTTGTTTGAATTATTTGTTTTAGTTGTTGTCCTTACTTGAGCAATATAATGCACGGTATAAGTGAGTAGAGCTTTAATTGTGTTATTAAACTTTGGGACGAAGTTTATTTTTAGGAGGGTATAATATGACACTTCATGTTTTATGTTTTTTTTCTGATACATTTTGATAAGTATGATATGGTTTGATAATGATTAAGTGAGTTAATTGTGTTGCAATGATAATAAGGTGAAATGGCATTCAGATGTGTTGATCGTTTCATGAGGCTTTTGTAGCATTTTTGGGTGAACTTCGGGACGAAGTTCATTTTAAGGGGGGAAGACTGTAATACCCCGTAATTTGATAAGTATTTATAAGAATAAATTACGTAATTCAAATAATTAATTAAAAGGCATTTATATTAATAATTTCAAATAAGACGATAATAAATAATAAAATAATAAGTGAGTCGGGAATTGGATATTGGACCGTGAGATGGGTCGTGCATGGGTACGTTGGGCTCATAGTACTCGAGTAGTATTGATATAATAATAATAGTATATAATAATACTAATACTAATAATAATAATAATAATAATAATAATAATAATAATAATAATAATAATAATAATAATAATAATAGTAATAATAATAGTAATAGTAATAATAATAGTAATAGTAATAGTACATAATATAATATGGAAGTTTCCTAATATCGCTCTATAAGACCTACCTTATCACTATAAATTGATGGCCTGACCTAAAAGAAAGCCTATTTTCACATAAAGACATAATAATTCACATAAGAGAAAAGAGAAGGAAGAACTAGCTAGGAGATCGTTACAAGTTAATTTTATAATCTCCTCATAACATACTCACCTTAAGAGTAATATAACTCGTTAAATAGACAACCGTTGACTGACCGGAGATCATGACCTTGACCGTGGGACAGCAGAGATCGACCCTACCTACCGTTGACCACCATTGACCGACGGGAAAGGGGTGTTCGAAGGGTGTTTTTGAGGGTGGTTTGAAGGGTATCAATCATATGTTTAGACGGATTTAAATCCCTTATTTGGATTCGCCTTGATCTGGGTTGGATACGGTTGGTACCAGGGTGGTTAGTCGACCTTTTTGGGTGGAATAGGGTGGCCAGAGGTGGTGCTCGGTGCGGTTGCTGCCGGATAGTCGCGATTGTAGTTATTCCTTATAGGTAGGACCTCTTCGACTGGCTGTGACCATGACTGAGGGTTGGGTTCCGTATATGGGACCACCATGGGTCAGAGGAGACCATGGTGGTGGCCATACATGGCTGCTGGTGGTGATAAGGGGTTGAGTTGTTGTTGTTGTGTTGAGAGTAATGTTGTTGTGAGGGTGTCGTGGTGGTGTTGCTAGGGCAGGGTTCTGGAGGTCATGTGGGGGGTATGTTGCTGGTGTGAGGAGAGGGGTTGGGCAGTAGGTGGTGACCACTAGTGGTCGTGAGGGTGGTTAAGGGTGAAGGTGTTTTTTTATTGTTGTTTGTGTCGGGTTTTGGGGGACTGTTTAGTGCGTGTGATAAAGGGTTGCAGGGGTCGATTTAGCTGGTGGTAGGAGGATGTCAAAATGCGTCGTGGTGCAGGCTAGTGGCAGTTGCCTGTGGTGGTGCCATTGGTGGGCGGTGGTGTCGGGAAAAGGCGGGTAAGGAAGAGTGGTTGACACGGTTTTGCCGTGTGTATGTGGCTTTGTTTTCACGTGTTTTGTCATTGGTTGTTTGGGTTGTTTTCACGTTTTCTTGGGTGTTGGGGTATTGGGTTGGCTTGTTTAAATTATTAAGACGGATTTTTACGTAATAATTTCCACGAGAAATAATTAATATAATTAAATTATAATTTATTAAATTAATATAATAAATTGAATAATTAATAGGTATAAATATTATTTATCTATAGGTGACGGACTTGTTAAACGGGTTTATTAAAGGATACTTTTGGTATATTGCACTAATTGGATTTGCTTGTCAGGTAGGAATTTCCTACTCAATTCGTATTTTATTAATATGTGAATGTATATTGAATTGTGATGGATGACGAGGTTAATGTTGATATTATGAATGAGTATTGGAGAAGGAGAATATGCGTCGTATGACTGGATTGTTATTGATTATTTACTGTGGGTTATATTTGGTATGGAGTGATATTGTTCAGTTAAGCATAACACGGAGGGTGTTACTGCCAGTTGTGCAGAGTAATCGTTACTGCCAGATGTGCATAGTAAGTAATTACTACTGCCAAAGATAGTTGTGCATAGTAAGTAATTACTACTGCCAGGTGAGCATGGTACGCAAGTACTACTGCCAGTTAAGCATAGCACGGTGTTAAGGGGGTTGTGCTACTGCCAGTGATCTAAGTGAGTTGTACAAATGAAGTGATGAGAATTTGAAGGATGTCTATTTTGGTTGATTATTATTGTTGTTTATTTTGTTCCTACTCACTTTCGTGGTTGACAGTGTATTCGTGAACACCTGTGATGAACCATAAATGGGGAGCAGATTTGAAAGTGCTTTAGATTAGCTGACTTGGGAGCTTATGGGATGCGTGAGGACTCCAGCCAGTCTACCTAGAAGTCTAGACCACATAGTTCTTTATTCACTTTATTTATTTCGGCTGCGAGTACTAATTTATTTTATATTAAATTTTAGTTTGGTTAAGATGTAATAAACATGTAATCGTTAAGTTTTATTTAAAGTACTTTCGTTTGTTGTTCTTTGTTATTCACTACCTGCGGAAACCGAGATGGTAACGCTCTTATTAACTTGGGATGTCTAGCTAAAGGCTCCTGAAAAAATGGGGGTGTTATAGTCAGCCAGAGACAGCTGGAGGGGAAGCAGTTTCTGTGGAGAAAGGAGGTGTTAGGCTCTTTTCAATGTCAGGTGCGTTGTTATGGGAGCAATATTTTAGTTGTGTTTGAGATTCAAGGGTTTGTCGTGTCTTCCCAAGGGGCAGATCTAGACTTAGACAATGATCGTGTCCACCCAGGGGTCAGATCTAGACTTAGACATGAAGGGAGGGTCGACAACTACTTGTCCCTTTATCCTCAGTACTATCAAATGGCTCAACAAGGGTATATTGACCCTAATGGCCCTAAGCCCTCTTGGGCCCAACCAAAACATTTGTTCCCTAATCAAGGGGACCAAGCTTGGAATCTTGGTGGCCAAGGAGGAGGGTATGACCAAGGAGGAGGGTATGACCAAGGAGGGAGTTCTCGCCGGTATGGCTACCCCCAAAATGAGGATGATGATGACGAGTGAAAGAGGCATACCTCATCACCTCCATTTGTATGATACTTTTCTCTTTCTCTCTCTTTTGTATATACATTGCATTTAGTTTAGCTCTTAGCTTGCATTTGTATTATATTTCATATTGCATTCACATTAGTTAATTGATATAGTATAGTTGCATTGTAATATATCTCACATGATTCATGTAGTTAGTTGCATATAGACTAGAATCCATGCATAGTCACTAATGACCAATCCTATTCTTTTCTACACTAGAGATAGTGTTTAAATCAGTTTGGGAAGGTTTGATAATAGGTGACCATAGACTAGAAACCATGCATCATATAGTATAGTTTAGATTGCATTCATTTATTATATATGTCATATAGAATTCCATTTAGCTAGAACATGCATTCATTCATACCATATCATTGCATTTGTACTTTATTTCATAAAATCAAAAATCCAAAAACATGTTTTCCATTTTATTCCTACTCCTACATGTACATTGAAGACAATGTCAAAAATAAAGTGGGGGATGGGAATTTATATTCCAAAATGCATAAAAATTGAAAATTTCGAAAAATACCAAAAATATGTTCTTTAATTTCATAAAACAAAAACCCATAAAAATTTAAAAATTTCAAAAACCAAAAACATGTTCTTTAATTTAGTAGTATAGAATTGTATATACTTGTGTTTTTGTTCTCTTCTCACATAGATACAACGCTACATTTGAGGCATTAGCAAGGGAAAATGAAGACCGCTTGGTATGATCGTTTTAATCTTTATTTCCCTTCCATTTCTTTTTCATTATTCATATGAGGAGGATGGCTTAGATGTCAAGGAGAATGTGGTGTATTTTGTTGTTGCGGTTTGTATATTTATGTGTTGTCAGGAGTTGTATTTAGTTTATATGACATATTAGTTGGTAGAATCATATGCATTAGGATGTATATATGTTAGTGGCATTATGGCATGTAGTTTTGCATGTTAGAAATTTTTTTGAGAAACCGTCTATTTGGGAAGCTTGACAAGTGTATATAGGCCGTAGTAGATGCTTTTTCTTCTTAAGACATTGCTTGTTAAAATACTTGTAAAACACCCTAGGATGTGTCATGCTAGTATCCTTTGACCTATGGATTAAGGCCTAGTCAAGATTACCTTGTGGTAAGATAACTCCTTGGCTACCGTTTATTCCAAGGTGACCCTTGAAACCATGCAACCATCATTCATACATGTTCTACCACATTTTGTCATCAAAAAGGGAATGGGCACAAAAGTTGTTCAAAAATTTGAGTTCAAGAAATGAAAAGAAAAGTGAAAGAAAGTTTGCAAATGCATCAAAAGAAAAGAGGAGTAATAAAAATGAAAACTCCTATGCTTCAAATATAAGGCACCCTCGTTACTAATTGGGGTGACTTTGAAAATGTTCAAAAAAGAAAAATGCAAAAGTTGAAAAGTTGTCAAGTGTTGAAATGCCAAACATCAAAAAGAATTGGCAAAAATAAAGTGTTCTCAAATGTCAAATGCCACAAGAAATTGGGGGGAAAACAAACAACAAAAGCAAACTCCCAATTGAAACTCGAATACTATCGGTCCCTTTATCCATCGTATCAATTTTTGTGCATGGTAGAGAGGGGAAGACCCTTCTTCTTCTCTAGGCAAGAAGGGGAATTCCGCGATCCTCCAGTGTTTCTAACACCATAGGGAGTCTACTCTTGACAAAAGCATTTAACGATTGAGGAAAAAGGTACCCTAGCTTGACACAACTTGGAGGTGATTTATTGGTATCCTTCTAGGCTTAGTAGTTTGAATAAATTGCATATATGAAGGAGTGTGTACCCTTGAATTGCTTCCCTTGTAGATAATTTCCGCCACTTAGATGAGGAAAGTGGCTATTCTTTTGTAGATGCATCCATTACTCGATTTTGCATGCTTAATGTTTGGATGTGTCGCCATTTTGGCAAGACCCACCTTGCCTTGCAAGAAGGCATCCAACCTCATGGTTGTCTTGTTGTGAGTTGAAGGGGCGGAGTGAGACCCGCTAATTGTCTCATACCGGCTATATTAGTAGGTTAGTTTAAATAAAGGTCTAGTTTTTATCACCTCTTTACTCGGGACGAGTAAAGGTTCGGTTTGGGGATATTTGATGTGAACATTATTTGCGCACATTTAGTCCCCTAATTGAGCCTAATTTTGCATACTATTATAACATTCCATAGCCATTTTATCCGTCAAATCCTTCCTATTTGCTTTCCTAGTGCATTTCATATGTTTTGTAGGAAAGAAGATAATTAGGCGGAATTCCCGTCTTCCGTGCCTATTTGGAAGCCTATCGACGATATTTGATGGACTAGTATAAAGAAGAGGGCGAGAATTAAAGATTAATTATTTTGGAATCTCCATAGGTATAATTCTCTTAATCCTTGGTATAATTATTATTAATCTTTCTTACTTGTTCATCATGTTTTACCTTGTTAATATGATTGACAACCTTGTTAGCATGTTAAACTTAATAATGAGTGAGTAGTCTCTTAGCTAGGATTAGTGGGTAATTAGGGAAACCAACATGGGATTGATTAATGCTTAATCTAATATGTTTTCATAATCAAATTGCTTGCTTATTGTGATGTCAACTTTATGCACATGTTATGTTTGATAAAATGCTAAGCCTATGAATCCTTGTATTTACAAACCATCTCTTATCTACTCAACTTGACTTGTAAGATATAAACCAACTCGAGTCTTGTTAGACCATGCATAGAAGTTGAATAGGAGGAAAGTAAGTCGACTTGTAGGTGTTGTACAATCTAATCGATTCGGCTCCGGGACCCAACTCTTCCTATGAACCGTAAGACATAAACCAACTCGGTTCCTCCACAACATTAATTGCTTGCAACTTTGTAAACATCTTTGTATGATCAACAACATGAATCCCCTATAACCCCATGATATCCTAGTACTTTTAATCATTTGTTTACATCCTTCCTTTTATTGCTTGTTTTACCTTATTGTTTGCATTAGCCTAGACACAACTACAAACCCAAAGAAATTGTGACACTAGCATAAATTAAGATAGATATACTTAGAACCCAAAGCACACCGTCTCATGGATCGACCTCGACTTACCGCTAACTAGTTGTTTGTTGAGTATTATAAATGTGTTTGATTGGATGTGACCCGACGACATTACCTATCAGTTGTCTCCCCACTGATTCCCACCAGCGGAATAGTCTTCTTCTGCAGGTCCCTCTCGCTAAATCCCATGTTTCTTATTGTTTCCAGCATGACCAAGTTGACTGAACTTCCTATGTTCACCAGAAATTTCTTCACTGTACAGTTTGCCATATAGAGTATTGTGATAAGTGCATCGTGATACTCTTGACTATCATGGATGTCTACTTCATCGAAGTTAACAACTGGAAGGTTTCTATGAGTGACCCTGCAGGAGGACTCTGGCCCATTACCTTTGAATTCTGTAGCGTGCCTCTTCGCGGCTGAATATGTTAAACCACTTAGGTCTGAGCCGCCTGTTATCACGTGTGGTGCCGAAGGCTGAGTCTGACTCGTGCACCCCACCTTGTCCCACTGTCTGCCCCCTCGTGGTAACAGGTGGCTCAGGTTTCCTAATTTATACTAGCGTCTGACCTCCCTCCGCAGAGTATAGCAGTCCTCTGTGGTATGTCGTATGCCATCATAGAATTCACACTTCTTCTTGTTGTCCTTTCTCTATTCTTGCCCTTCTACTGGTGGCTTACGCCATCGTACCTTGTCTCCTAATTCCCTTAGTGCCCGTAGGAGCCATGCCAATCTTGTTGTGAACCCGTACTCATTCAGTGTAGGAAGTGGCTGAGTATCTTCTCTATCCTCTACTCTATTTATCATCCTGCTGTAGGGCTTGGATCTCTCTTCCTTCTTTTATGGTGTGGACTTTTTGCTAGTCCTCTCCATACTTGGCAGGCTTCTTCTTGTTGCTACGTCTTCCTCTAGTCTCATTGCTGCCTCTGCCTTGGCTTTAACATCCTCAGAGGCCCGGTAGGGGTGCCTAGTCGATTCTTTTTATAAATCTGTATCTTGATGGAGCCCCTGCCTAAATGCCTCTATTGCCGTTGGTACGTCACATCCTCTTATTGTCACCTTCTCTTTGTTGAATCTGGTGATGAAATCCGTGATTTCTTCATCAAACCCTTGAACTATCTTGTAAAGGTCACTAGTATGCTTCATAGACCTCCTAACTGCTGGCAAATTGTTGGGTGAACGCGTTTACCAAGTCAATGAAGGTTGCTATTGATTTGTTTGGCAGGCTTATGAACCATTGCAGGGCTGCGCCAGACAGCGTTAATCCAAATCCTTTGCACATGCAGGCTTCCTTCAGGTGCCCTACCGCCGTTATCACCATTATCTTTTGCTTATACTGGCAGACATGATCAAAAGGGTTTGTCGTGCCATCATAGAGTGCAATTGTGGGGGCGTTGAATCACTTTGGTACCAAGACCAATGATATGGCGTCTATGAATGGGGAATCTGAATAGCTGTCGGGAGTCGCGTTCTCTAGGGGCGCTGACATTCCTGGAATCCTCTTGAGCATGTCCCTGATTCCAGATACTGCATGTCCCTGATGCTATCATAAGCTGTGCGAGGGTCGTAGGTGAACTGCTGATTATGGACGCTGCCCCTTATCCAGTTTGTCACAGTATTCTGAGGCCGGGTGACTGGGTTGTTGGTATTAATGACCCTGGTTGCCAATAAGTTCTGCACCAGATGTCTGATTAGTGATAGCAAAATTAATACTTGGAGGGTTACATGCCCTTTGTTCCATGCTGCTTATCACCGGCCAGCCTTTAGTTGTCAAGCATCCTAGGCCTCATGGGATTATTCCTATTTCCGGTGTAGTCCCTGGTAAATCCAGCCTAGTGACCAGGTCTGCTAGGAATGATCGTGCTGGTTCCCTACTGCCTGACGCCTCATCCTGATGGCTTGCTGTTGGAGCTTGACTTCT
Organism: Silene latifolia; assembly: GCF_048544455.1. Classification (NCBI taxonomy): domain Eukaryota; kingdom Viridiplantae; phylum Streptophyta; class Magnoliopsida; order Caryophyllales; family Caryophyllaceae; genus Silene; species Silene latifolia. The sequence goes on along the minus strand of NC_133538.1, from coordinate 123,521,012 downwards.
GATTGCAACGGGTGTTGGGGTAACCCCTCGCTGCTACAAGGATCTATTTGTGCCCAAAGTGCACGGTTTTCTTCTGCTGCTTATTCCTTTGCGTTTCTATTTTCTTCCCTCATGCTATCAATCGTCCTTTTCAGAGTATCCATCCCACTGAATATAATTTGGGTTGGATTAGGTGGAGGAGTCGGATGCCTGATGTGACTTGATGGGCGGGCTTCTGGTTCTTACAAGGCAGATCATGCCTCCTTCTCTATCCGCATCTGGACTTCTACCTCCCTGGATGCTTTCGGATTGTTTGTCTTATGTGGGAGGCCAGTTTTTGGTGGAGGCCCCGATCCTGAAGCCTGCACTCCAGCCACTGGTGGTGGTCCTGCCGTTAGATTTGGTGGCTCACTTCCTTCAATCCTTGGAGCAGTGTTTTCCTTGTTTCCTGACATGGTTCTGTTGTTACTTGTAGCACGATTAACGATCACGACCACTATGCCCCACAGTGGATGCCAAACTGTTTTGGTATTTATTTTACAGAGTTAGTTGACCAGGTTAAAGCGTTCTAATATCACTAGTCGTATGTCGTTGTTTGATGAATTACATATGCGTTTGTGTTTGTATAGCGAGATATGCAAAATAAGAGATTTTACACGTGAGATTTAGTGACGCGGAAAACCCGATGTGGGAAACAATCGCGGGAAGGGGATGATACCGTTACAAGTATTCTAGTAGCAAAACTACAATAATATTTCACGAGTACAAGACGCACGACGGCTGAATTGCTAGTGTTGTTTTTGAGGCGATGTGTATGTAAATGAATACATTATCTTTCTCTTCCTCGTCTTATATAGAGCCAAACCATATTAGGGTTTAGTTTGCTTGCCTCCCAAGTCAGCCAAGATCCACATGGCGGGCCTATCTTCTGCTTTCCGTAGCCCATCATCAGTAATCCACGGCTCATTCCTTCCTTGTCTAAGCGCCACTCCACGAGCCCAGTTTCCCTTCTAGTCCAACTAATCCTTCGGGCCCAATATACACAATTTGGCCCAAACAAACTCCTTCTTGTATCCATGAGTCTTTTGATCTCTTTAGTTTGGCCACCTAATTAATTTGTCCCTTGCTAATCCATGATTTGTTACCTAAGCCTTCACTACCAACTTCCTCGGTATTTACATTATACTCCATTATGATGACCATCATCATCATCATTCAAATACATAACAATCATCATCATCATCATCATCATCATTCAATATCATTCTTTTAATTGCAATGTGTCTGCCATTCTGATGGCTCCGATTTTAAGTCAATTTAAGGTAACTTAATTCGATCGATCCTAATATTAATATTATTGTTCGAGTTTGTTTTTCTTTTTTTTTGGCAACTGTTAAAAAAGATACCTAGGCCATTGTCATGGCTCGCCCTGCTAACCGGTGAGCCACAACATTGCGTTCCCTACAAACATAACTAAAACATAAGCAATGAAAGTTAGCCGAAAGGATAGTGATGTCATCAACGGTGCCTGCAAGAAGAAAACCTTAGGAATGAACCTTTCTCCCCTTAATCTAGCATTATTACGCAAGTTCCATAAAGACACAATAATAGCAAGAAATTGAATCGTTTGTACGTCCCAGTCTTCAAGAGTTCGTACGTAAAGGAGCCAATTGATAACCCAGTCCCTAACACTTACGTGTCTCGTTTGAGTCGTGTTCACACCCAGGGGTGAGCCTGCCCATATCCTAGCCGTGACCTCATAATCCTTGAAAATGTGATCCACAGTTTCAATAGTCTCATAGAAGGGACGGCATAAGCAGCATGAAGAAATCCATGGTATGTGGCGCTTCTCAAATTCCTCGCCCACTGGTAGTGTGTTTGAAAGAATCTTCCAGATCAAAATTTTCCATGACCGCGGTCTGGGTAAGTGCCATAAGCGAGAGCCACAAAAATCCTTTTGCTTAGCCCTCAATCTCGTTCTATCCCCAAAGACATTGTTCTATTGAAGAATTCACTGAAGAGTATCCCATAACCGCTTTTCACCGTGTATGAACCATGCTATGTAAAGGGCCAAATGGGACATCCTCGAGTTAGTTATTCCTTAGAATCGTGGCTAAGATCCTATTGGTGATTTCTTCAAGAAAAAGCAGTTGTATGAATTGTTGATTCCAACCACCGGAATTTAGTTGAAGATCCTTGATAGTGAGGTCCTTTAGGAAAGCAAATTCTTGTCCTAAGATTTCGCCCTTCGGATCCGCGCATTTCCCATTGACCCACTTGTTGGTCCAAACGTTCAGGCTAGAAGAAAAACCAGGCTGCCAACTTAAGTTATCAAGGATAAACTGTATTCCATGTAACACACTCTTCACCCCCCACGACGTAAGGTGCGTATTACATGGATTGAGATCACTAGTCTAACAAGAATCACCAAAGATTTTTTCACGGAAAGTTAAGGTGAATAAAGAGTTTTCTTTCGAAACAATTCTCAAAGCATGCTTAGCCAGTAAGGCTTTGTTGAGACATTCAAAATTACGAATACCGAGTCCGCCCTCCTTCTTTGGCAAGCTGGCAAACATCTTGCTACACCAATGTATCGACTTCCTTGATCTAGTTCCTGCGCACCAAAAATGTGATAGAAGAGCGTTGATCTTCTTCGTCACACTTACCGGAATTTTGAAAACCGATAGAAAGTAATTAGAGATGTTTGATAGAACAGAAGAGATCAGGGTGAGCCTCCTCGCCGGTGATAGAAAGACCCCATTCCAGGAAGAAACAGGCTTGGTAACATTATCCAGTAGGCCCTTGAAAATTTCTTTCTTCGAGTCTTGGAACTCCGTAGGCATACCTAGATATTTCCCAATACCCTTATTTCTTTTAATGTTGAATGTCTTAAGACACCTCCGAACCCTACGGAGCGTAATATTTGGGCAAAAGAGCAGTCCACATTTCTCCTCATTCAGCATCTGACCAGATGTGTTGCAGTACTGGCCAATAATACCCTTAAGAACTGTTGCTGCATTTCCTTCGTCCCGTAAAAAGAACACGGAGTCATCCACAAAGAAGATATGGGTTAGAGGTCTTACCCCTCTGCATATTTTAACACCCTTAAGAGTTCCATGAGCCTGAGGGGAAACCACATTTGAAGATAGCACCTCCATACACAAAAGAAACAAATAAGGCGATAAGGGATCTCCTTGTGGAAGACCGCACTCCGGTTTGAACTGCTTGAGAGGAGCACCATTAAAAAGAACCTCATAAGTAACCGTAGAGACACAGTGCATTATAAGTCGTATTGTATTTTCAGGGAATCTAAACTTTTAAAGAACAGCTTGAAGAAAATCCCATAGAACCCGATCAAATGCCTTACTCATATCTGCCTTGAATGCAAAACTTCCAGATTTACCCTTTTTCTATGAATTAATTTTGTATATTGCCTCATGCACAAAAAGAATATTATTGGTGATGCTTAGTCCGGCAATAAACGCGTTTTGAGAATTCCCCACAAGATATCCCATAATTTTGGTCATACGGTTGGTAATGCATTTTGTTACGACTCGCATAAACACATTACAAAGGCTTATAGGTCTATAATCCTTCACCTCCTCAGGATTGTCACACTTTTGAATAAGGGCAATAAAATTTCTATTTACCTCACGTAGGACCATACCCGAATTGAGCATAGATAAGACGTGAAATCCTTCTTGATCAGATGCACACATTTCTGATAAAAAATTGCTGGAATACCATCAGGGCCCGGCGATTTCATAGAGCCCATCTGAAAAACAGCACGTCTAACCTCTTTGGCAGTAAAATTTTGCTGCAACATATCAACATCATCCTCCGCTACTTTAACATTTACATTTTGCAGTAGTCCTTCAAGATTGTTCTCTAGTGTGTGTTGTGAAGCCGAAAACAAGGTGACAAAGTAGTTTTGGAAGGAGTTGCTCACCTCATCTGGGCCGTAGATCCAGGTACCATCACTTCCTTTGATTCCTAGAATAAAGTTCCTTCCAGCTCATCCTTTGACCCAGTTGAAAAAATACTTCGTACAAGTGTCCCCATCAACCATCCATTTCATTTTTGCCCGTTGTTTCCAATAAATTGCAACGGCCTTGGCAAAATTCCGAACCTCCTCATTCACACTCGAATATTCCTCTTTCGATCCTCCATTGATTGCCTCCTCCATACCCTTTTCAAGCCTATTATCAAAATCTTCCCATTTTCCGGTCCATTCCACCCTTTTATCCAAAGTCCACTTTTTAACACATTGTCTTACCCTCGACAATTTTTTAACCACCGAAAGGCCGGTGATCCCACATCCCTCAGGCACCATGTTTCCTTAATACATGACAAACATTCTGGATAATCAAGAGCCCAAGCCTCAAGCTTATACGGCTTTTTAGTTGTATTCTTTGTAAGGTTCAAGTTCACCTCTATAGGAGCATGATCAGACATTTGAATAGGAAAATGTTTTATTCCGGTAGCCCGGAAGGGAGTGAACCAATCTTTCGAAGCAAAAGCCTTATCAAGCCTCTCATAAACCCTTGTATTCCCATGTCTATTATTGCACCATGTAAACCGAGGCCCTTTAAATGAAATATCTAACAATTCATTTCTAACTTTTCCAGTTAATAAACTTATACGTCCCCGGAATTTGACTTGTATTAGAGCTATGCTTATCACAAGCATACTCAACTTGATTAAAGTCTCCCAAAATAAGAAAAGGATGTTCAAGTTTCCCTAAACATTCCTCTAAATTTTTTAGAATTGGGAATCGTAAATGTTGGGCCCTAAATTATCCTGCCTGACCTGATACAGGCCAAGCAACAGCCAAGGACAACTTCCAGGCTTAAGATATCTAAAATCAGGCATTACTTCAACACGGATAGGCACCAAGCAGGAGTTGGTAAAAGACAGCGAAAGATAACCGGCTGACCTAAAAGGAGAAGCACCAGGCCACTGCGCAGCGACAAATAGGCGTTGATATATGTTCCCTACAAAAAGGAAGACCAATTCCAGAAAGCTATGATAAAGGAAGCAGTCAAAACAACGGCTAAGAAAGAGGCAACCACCTCCGGGTAAATAGGGCACATTCCCTATTTACCAGGAAAACCTAAACGGCATAAGAGGAAGGAAGAAATCACCTATAAATAGAAAGGAAGAGAAGATGAGAAAGAGATCAGATATACCCTCACTTTTACTTGTATTCTTTGTATTCTTAAGGTATATATTCGCCTGTCACGCCTGATATAACAATACTCTGTCAGGCTATCTAAAACCATAGTAACAATCACTCCTGGCTTGGTGCCCGTGGTTTTTTCCCTTATTCCCATGGTTTTTCCACGTATAAATATCTTTGTGTCATTGTTTATTAGTTCGTTTTACACTTAATTATACCAATCAGGCGAGTTATTCGAGTTAGATCACCCTACATATAAATCCCTGGCAGGACGCTCTAGATCAGTAAAAAACCTGTCAAAACAATTGGCGCCCACCGTGGGGCATCTAACTCAAAAATAATCAAAAGCCCACCACCAAATACCACAAAAAACTAAGAAAAAATGGCAGGAGATAGCGTTGAGCAACAATTAGTCTTTGCCAAACAACGATTGTTGGAGATGGAACAATGAAACAAAAAATGATCCAGCCAAGCGAAGTGGCAAAATTGAAAGAATCGAATCCGGCCTAAAGATACAATTTGGGAGAAAAAGCTTCAGGATCAAAGTTGAAAGTCCAGTCTGGCACACCATTCTCCTCCATCATAAAGAACATTGACTTCTCCAATACTGGTACTCCAACTCCATCAAAATCCAAAGCAGGAGAAGGAACGGACTCAGGAGAACTCCAAAATCAAGAAACCTCGTCAGATCAGACTAACACGGCCATTATGATGGCTATGCTCCAGGAAATCTAAAAACTTCACGAGAGATTTGAAAAGATCCCAGGAGTTCCTACCCCAATTGAAGAAGCAAATCCTGAGAGCTATCTTTGATTCACCCTTTGTGGATGAAATAGCAAAAATAGACTGCAAAGAAATTTGTGATTCCCTCAATGAGAATCTATGATGGAACCACTAATCCACAAAACCATGTTGCCTATTACAAGCAAATGATGCTTGCAGCATCAATTCCCAGTGAACTACGTCAAGTCTGCATGTGTAAGGGATTTGGAACAACTCTGAACGGACCTGCCTTGCAATGGTACATAAACCTGCCAAATGGAAGCATCAAGTCCTTTGTTGACCTGCGCAATTCTTTCAATCATCAGTTTGCCAGCAGCAGGGAACTAGAAAAGAGATCCAGTGACCTGTACAGGGTTAAACAAAAGCCTGGAGAATCCATCAGATCCTACATGACAAGATTCAACAAAGAAAAAGTTTCAATCCCCAGATGTAATGTTGGAACAGCCGTTGAAGCTTTCAGGCAAGGGCTACCCCTGGACAGTGACTTCTACGATGCAATGACCATGAAGCCCTGTCATACCTTTGAAGATGTCCAAGCATTAGCCATAGGCTATATCAGGCTGGAAGAAGACAAAGGCTACAAGGCAGATAATGCTGACAACAACTCAGGATATGACAAAACCAACAGAAAAAGCTTTAACCACAAAGAAAGCAGTTCCAGGCCATCTCCCTACACAAGACCTGACAGATCAGAAGTCAACTATACACATGAACAACGAGGTAACTCCTATACTTATCCTCCTGTCCAGGAATATAACTTCTCTGTTGACATTGCGGATCGATCAAGAGACTTGACCATATGGGAGACATTGTCAAGTGGCCAAAGAAGTCAGACAACCCCAACTCAAGGAAGGACACCACCAGGGGGTGCGAATTTCACATGGACATAGGACACACAACAGAGGAATGCCTGGGATTACAGAGACAAGTGGCTTACCTGCTAAAGAAAGGATACCTGAAAGACTTGATGCAAACAAAGAACAGGGAAGACGATGGAACAAAAAAACACAGAAAGGCAACAACGTGACCTACCCCCTGCACCACCCATTTATGAAGTCAAATTCATCAATGGAGGATCGGAAATTTGTGGCCTGACCAGCTCATTTGCTAAGAAAATTGCCAGGAGTCAAAAATGAAATCTCCTTTTAAACCTATCAATTTACCTCAAATTACTTTTGACGACAACGATATGCGGGGCATTCCGGACCTCACCATGATGACTGACTGGTGATCACCATGCAAATAGGGACTGCACGTGTCATGAGAATCGATAGATGGAGACAGTTCGAGAAAACCCGATCATGCTTGATGTCCTTAAAGCAATGAAGATTGATGAAAGCCAAATCATAAAGAAGTCTAATGTCCTAGTAGGATTGGTGGAGAAACAAGAAAACACTGGGAGAAATACACCCGCCCACATACGTGGAAGGAGTATCTTCATATGAAAGATTCGGAGTCTGGGTCGCCTGTCATCCTATAATGCCATATTGGGAAGACCATGGATCCACAACGTAAGGGCCATACCTTCCACCTATCACCAATGCATCAAAATACCAACGAGAATGGGAGTAGCAACCATAAAAGGTGAACAAAAATCTGCCAGGAATGTTATCTTGAGTCACTAAAGCCTTCCAAGGCGGGTAAGTCCCTCGCCTAGCAATTACAAAGACCACTGTCGGGACAACTCATGTGGCGAAAACCAAAATGGAAAGCGATCAAGTAATTTTAGACCCCGAGTACCCTGACAGCACGCATCTTGGTAGGATCTGATGTCCCTGATAATATCAGGCCAGAATTAGTAAATTTTCTTAAAAGTAAATCTTCATGTTTTGCCTGGTCACATTTTGATATGACCGGAATAGATGCCAATATTATTACACATAAACTAAATGTTGATGAGTCTTATAAGCCTGTCTAGCAGAAACGAAGAAAGTTTGCTGCTGAAAGACATGCTATCATTAATGAAGAAGTAGAAAAACTATTGGACATGGGAATGATAAGAGAAGTCATGTACCCTAGCTGGCTAGCCAACGTAGTGGTGGTACAAAAGAAGAATGGCAAGTGGAGAGTTTGTGTAGATTACACAGACCTCAATAAAGCTTGCCCAAAAGACCCATTTCCACTCCCACACATAGACGCAATGGTGGATGCTACAGCAGGACATGAACTCCTGACATTCATGGATGCCTCAAGTGGGTTCAATCAAATCAAGATGCACCCATCTGATCAGGAACATACTGCATTTATCACGGAAAGGGGCATATATTGCTACACAGCAATGCCCTTTGGCCTGAAAAATACAGGGGCAACATACCAACGCCTGGTCAATACAATGTCCAAGGACCAAATAGGGGACACCATGGAAGTCTATATTGATGACATGGTAGTTAAATCAAAGAAAGTCAAGACCATGTCGGGACTTGGAAATGACCTTTAAGATCCTAGAAGAATTCAATATGAAACTTAACCCATCCAAATGCCATTTTGGGGTATCCTCGGGAAAATTCTGGGGTACATGGTGACCAAAAGAGGGATAGAAGCCAGCCCAGAACAAATAAGAGCCATACTAGAACGGAATCCCCAAGTCGGTCAAAGATATTCAAAAGCGACGGGACGAGTTGCGGCCCTGAATAGATTCATTTCCGGATCATCGAGAAGGTGCAAGGCATTCTATGACCTACTCGGGAAAAACAAAGCATTCAAATGGTTGCACGAACACGAGTCACCTTCCAGGAGCTCAAAACATACCCGACTACACCTCCGCTACTTGCCAAACCGGACAAAGGAGAACCCCGACGACGGTCTACCTACCGTCACGAAACAGCAGTAAGTGGAGTCGACCAAAGAAATTGATGGCCAACAAACATCCAATCTACTATGTAAGTAAAAGTCTCCTAGACAGAAACCAGGTATGGCCTACTTGAAAAATATGTACTTGCTTTAGTAATGTCCTGTACTAAACTTCGACCTTATTTTGAAAGTCACCCAATCATTGTAAGAACCAACTTGCCTATCAAATCTGTCCTGAGAAAGCCTGAGTTGTCGGGCGAATGGCAAAATGGTCAGTACAAATCAGCACCTATGATATAACCTTTGAACCCGGACGCAATTAAATCTCGGGCACTAGCGGACTTCGTGGGTGAATTCGGTCCCTACCCTAGAACCAGACCTCATAAAAGAGGTCAATCTTCTTGGCACCCAAAAAACAGACCAGGAATGGACTCTCTATGTAGATGGGGCAACAAATATGAAAGGCATCGGCCTAGGATTAGTCCTAAAATCACCACAGGGAGACACGATTGCACAGGCTATTAATTGTGAATTTAAAGCCACGAATAATGAGGCTGAATATGAAGCCCTGATTGCTAGATTAAAGGCATGTATAGAACTCGGTGTAGCAAATCTCAAGGTAAAACCGACTCTCTCTTAATTTCCAATCAAATCAAAGGAGTATATCTTTGTAAAAGATTCAAAGATGATACTCTATTTGGAATATGTCAAAAACCTTTGCAAAAAATTCAGAACCTTTGACATTGACCAAATACCAAGGGACTTAAATACCCAGGCGGATGCCCTAGCTGACTGGGATCAAACTTCACCTGCTTTGTGTTTGACAAAATACCCATCGTCCCTGCTGGAACCAACCATAGAAAGGCACGAACAAATTTGCCCTATCCAGGAAGATACAACCTCCTGGACTAAACCTTACTATGATTGGTTCCTACAGGGGATACTCCCTACAAATAAAAACGAAGCAAGGGCCCTGAAAATCAAAGCATCCACTTATACCATTATAAATAACACCTTGTTTAAAAAGTCTCAGGCTGGACCTTACTTACGTTGCCTGGAACCAAATGAAGCCAGCCAGGTCATAGAAGACATCCATAATGGATACTGCGGAAATAATAAAGGTGGAAGGAGCCTGGCAAGCAAAATTCTCAGGACAGGCTACTTCTGGCCAACCCTGCATAGCGTCTAGTTCAAAATGTGAAGCCTGTCAAATCCATTCCCCTTATATCCATCAACCATCAGAGCTACTACATTCCATCTCAGCCCCCTGGCCATTCATGAAATGGGGCATGGACATAGTAGGGAAGCTACCTCAGGCGCCTGGACAAAAAGTCTTCATGCTAGCAATGATTGACTACTTTTCCAAATGGATAGAGGCAGACTCTTACAGGCAAGTCAAAGAAAAAGATGTCATATCATTATATCATATGTAGATATGGAATACCTTCAGAAATAGTCTGTGATAATGGTACACAATTTGTGGGAAAAAGAACAGCTAACTTCTGTGCACAATGGAACATCAATCTAGTCACATCTACACCAGGCTACCCTAAAGCCAACGGCAAGGTAATCAAGCAACAAAGTAGTAATCAGTTGCCTGAAGAAAAAGCTGAAAAGAAGAAAAGGAAGATGGGTAGAAGAGCTCCCCCTAGTCCTATGGGCTGACAGGACCACACCCAAAACAACCACAGGCCAGACACCATAATCCCTGGTCTATGGTGCAAGCGATAATACCGAGAAATTCATGTGCCAACTACCAGGAAGCGGCTACTGAACACAATAGAAGAGAACAGGCCCCTATTACAGGATAACCTACTCTTAACAGAAGAACTAAGGGATGCAGCCAAAGTCAGGATAGCCGCCTACCAACAGGCAGTAGCCAGAAGTTACAACAAAAATGTCAACATCAGAGTATTCAAAGAAAGAGACCTGGTACTAAGGAAAGTTTTCCCCAACACCAGAGAAAAGAACGCAGGCAAACTAGCCCCTACATGGGAAGGCCCGTACTTAATTGATTCAATAGTGGGACAAGGAGCTTACAGGCTACAAACTTTGGAAGGAGAAATGATCCCCAGATCTTGGAACATTTCCCACTTAAAACTATTTCATATCTGAGAAGCAGGTAAAACTACCCACCCTATATACATGTCAATAGAACTTCCTACTATGTGTTAAGTTGCTTGCATGTTATTCTTAATTTCACCTGAAACTTTATTTCAAATCCTGAAAACTTGTTTTACGCCTTCTTTTCACTTATTATATGTTACACTTTAGGCTTAAACAAATGTTCAGGATTGAGGGCCACTCCACCCAACCCGAACAAAGCATTTAAAAAATGCTCTAATTTGGCACCGCCGCTCGACCCGAAAATTAAACTGAGCTCAAGTACATAAAAGGACAAGTACAAAGGTGGAATAGACCATAGTACTTGTCAAAGAAGCCCCCGACAGTGAGGGCCATAAGCCCTCCCGACCGCAACCACCCTCATTCTTAAAAGCCCTCCCGACAGATAGAGCCACCATTTCCCATAAACACGGGAATGAGGGCCATAAGCCCTCCCCGACAGGCATTACTCTAACAAAAATATCACATGAATGTACAGGTACAAATTCCAGTCAAACACAGCAAGAAAATCAAGAGAAGAAAGGATGTATTAAAACCTACCCAGGAATATACCCTTCCCAGGCAACAAAACCGTCTATCCAGGCAAAGCCAACAAAAACCAAAACAAATCCTAAATTATTTGTTCAGGGAACATCCCCCCTGAATAGGCCAAAACAGACAAAATCCCACAAACAGAAAAAATCAAACTAGCCCGCCTTAGACACGATAGCAGAGCCAATCCCCTCATCGTGACCTCCTCTTCTTCATCTCCCTCCTCTTCAAAGATCACTATTTTTCCCTTTGGATGGAGGAGAGTCCACTTCCTCGTCAGCATGCAACTTACAAAGCTCGGGATAAGTGGCATTGAGATCGCCAACTCGATCAGGATTCCAAAAAGGCGACTTCAGCAGGCTCTTTCATAGCATCCACACGGCCCTTGCCAAAGAAATACAATGCAACATCTTTGTACCTGGCCTGAACCTCATCCCTCTCTCTGACCAATTCTTCATTTACTTTCAACTGCTCCCGCATAGCCTGCTTTTCGACCTTCAACTCCTCCCCGAGCAATATCAAACTTAGCCGAAGAGCCTTCAAGGCATCCTGAGCGATTTCGACTTAGAAGACTCCACCAAAGAACCGAGCCTTTCCCGCCTCATTATCCTCCTTCAAAGAATGATTCTCGGCCTTGGACACCTCCAACTCAGCTTTAAACTTGTCAAGCATCTTTTTTCAAGATTTGTACCTCTCAATCCAAGGCATTTTTAGACCATGGATCGATTCCAATTGACAGCGCTCCTCAAAGACATCATTAACATTCGAAACAAAAGAAAAATGCCTATCTAAGCCACAAAAAAAGAAAACACACAAAAATTCACAATAAACAAAGACAATATTTACCTCCTGAAGCATGGTAACCAAGTTGGCAGCATAGTCCCTGGAACGATACATAGCAGGCAAAGCACGAGCAGAAGCTTCCTCTGCCTGATACTTGAAATAAGGATCATCAACCACAAAAGCCTGAGCCTGAATTTGATCCTTAGCAAACTGGACCTCATCCATACGAGCCTTAACCCCCCTGACCTCATGAACTCCCCTAGGCTCATCCACTCTCTTCCTCTTCTCAGGACGGTCACTATCATCCACAATCTTTTCAGGAGACGTCAACTGAACTTCCTGCACAGGTTCCTGAACATGAACGACACTATCACTTTCCGTTGCCTCACTGCTCTTTGACTTCTCCCCGTGTCTGGGAGACCCCTGCCTTCACCAAAGACAGACCAAAACTTAGCAATTCTGGAGAAGCCCTGGTAGCTGCATGGCACGACGAGTTTCTAAATGCAATATAAAGCGGGAATCCAATACAGGAAACAAAATGATAAAAAGATAAGCAAAAGAACTTACTCCCTGACGAAGATGCCCCTGGAACCTTAGTGCTCTTCACAGGCTTATACGTACTCAACTTAGCCTTCTTGAAATGAGGCATAGAAGCTTGCCCAGACAGGCAGGCCACGCCCTCTCCTCTTGAGCAACGCATAAACGCCGCTATATCCGGTCACCGAGCCCCTCAAAGATCAAGATCATTCACCCAATCATTTACTAAAAGAAATCACGGGCAAAGTAAGTAAACTCTCCAAAAAATATTATTACCAAACCAAAAATAATGCAGGAAAGAAAGATTACCTCCTTCAACATTTGGGTAATTGAGATAGTCCGGTCGGGGGCAATTGAATCACCTTGATAAACATATAAGTTTGAGCCCACCTTTATCATCCCCCCCGAATCAAAATTGGTGATCGGGTGAGCCATCTTTGACCCGACTCGAAAATTAAACCTCCCGAGAATGACTCTTCGGGTGATAGACATTCTTAAAATCATCCAGGGTAATAACCAATTTATGCTTAGAACATAAATGCTCAATAGAATGGACAATCTTCCAAACCATTGGCATGAGTTGAAACGGAGGAACCCTAATAGCCCTAATCACCTCAGTCATAAAAGGAGAAAGGGGAAGTTGACCACCACCCCTGAACGCCCACTCAAAAATACAGAACCAACCCGGGCTACTCCAATTAGCCCCGACAGACCATTCTCGGGAATCCAAACCTCGGCCCCATGAGGAATAAGGCCCCTGCCCTTTATATAATGCTCAAAAGCAGGTTTCAGTTGATTGGCCTCATGAAAAGAAACCGCCAAAGCCTTATTAGGAGAATATTCAACCCCCTTATAAGACATAGACAGAATCTCTGGAGGAGCAACAACCTCCACCACATCATCCTCAGGGATGATATCAGGGACCCCCTCAACCTCAGCAGAAACCATTTCAACTTCAACAGGAACTTTTTCAGCCTCAGCAGGAGCTTTTGAAACTGCTGTCCTTCTCCTGCCACCAGCCATATATTATTTTTTTACGGAAGATGAATTTTTCAAAGAGAGAATTTTTAGAAAGGGAAAGAAGAAATTTGGAGATTGAGATGTGGAAACAATCACGGCAAAGGAAGGCTATTTATAACCGCAAATCCTAAACGGCTAGAAAAGCAAGTGGTAGAGACTAATCATGACTCTCCTAGGGTTTTGTGAACCTACCCTATTAATGACAGATAACCGTTACAAGAAGTTGAACCAAACACCAATTCTAAATCCGATAGAAAGTCCCTGCACAAATCACTTGCCTGGCCCAAATTTTTATCTCCTCATTCCTGGCCAGACCCAATAAAGGAATAAGCAGATAAGGGGCAATTGTTGGGCCCTAAATTATCCTGCGACTGATACGGAGCCAAGCAAACCAAGGACAACTTCCAGGCTTAAGATATCTAAAATCGAGGCATTACTTCAACACGGATAGGCACCAAGCGGGAGTTGGTAAAAGACGGGGGAAAGATAACCGGCGGCCTAAAAGGAGAAGCACCAGGCCACTGCAGCGACAAATAGGCGGTTGATATATGTTCCCTACAAAAAAGGAAGACCAATTCCAGAAAGCTATGATAAAGGAAGCGATCAAAAAAACAACGGCTAAGAAAGAGGCAACCACCTCCGGGTAAATAGGGCACATTCCCTATTTACCAGGAAAACCTAAACGGCATAAGAGGAAGGAAGAAATCACCTATAAATAGAAAGGAAGAGAAGATGAGAAAGAGATCAGATATACCCTCACTTTTACTTGTATTCTTTGTATTCTTAAGCTATATATTCGCCTGTCACGCCTGATATAACAATACTCTGTCAGGCTATCTAAAACCATAGTAACAATCACTCCTGGCTTGGTGCCCGTGGTTTTTTCCCTTATTCCCAGGGTTTTTCCACGTATAAATATCTTTGTGTCATTGTTTATTAGTTCGTTTTACACTTAATTATACCAATCAGGCGAGTTATTCGAGTTAGATCACCCTACATATAAATCCCTGGCAGGACGCTCTAGATCAGTAAAAAACCTGTCAAAACAGTAAACTAAATTGTGAAGCACCATAAAACAACACGAGATACCAAGGAAGGCCATTATAATTTTCAACTAGTAGGATTACAAAATTAGTAGATAGCTCCACTACACTCATACGGGCCTCCTTTTTCCATCCTACCTATAGGCCACCGGCCGTCCTCAAAGGATCAACACCGGTCGATTTAACAAAACCTAGGGATCTAAACATAGTACTTATACTTGCTACCTTACATTTTGTTTCAATAAGAAAAAGGAAATCATAATACTTATCATTACTAAGTGCTCTAAGTTTAGGAATTGTATGGGCAAGCACATTGTTAAGACCCCTACAATTCCAAATAAGACCACTCATGGTGATAGAGGAGGTTGATGATACCGTCGTCAGGTACCAAAAATAAAATACCTAGTTACACTAACAGAAGCTAGCAGTAAGTAGGGTCGATCTCCACAGGGAGGCGGTTACTATCTACTTGTCTACTTGGTCTGTCTAATGTCATAATCGAGGGTTTTGGTTGTTTTGATTAAACTAAATAGATTAAGGCAAGAGAAATAAAGATAACAGAAAATAGCAAGAAAGAGAGAAAACTAGGATGTCGGGTCATCAATGAACGTCAGTGAATTGCAGCAAAGATCACAGATTAGTCGATGTGTCGGTCTATGGAGCAGTGAATATCTCCTTCCGGTCTCAATTCACCCTAAAATACTATTAGCTTAGCTTCCGCCCTCACTAAAGCATTATATTGTTCACTGCAGGTCTCACCCCTTCCAACCTTCCGGTCCAGGTCTAGGCTTACCAAGGTTAAAAACGCTAATAGCATCGATTCAATCAGCAAGATACAATTAAAGCAGCGATTTAACAACATAGACAAAAACAACAACGACAATCTGCAAACTAATTAGCAATTAACATTCATTCATCGAATCCCCTAATCCTAGCAGAGAGAATTAGCTAGACATGATAAAGGGAAGAACAGAAATAAAGGGAAGAGAAATAAACATTAAATAAAAAGAGAGAAAAGGGAAAAAGATAGAATTACAGTAGATCCGGAAAAAGAGAGGAAAGCAGTCAACAGTAGAAAAGAGGAAAGAAATTATGAAGTGTCTAGGAACAGTTTTCAAGATCCGTAACAGAGAAAAAAAAAAGAGAGCCATAATGTGTATCTCGTCTTCCTATTTATAGGAAATACGATTTTATTTGACCTAAAAACAAATTAAAGCTAAAAAGCCCGAGCCCAATAGAGATTTACTCGATCGAGGACTTTTATATCACTCGATTGACCAAAACCAACCTAAAACCTCTCAATCGAGTAATTTAGGTACTCGATCGAGCACTTATTAAATAGGAACTACTCGATCGAGTAGAAAAAGGAGTCGATCGAACACAATTGTACTCGATAGAGTACTTTCCAGCGCACAATTCCTGCTTCACGTACCGAACTTCAAACGGCTGACATTTCTTCGCTACTTGGCCAAACAGGGTGTTTCCGGTGGCGTTGTAAAGCTAAGAGGATAACCTTCCATATCCAGTTCGAATCACTTGAAAATCTGTTGTAGAACACGAGATATGTCTCTCCAAAGTAGGCACTAGCAATTTGAAGTTTCTCCTTTACTCGCCTAGCTATCTTACTTCTTTGCGCATCTCAAAATAGTAGTTTCTAAGCTTCGACTCAACTCATCTCCTAAATGCATGCATAGGGACATGTTTTAGGCTTTATTATGCTTATTTCTGGTTCATACCTGCAAATAATACAAGATAAACGAAAGTAGACAATTCGGGGGACATTTGTTGCTAAACACTACACAAAATACATAGAAATGCGTGCAAATAAAGTACAAAATACCTATATAAAATACACGCATCAAATCTCCCCAGACCAAAATTTTGCTTGTCCCCAGGCAAACTATATGCAAACTAATGGAACGGAAAAAGAAAACTCAGAGCTAGCTATAACCTGTCTACTTAAACCAATTTAATGCAGTCAAAAATTAACAGTTACAGCTACAGCAGTCAATACGCAAACGAGTTATAAGATGTCCATAAACAAGGCAGACCTATCGACCTTGCAAGACCAAAAAAATCGGACTCTCACGGGTCACTCTTCTCTCATGAAGCAGAGGGTGAATAATTATGTGTAAGAGGGAAAGAGAATACAGTCACTCACCTAAACTGCGACCTACATAACATGCATGCAAAAAAATGATAGATGATTCAAGTACTACGCATACAGTCCAACCAACAATGTCCGCCCCAGCCGAGGGCTTACAAATGATATGGGAAAGTGAGGTTCAGGCGAGAAAAGGCAAAACAGATTATGGAAATGTGGAGGTAAAAGCGCCAAGCTAGCTCCTAAACAGGACCATATAAGACCGTCCGAATCTCTACCGACTGAAAAATAAACACAAGTGCCCTTCATTTGGCACACATCTCACTATCCAAACACACTATCTCCTCAAAAATATAGAATAAAACGGAGGAGTGAGACCGTCACAATATAAAAATAAGCACATACGATCTCAATATACAACCAGACAAGAATTTTTTTGATTTTGCTTTCTCTGGTTCTCACGTGAATCGCCATCTCTCTCTTTTTTTTGCATTTTTTTTTTCTTTTCCTTTTTTCTTTCTTTCACGTTTTTTTCATTTTTTTTTTCAATTCTTTTTTTTTTTCTCATTCTCCCTTCCTTCATTCTCCACCAACTCCGATCAAAATACCCACAGGCCAAACTTGCAGACGGAAAAGCATACCACAAAAGACATACTAAACTAGCTTGACTAGGCATGCTCAGTTTTGGATGTAGCTAATGGGTTAAAAGGCTAAGTTTGGCTTAAGTGGAGCTAAATGGGTAAAAATGTAAGAAAAGGGAAATTTGCAAGCACCTCCTTGCATGTGACACCGACCACAAACCTGAATGTATGCATTTGACAAGAAATCGAATGTCATAAAAGTGCAAAAATGATGAACATGCTATGCAAGGAGTGCTACTCTCAATTCCTATGTAAACCGGTCATGAATGTCACCAGTTATACGGCTCTAAATCTCAGAAATTGTAAAGTAGGTTGCCGATTTATCAGGTCAAGTCTAAACAGTCGGCTAAATTTTTGACATTAACTCGTAGATATGCGCATGACTCAGCTAATAACTATCAATGAAAGTGCAAGGCTCAAGTAAAATGATAAGTTAAAGTGTAGTTTCATCACGGAAATCTACCGTTCCGACTCAACCTATATGCAAAAATAAACGTGAATTTTTTATTAATTTTCGTTTTTTTTAAATAAAAACAATGCATATGAAATATGAATATTAAACGTGATAACAGAAATGCAATATAAGTTGAATGCAGACACAGATATGGATGCATAACCTCCCTAAACCAAACCGTACAATGCCCTCAGTGCACCCAAAAATAGGGAAAGGAAATGCAAACTAAAAAAGGAGAGTGAAGATGCGGAAAACTTACAAGATAACGCGAAGAAGGGACCTCACCAAACTAGCCAGCAACATGGGAGGTCACTAACAGCTTCATAGTGGCGTCATAGGAAGCGAATCAAAGCAAGAAAACTCGATCGAGAGAACCGATTATTAAACAAAATAAAAACTGAAATGTTTGAAAAACAACTAAAAATTAAATCTCCGGGTTGCCTCCCGGGTAACGCTAGTTTCAGACAGGTCCCAGCTCGGCCTTCTTTCTTCATCCAGCTGCTCCAGTCAGTTACAATCAAAGCAGCTCAAAGCTCTTAGCATAAGATCATATATCTGCGCATGTGCTACACAAGAGCATAAGTAGCACCATGATATAAAAATAAAATAGGAAATTGAAATATTTAACCGTTTAAGCCTTACGAATTTCCGACGACAGCTCCTAAATTTATCCACAAAATAAAGGAGCTCTGAAGCAATTAATATTAATCTAGGTAAGCGTTTCAGATTAACAAAATTGAGATGACAAGAACGGTGAAAAACTGTTAAATTAACTGACCAACTGGGAGGGGGTATAGCGTTAAAAGAAAAAACACGAGTCATACGAGGTAGCGTACTATTAATATTAACAACAATAAAATTATCGCTAACTACCTCAGGTGGGTTGCTCTCAATGTCGGAATCATTGACAAAAGAATATATTACCTCATCCGTGCTAGGAGCAATTACCGACTCAACTGTCTTCTCGTCACCTTCCTCTGTGGATATCGTCCCGTAAATCGCAGCCTCAAGCGCATCCAGCTCGGCCTTGAAAAGAAGGGATTCACCGTATCCATTATCATCATCAAAATCGTCATCTAGAACAAACACATATGACGAATCAATGCTCTCACTGGCCAAATCAGTTGATCGAGTAGAATTGTTACTCGATCGAAAGCTTTCCTCATGATATTCACTCGATCGAGCACATAAATTAACTCGATAGAGTACTTCCTCTAAGCAACTGTTCGATCGAGTGGTGTATTCTGTTCGATCGAACACTTCTTCTGATATTCTACTCGATCGAACACTATTACTAGCTCGATCGAGTGATTTCTATAGTGCAACGCAGAAATCTTCATAACTCGCTTCATTTTCGGATAGATCTTCGTAATCCGAGTCATCCAAACTTTAATAGCGCTAGGCAACTCGGGCCCTTCATGGGAAAGACCACTCTCGGTGTAGGTAGAGTATACCTCTTCTGGTTGTCTACTATTCGACTCAGCTACTAGCTGAGCTATTTGAGACTCTAGCTCAATGAGTTGAGCTTCTGTACATCTATCATACTCTTGCCTTTTGGATGCAAGTGCCTTCATCAAAGATTTCAGCTACGCAATCTCTTCTTTCCGTATATCAGGAGGAGGAGCTTGTTGTTGCGGTGGCCTGGCAAACAGAGGCTGTTTTAGCAGGATTTTCGGTGATCTAGAGCGTCCTGCCAGGGATTTATATGTAGGGTGATCTAACTCGAATAACTTGCCTGATTGATATAATTAAATGTAAAACAAACTAATAAATAATGACACAAGGATTTTATACGTGGAAAAACCCTGGGAATAAGGGAAAAAACCACGGGCACCAAGCCAGGAGTGATTGTTACTATGATTTTGGATAGCCTGACAGGGTATTGTTATATCAGGCGTGACAGGCGAGTATATTGCTTAAGAATACAAAGTATATGAGTAAAAGTGATGGTCTCTCAGATGATCCTTCTTGTCTTCCCTTTCTTTCTATTTATAGGTGGTTGCTTCCAATCCCTTTGTGCCGTTTAGGTTTTCCTGGTAAATAGGGAGTGTGCCCTATTTACCCGGAGATGGTTGCTTCTTTCTTAGCCGTTGCTTTGACTGCTCCCTATATCTTTGCCTTCTGGAATTGGTCTTCCTTTTTTGTAGGGAACATATGAGATCGCTTGTTTGTTGCCCGCAATGGCCTGGTGCTTTACCTTTTCAGCCGCTAGTTATTTCTCGCCTGTCTTCAATCAACTCCTGCTTAGTGCCTGTCCGTCTTAGAGTAATGCCTGGCTTTAGATCTCTAGAGCCTGGAAGTTGTCTTTGGCTTGTTGCCTGGCCTATATCAGGTCAGGCAGGATAATTTAGGGCCCAACAATTGCCCCTTATCTTCTTATTCCTTTATTGGGTCTGGCCAGGAATGAGGAGATAAAAATTTGGGCCAGGCAAGTGATTTGTGCAGGGATTTTCTATCGGATTCAGAATTTGTGTTTGCTTCAACTTCTTGTAACGGTTACTTGCCATAAATAGGGTAGGTTCACAAAACCCTAGGAGAGTCATGATTGATCTTAACCACTTGCTTTCCTAGCCGTTATGGTTTTGCGGCTATAAATATCTTGTTTGTTTCGTGTATGTCTTCACATTCCAATCTCTAACTTTCTTCTTTCTCTTTCTAAAAAATTCTTCCTTTGCAAAAATTCATCTTTCGAAAAAAATAATATATGGCTGGTGGCGGGAGAAGGACAAGTATCTTCAAAAGCTCCGCCGAGGTTGAAAAAGTTCTGTTGAAGTTGAAATGGCTCTGCCGAGGTTGAGGGGGTCCCAAGTCATTCCCGAGGATGACGTGGTGGAGGTTGTTCCTCCTCCGGAGGTTTCGTCCATGTCTTATAAGGGGTTGAGTATTCTCCTAATAAGGCTTTAGCAGTCTCTTTCCATGAGGCTAATCAATCGAAACCACGCTTTTGAGCATTATATAAAGGGGGGGTCTCATTCCTCATGGGGCCGAGGTTTGGATTCCGAGAATGGTCTGTCGGGGCTAATTGGAGTAGCCCGGGTTGGTTCTGTATTTTTGAGTGGGCTTTCAGGGGTGGTGGTCAACTTCCCCTTTCTCCTTTTATGGCTGAGGTGATCAGGGCTATTAGGGTTCCTCCGTTTCAACTCATGCCAATGGTTTGGAAGATTGTCCATTCTATTGAGCATTTATGTTCTAAGCATAAGTTGGTTATTACTCTGGATGATTTTAAGAATGTTTATCATCTGAAGAGTCATTCTATCGGGAGGTTCAATTTTCGAGTCGGGTCAAAGATGGCTCACCCGATCACCAATTTTGATTCGGGGGATGATAAAGGTGGGCTCGGACTTATATGTTTATCAAGGCCGATTTAATTGCCCCGACTGGACTATCTCAATTATCCAATTGTTGAAGGAGGTAATCTTTCTTTCCGCATAATTTTTGGTTTGGTAATAGTATTTTTGGAGAGTTTACTTACTTTGCCCGTGTTTTCTTTTAGTAAATGACTGGGTGAATGATCCCGATCTTCGAGGGGGGTGACCTGGGATAGCGGCGTTTATGGCGTTCTGAAGAGGAGAGGGCTTGGCCGCCATGCAGGGGCAAGCCGCTATGCCTCGTTTTAAGAAGGCTAAGTTGAGCACTTATAAGCCTGTGAAGAGCACTAAGGTTCCAGGGGCATCTTCATCAGGGAGTAAGTTCTTTTGCTTATTTTGTCATTCGTTTTCTGTATTGGATCCATGCTTTTATTCCGATTTTAGAAACTCGTCGTGCGGCTACCAGGGCTTCGCCAGGATTGCTAGTTTTGGTCTGTCTTTGGTGAAGGCGGGGTTTCTCAAATTACGGGGAGAAGTCAAAGAGCAGCGGTGAGGCAACGGGGAGTGATAGTCTTTGTTCAAATTAAGGAATGCGTGCGGGGGCTCGGTTGGTATCGCTGAAAAGGTTGTGGATGAAAGTGATCGTCTGAGAAGAGGAAGAGAGTGGATGAGTCTTTGGGAGGAGTTCATGAGGTCAGGGGAGTCGGGGCTCGTATGGATGAGGTCCAGTTTGCTAAGGATCAAATTCAGGCTCAGGCTTTTGTGGTTGATGATCCTTATTTTAAGTACCAGCGAGAGGAGGCTTCGCTCGTGCTTTGGTTGCTATGTATCGTTCCGGGGATTATCTTGCCAACCTGGTTACCATGCTTCGGGAGGTATATATTTTTGTCTTTGTTTGTTGTGGGTTTTTGTGTGTGTTTTCTTTTTTTGTGGCTTAGATGGGCATTTTCTTTTGTTTTTAGAATGTTAATGATGTCCGAGGAGTGCTGTCAACTGGAATCAGTCCATGGTCTAAAAAATGCCTTGGATTGGGAGGTACAAATCTTGAAAAAAGATCTTGACAAGTTTAAAGCCGATTTGGAGGTGTCCAAGGTCGAGAATCATTCGTTGAAGGAGGATAATGAGGCGAGGGAAGGCTCGTTTCTTGGTGGAGTCTGCTAAGTGAAATCTGCTCGGGATGCCTTGAAAGCTCTTGAGGCCAAGTTTGATATTGCCCAGGAGGAATTGAAGGTGAAAAGCAAGGCTATGCAGAGCGATTAAAAGTAAATGAAGAATTGGTGTGGAGAGGGACGAGGTTCGGGCAGGTATAAAGATGCCCCTGTATTTCTTTGGCAAGGGTCGTGTGGATGCTATGAAAGAGCCTGAAGTCGCCTTTTGGAATCCCGATCGAGAATTGGCCGATCTCAATACCACGTATCCGAGCTTTGTAAGTTGCATCGATGAGGAGGTGGATTCTCCTCCATCCAAAGGGAAAAATAGTGATGTTGAAGGGGATGGAGATGAAGAAGAAGAGGTCTGCGATGAGGGGATTGGCTGCATCGTGTCCAAGGTGGGCTAGTTTGAAATATTTTTATATTTTTTTTTTTGTTTGTGTTGTTTTGGCCTATTCAGGGGGGGATGTTCCCTGAACAAATGATTTAGGATTTGTTTTGGTTTTTGTTGGCTTTGCCTGAATGAACGGTGTGTTCTTTTTGCCTGGGAAGGATGTATTCCTGGGTAGGTTTGAATATATATGTCCTTTCCCTTCTTGATTTTCTTTGCTGTTTCTGACTGGAATTTGTACCTGTATATTCATGTGATATTTTTGTTAGAATAATGCCTGTCAGGAGGGCTTATGGCCCTCATTCCTGTGTTTATGGGGAATGGTGGCTTTTTCTGCCTGTCAGGAGGGCTTTTAAGAATGAGGGTGGTTGCCGGTCAGGAGGGCTTATGGCCCTCAGCCTGTCAGGAGGGCTTTTTGACAAGTACTATGGTCTATTCCACCTTTGTACTTGTCTTTTTATGTACTGAGCTCAGTTTATTTTTCGGGTCAGGCAGGCAGGTGCCAAATTAGAGCATTTTTAGAAATGCTGTTCAGGTTGGGTGGAGTGGCCCTCAATCCTGAACATTTGTTTAAGCCTAAAGTATAACATATAATAAGTAAAAAGAAGGCGTAAAACAAGTTTTCAGGATTTGAAATAAAGTTTTAGGTGAAATTAAGAATGATAAGCAAGTAATTTAGCACATAGCAGGTATGAAACTTAGCACATGTATATAGGGTGAGTAGTTTTACCTGCTTCTCAGATATGAAATAGTTTTAAGTGGAGAATGTTCCAAGATCGGGGATCATTTCTCCTTCCGAGTTTGTAGCCTTTGTAAGCTCCTTGTCCCACTATTGAATCAATTAAGTACGGGCCTTCCCATGTAGGGGCTAGTTTGCCTGCATTCTTTTCTCTGGTGTTGGGGAAAACTTTCCTTAATACCAGGTCTCCTTCTTTGAATACTCTGATATTGACATTTTTGTTGTAACTCCCGGCTCTTTGTCTGTTGGTAGGCGGCTATCCCGACTTTGGTTGCATCTCTCGGTTCCTCGTTAAGAGTAGGTTATCTTGTAATAGGGTCTGTTTTCTTCTATTGTGTTCAGCCGCTTCGGTAGTTGGCACATGAATTTCATTGGTATTATGCTTCACAGCCATAGACCAGGGAATATGGTGTTTGGCGTGGTGTTTTGGGTGTGGTCTGTCGGCCCATAGAACTAGGGGAGCTCTTTCGCCCATCTTCCTTTTCTTCTTTTCAGCTTTTTCTTCGTGCAACTGATTACTACTTTGTTGCTTGATTCTGCTTGGCCGTTGGCTTTAGGGTAGCCTGGTGTAGATGTGACTAAATTGATATTCCATTGTGCACAGAAATTGGCTGTTCTTTTTCCCACAAATTGTGTCCCATTATCACAGACTATTTCTGAAGGTATTCCATATCTACATATGATATTTCTTTTGATGAATGATATGACATCTTTTTCTTTGACTTGCCTGTAAGAGTCTGCCTCTATCCATTTGGAAAAGTAGTCAGTCATTGCTAGCATAAAGACTTTTTGTCCGGCGCTGAGGTAGCTTTCCTACTATGTCCATGCCCCATTTCATGAATGGCCAGGGGGCCGAGATGGAATGTAGTAGTTACGATGGTTGATGGATATAGGGGGAATGGATTTGACAAAGCTTCACATTTCGAAATTTGTATGCTATGCAATCGGCTCTCGGGGTTGGCCAGAAGTAGCCTGTCCTGAGAATTTTGCTTGCCAGGCTTCTTCCACCTTTATGATTTCCGCAGTAGCCATTATGTATGTCTTCTATAACCTGGCTGGCTTCATTTGGTTCCAGGCAACGTAAGTAAGGTCCAGCCTGAGACTTTTTAAACAAGGTGTTATTTATAATGGTATAAGTGGATGCTTTGATTTTCGTGGCCCTTGCTTCGTTTTTATTTGCGGGGAGTATCCCCGTAGGAACCAATCATAGTAAGGTTTAGTCCAGAATTTGTATCTTCTGAATAGGGCAAATTCGTTCGTGCTTTTCTATGGTTGGTTCCAGCAGTGGACGATAGGTATTTTGTCAAACACAGCAGGGCTGAAATTTGATCCCATGCTGGCTAGGGCATCCGCCTGGGTATTTAAGTCCCTTGGTATTTGGTCAATGTCAAAGGTTTTGAATTTTTTGCAAAGGTTTTTGACATATTCCAAATAGAGTATCATTTTTGAATCTTTTAAAGATATACTCCTTTAACTTGATTGGAAATTAAAAGAGAGTCGGTTTTTACCTTGAGGTTTGCTACACCGAGTTCTATACATACCTTTAATCCAAAGAATCGGGCTTCATATTCCCCTCATTGTTCGTGGCTTTGAACTCACAACTAACGGACTGTGCAATCGGGTCTCCCTGTGGTGATTTTAGGACTAATCCTAGGCCAGTGCCTTTCATATTTGTTGCCCCATCTACATGGAGAATCCATTCCTGGTCTGTTTTTTGTGTGTCAAGAAGGTTGACCTCTTTTATGAGGTCTGGTTCTAGGGTAGGATCGAATTGACCACGAAGTCCGCTAGTGCCCGAGACTTAATTGCCGTCCGGGTTCAAAGGTTATATCATAGGTCTTGATTTGTACTTGACCATTTTGCCATTACGCGACAACTCGGGCCTTCTCGGGACAGATTTGATAGGCAAGTTGGTTCTTACAATGATTGGGTGACTTTCAAAATAAGGTCGAAGTTTAGTACAGGACATTACTAAAGCAAGTACATATTTTTCAAGTAGGCCATACCTGGTTTCTGCATCTAGGAGACTTTTGCTTACATAGTAGACTGGATGTTGTTGGCCATCAATTTCTTTGGTCAGGACTCCACTTATTATTGTTTCGTGATCGATAGGTAGACCGTCGGGGGTTCTCCTTTGTCTGGTTTGGCAAGTAACGGAGGTGTAGTCAGGTATGTTTTGAGTTCCTGGAAGGCTGACTCATGTTCAGGCAACCATTTGAATGCTTTGTTCTTCCTGAGTAGGTCATAGAATGCCTTGCATCTTCGATGATCCGGAAATGAATCTATTCAGTGGTGCAACTCGTCTGTCGGTTTTTGAATATCTTTGGTGACTTGGGGATTCTAGTTCTAGTATGGCTCTTATTTGTTCTGGGCTAGCTTCTATTCCTCTTTTGGTCACCATGTACCCCAAGAATTTTCCTGAGGATACCCCGAAATGGCATTTGGATGGATTGAGTTTCATATTGAAATCTTCTAGGATTTTAAAAAATTTGTTTCCAAGTCCCTGACATGATCTTCAGCTTTCTTTGATTTAACTACCATGTCATCAATATAGACTTCCATGGTGTCCCCTATTTGATCTTTGAACATTGTGTTGACCAGGCGTTGGTATGTTGCCCCTGCATTTTTCAGGCCAAAAGGCATTGCTGTGTAGCAGTATATGCCTCTTTCTGTGATAAATGCAGTATGTTCCTGATCAGATGGGTGCATCTTGATTTGGTTGAATCCACTTGAGGCATCCATGAATGTCAGGAGTTCATGTCCTGCTGTGGCATCCACCATTGCATCTATGTGTGGGAGTGGAAATGGGTCTTTTGGACAGGCTTTATTGAGGTCTGTGTAATCTACACAGACTCTCCACTTGCCATTCTTCTTTTGAACCACCACTACGTTGGCTAGCCAGCTAGGGTACATGACTTCTCTTATCATCCCCATGTCCAGTAGTTTGTCTACTTCTTCATTGATGATGGCATGTCTTTCAGCGACAAATTTTCTTCTTTTTCTTTGGACGAGGCTTCTAAGACTCATCAACATTTAGTTTATGTGTAATAATATTGGCATCTATTCCGGTCATATCAAAATGTGACCAGGCAAAACATGAAGATTTACTTTTAAGAAAACTTACTAATTCAGTCCGATATTGTCGGGGACATCAGATCCTACCGATGCGTGCTGTCGGGGTACTCAGGGTCTAAAATTACTTGATCAGTTTCCATTTTGGTTTTTGCCACATGAGTTGTCTGACAGTCATCGTAATTGCTAGGCGAGGGACTTACTGTCTTGGAAGGCTTCAATGCCTCAAAGTATAACATTCTGGGCAGATTTTTGTTCACCTTTAATGGTTGCTACTCCCCATTCTGTTGGTATTTTGATGCATTGGTGATAGGTAGAGGGTATGGCTCTTATGTTGTGGATCCATGGTCTTCCCAATATAGCATTATAGGATGACAGGCAGTCCAGGACTCCAAATCTTTCATATGAAGATACTCCTTCCACATATGTGGGTAGGTGTATTTCTCCTAGTGTGTTTCTTGTTTCTCCACTGAATCCTACTAGGACATTAGACTTCTTTATGATTTGGCTCTCATCAATCTTCATTGCTTTAAGGACATCAAGCATGATCGGGTTTCTTTGAAGCGCCTCCATCTACCAGGATTCTCATGACACGTGCGGTCCCTATTTGCATGGTGATTACCAAGCTGTCATGGTGGAGGTCCTGGAATGCCCCGCATATCGTGTCGTCAAAAGTAATTTGAGGTAAATTGATAGATTTAAAAGGAGATTTCATTTTTGACTCCCTGGCAATTTTCTTAGCAAATTAACTGGTCAGGCCACAAATTTTCGATCCTCCATTGATGAATTTGACTTCATAAATGGGTGGTGCAAGGGGTAGGTCACGTTGTTGCCTTTCTGTGTTTCTTCTTGTTCCGTCATCTTCCTTGTTCTTTGTTTGCATCAAGTCTTTCAGGTATCCTTTCTTTAGCAGGTAAGCCACTTGTCTCCGTAATCCCAGGCATTCTTCTGTTGTGTGACCTATGTCCATGTGAAATTCACACCACCTGGTGGTGTCCTTTCTTGAGTTGGGGTTGTCTGACTTCTTTGGCCACTTGACAATGTCTCCCATATGGTCAAGTCTCTTGATTAATCCTGCAATATCAACAGAGAAGTTATATTCCTGGACAGGAGGATAAGTATAGGAGTTACCTCGTTGTTCATGTGTATAGTTGACTTCGATCCGTCGGGTCTTGCGTAGGGAGATGGCCTAGAATTGCTTCCTTTGTTGTTAAAGCTTTTCCTGTTGGTTTTGTCATATCCACGAGTTGTTGTCAGCATTGTATGCCTTGTAGCCTTTGTCTTCTTCCGGCTGATATAGCCTATGGCTAATGCTTGGACATCTTCAAAGGTATGACAGGGCTTCATGGTCATTTCATCATAAAAGTCTTTGTCCATGGGTAGCCCTTGCTGAAAGCTTCAATGGCTGTTCCAACATCACATCCGGGGATTGATACTTTTTCTTTGTTGAATCTTGTCATGTATGATCTGATTGATTCTCCAGGCTTCGTTTAAACCTGTACAGGTCACCGGATCTCTTCTCTAGTTCCCCTCTGTGGCAAACCGATGATTGAAAGAATTGACCAGTCGAAAGGACTTGATGCTTCCATTTGGCGGGTTTATGTACCATTGCAAGGCGGTCCATTCGAGTTGTTCCAAATCCCTTACACATGCAGACTTGACGTAGTTCATCGGGAATTGATCTTTGCCAAAGCATTCTTTGCTTGTAATAGGCAACGTGGTTTTGTGGATCAGTGGTTCCATCATAGATTCTCATTGAGGGAATCACAAACTTCTTTCGAGATCTGTTTTTGCTATTTCATCCACGAAGGGAGAATCAACATAGCTTTCTGGATTTGCTTCTTCAATTGGGGTAGGAACTCCTGGGATCTTTTCAAATCTCTCATGAAGTTTTTGGATTTCTTGGAGCATAGCCATCATAATGTTTGTGTTAGTCCGATCTTGGAGTTCTTGATTTTGGAGTTCTCCTGAGTCCGTTTCTTCTCCTGCTTTGGATGGAGTTGGAGTACCAATATTGGAGAAGTCAATGTTCCTTATGATGGAGGAGAATGGTGTGCCGGTGGACTTTCAATTTTGATCCTGAAGCTTTTTCTCCCAATCTGTATCTTTAGGTGGATTCGATTCTTTCAATTTTGCCACTTGACTTCACTGGATCATTTTTTGTTTCAGTTGTTCCATCTCCAACAATGTTGTTCGCAATGACTAATTGTTGCTCAATGCTATCTCTGCCATTTTTTCTTAGTTTTTTTTTTTTGTGGTATTTTGATGGTGGGCTTTTGATTATTTTTGAGTTAGATGCCCCACGGTGGACGCCAATTGTTTTAGCGGGATTTTCGGTGATCTAGAGCGTCTGCCAGGATTTATATGTAGGGTGATCTAACTCGAATAACTTGCACGATTGATATAATTAAATGTAAAACAAACTAATAAATAATGACACAAGGATTTTATACGTGGAAAAACCCTGGGAATAAGGGAAAAAACCACGGGCACCAAGCCAGGAGTGATTGTTACTATGATTTTGGATAGCCTGACAGGGTATTGTTATATCAGGCGTGACAGGCGAGTATATTGCTTAAGAATACAAAGTATATGAGTAAAAGTGATGGTCTCTCAGATGATCCTTCTTGTCTTCCCTTTCTTTCTATTTATAGGTGGTTGCTTCCAATCCCTTTGTGCCGTTTAGGTTTTCCTGGTAAATAGGGAGTGTGCCCTATTTACCCGGAGATGGTTGCTTCTTTCTTAGCCGTTGCTTTGACTGCTCCCTATATCTTTGCCTTCTGGAATTGGTCTTCCTTTTTTGTAGGGAACATATGAGACTGCTTGTTTGTTGCCTGCAATGGCCTGGTGCTTTACCTTTTCAGGCTGCTAGTTATTTCTCGCCTGTCTTCAATAAACTCCTGCTTAGTGCCTGTCCGTCTTAGAGTAATGCCTGGCTTTAGATCTCTAGAGCCTGGAAGTTGTCTTTGGCTTGTTGCCTGGCCTATATCAGGTCAGGCAGGATAATTTAGGGCCCAACAGAGGCTGTTGGTAGCCTCGTTGATAAGATAGATGTGGCGGCACAACTACAGAGGAATGGCTAGCTCGTCTACGGTGCTTGAATGCGTAGACCTCGTCATTTTCTGCCATGCAAAAAGCTGCATTGTGCTCAGCAGCACCACATCTCCCGCAGTAAATCACCTGCTGTGCCATATAATGGAACATAGTTGACGGGTCAAAGGTACTCAAGCCTTCCCTTTGACGATCTTTTACCTAGAACTGTCTAGGTAGGACCTGTAGGGCCTATCAAAACAGTACTAAAGAAAAAGATTAGAACGCCCTCAAGGGAAAAATCCCTTGAGGCTAAAAATAGACAAAATTAAACAAATAAATAAATAGTTGCCTCCCCCGCAACGGCGCCAAAATTTGATACCGTCGTCAGGTACCAAAAATAAAATACCTAGTTACACTAACAGAAGCTAGCAGTAAGTAGGGTCGATCTCCACAGAGAGGCGGTTACTATCTACTTGTCTACTTGGTCTGTCTAATGTCACAATCGGGGGTTTTGGTTATTTTGACTAAACTAAATAGATTAAGGCAAGAGAAATAAAGATAAGAGAAATTAGCAAGAAAGAGAGAAAACTAGGATGTCGGGTCATCAATGAACGTCAGTGAATTGCAGCTAAGATCACAGATTAGTCGATGTGTCGGTCTATGGAGCAGTGAATATCTCCTTCCGGTCTCAATTCGCCCTAACATACTATTAGCTTAGTTTCCGCCCTCACTAAAGCATTCTATTGTTCACTGCAGGTCTCACCCCTTCCAACCTTCCGGTCCAGGTCAAGGCTAACCAAGGTTAAAAAGGCTAATTGCATCAATTCAATCAGCAAGATACAATTAAAGCAGCGATTTAACAACATAGACAAAAACAACAACGACAATCTGCAAACTAATTAGCAATTAACATTCATTCATCGAATCCCCTAATCCTAGCAGAGAGAATTAGCTAGACATGATAAAGGGAAGAACAGAAATAAAGGGAAGAGAAATAAACATTAAATAAAATGAGAGAAAAGGGAAAAAGAGAGAATTACAGTAGATCCGGAAAAAGAGAGGAAAGCAGTTAACAGTAAAAAAGAGGAAAGAAATTATGAAGTGACTAGGAACAGTGTCCAAGATCCGTAACAGAGACAAAAAAAAAGAGCCATAATGTGTATCTCGTCTTCCTATTTATAGGAAAGACGATTTTATTTGACCTAAAAACAAATTAAAGCTAAAAAGCCCGAGCCCAAAAGAGATTTACTCGATCGAGGACTTTTATATCACTCGATCGAGCAAAACCAACCTAAAACCTCTCGAATGAGTACTTTAGGTACTCGATCGAGCACTTATTAAATAGGCACAACTCGATCGAGTAGAAAAAGGAGTCGATCGAGTACTTTCCAGCGCACAATTCCTACTTCGCGCACTGAACATCAAACGTCTGCCATTTCTTCGTTACTTGGCCAAACAGGGCGTTTCCAGTGGCGTTGGAAATCTAAGAGGACAGGCTTTCATCTCCTATTAGAATCACCTGAAAATATGTTGTAGAACTCGAGATATGGCTCTTCAAAGTAGGCACTAGCAATTTGAAGTTCCTCCTTTACTCGCCTAGCTATCTTACTTCTTTGCGCATCTCAAAATAGTAGTTTCTAAGCTCCGAATCAACTCATCTCCTAAATGCATGAATAGGGACATGTTTTAGGCTTGATTATTCTCATTTCCGGTTCATACCAGCAAATATTACAAGACAAACCAAAGTAGACAATCCGGGGGACATTTGTTGCTAAACACTACACAAAATGCATAGAAATGCGTGCAAATAAAGTACAAAATACCTATATAAAATACACGCATCATTTGAGAAGGGCCAACCTCCGCATAGCCGCCATCATCATGTCCAGGGGAAGAGTCACAAGACTCCTCCATATCAGAATCAGAAATCTTAAGATGGAACCCACTCTCACCAACCTTACTCTGATTAGCATAAATCCCTTCTCCCTGACAAGCTCGTTTTTCCATTTGCCGTAAGAACTCCTTAGCATTCAGCAAAGTTGAAATCTCCTCAGTTAGAATCAAGACCTCAGAAACCTCAGTGCAACATTTCCTCTTCCGTGCCTTGATGATAGCATCCTTAGTTTGTTTTCCAAACTCTTTTTGTGATACAAATCCATAAGTCCCATACATCCATCTGAATTGCTTTGAACATCAATCTGAGAAAACATACGAGCCATATTGCACACTTTAGGAATATCAAATAGCTTCACCGTAGATTTACCTTTCCCATAGCTCTTACCCTTACTCTGATCAGCAGCACCAAACCGTGTATCTTTTGCTACCAAACATTCTGAGACTTTAAACACCTCTGGCAGTGGCATCACAGAGTTAGAAGCTTCTTACAACTCTTTACCTTTGGACTCAATGGCCACTGACCTAAGGTCCATAAGGAAATTAGGCTCCTTTTGATCTTGTCTTGCAGGAATGGACAGAGTAAAGTCCATGGCCTCCTTCTGTGCATTCCCAGTATCATGGCTTTCCTTAGCAAACGGATTCACCTACTCTGAAATCTCAGGAGTAATGAGATTAATGTCCTGGCTAAACTCATATTCTGGTTCAGAATCACTACTGATATAAGATCACTTCATTAAAAAATTGATCAACCTGCTCTAACGCAGCAGTTCCATTACCAGTCAAACTAGGTTCACTACCTTGAGCAGCAGCTTCCCCCTGAACATGAGCTTCAACCCCCACATGAGCAACAGTCCCATCAGTATAGTGGTGGACTATTGACATCCCCTCTAATGGCATATCAAATGTTTGATTAAAGCTCCTATTATCATCATCCAACCTAGTCCACTCCATGTCTCCTTCAAGCCTACTCACTATTTCCAACTGAATACGCTGATCATGATCTAGGATCCCAGCAGTGCTACCATGACCAGCATAAAGTAAGTAGGGGTCATTTTCTTGTAGATGAGCCAACAACCCAACTTGCATTCCTCCCCTATCCCCTGTGGTGCTATTATCTTCAAAATTCTCCTCCACACTGTGAAATTCTTCAACCGGAGCATCACTCTCATCAATCCATCCTCCTGTACCCCTAACAACATTGCTACCCCCAGGCATATTAGCTTCATGTAAAGTCTGATTCTGGGTTTGAGCATTCCCAGTCCCAAACACAGGCACTCTTTCACTCAGAAAACCATCAGCATTACTTGTCCCAACAACATCCTCCATAACCACATCCTCATTTACAGAAGGTATTGTTCCCTGATTGTGTGTCAGCCCCCCTACACTCATATTACCTAAGTGAAACAGCACAGGACGCGCAAAAGGCCGTGTAGTCACAACAAACTTCATACCCGGTAAAACCCTTCCCCCTGGGGTGAGTCCAAGGTTAAAATCAAGACCTCGTTTAGGGGACTCCCTCCTTCTACTATCTCTTAGACCCATCCCATTCCTTAATCTCACTCTTGAATCCACATACCTTGTAGTGGGTGGAGTAGCCCATAAGTCCAGGTTGAACATGGTATGCGTACTTTGGGTTTGGAAAACTACAAAACCCCTTTCCTGAATTCTTTCAAGCATGCCATTAACACTCGAGACAACAGAATTTAGACTTTCCCGACACTGTTAACCCTTGTGACCCACCTTACCACACCGAATACAGTATTTAAACACTTCCTCATATCTGAATTGGACCCACAATAGATACCCCCTTCCATAGCCAGAAAGAACCCAGACATTAGTGGTTCATTTAACTTTATACAGACCCTAACCCTCATATAGTCATAGTCAGGGACTTGGTTAAAAGGCTCAACAAAGAAGTTCTGGCTAAGAATCTTACCAGCTACTATTGCAACATCCATAGTAAGGTATTCAAAAGGAAGACCACACACTCTGACCCACACCTCCGCAAAAGGAAATCGTACTGTCCTAGGAACAATGTCCTGGTACCATTTTGCAAATACCATAACAGCTCCATCCAGAGTGGTAGTACTCCTTTCCAATAACCCCTGTAAATCCTCCATATCAGAGCAATGCATGACATAGATATCCCCCATTCTAAAAGACTTCACCTTATCTTTCGTACTCTAGCGTTTCTCTATAATGTCATTCATTTTTACCGCCTAAAAAATGCGGTAATCCACTAAGAACTCAGGGATACACTGACCCCAGAAGTCCCTTGATTGACTAAGTTGAGTAGGATCAATGTTAATCACCCCACCAGATCTGGGGAATCACCATAAATTCACATGTAAGGGATTCATTGGTTGAAAATCGGCGTTTTAATGAGTTTGGTGATTGTGGTTCACATCATGATTGTGTTGCTGCACACCCTCACCTTGCCCCTCAACACCATTTGCAAATCGTCCAAATTGATACTCAAATTCCGTTTTTCTGGCTTTGTCCTTTATGATTTGTGAATAAATAAAAGGTTTTGTATTAGTTGATAAATGAGTAATTGAAGATGAGTTAGA
The DNA here is from genome assembly GCF_048544455.1 of Silene latifolia. NCBI lineage: Eukaryota > Viridiplantae > Streptophyta > Magnoliopsida > Caryophyllales > Caryophyllaceae > Silene > Silene latifolia. The sequence goes on along the minus strand of NC_133538.1, from coordinate 123,486,884 downwards.
TGAAGATGGAGTGAACTGTTTCATTGCTTCCGTTTAAATAGGGGAATTACTGAAGGAGCTGAAACATCAAACGTCACTCCAAAACTAGGCAAGAGCAGCTGGGATTAGGTAAAGAAATTTCGAGACCCTCAAAAACCTAACCCCCAATTAAACACACTGTTGTGTATTTGTAAAGATGTGTAATGAAAGTTGTGAACATTGAGGTGCTATTATATATTCGTAATAATTACTTTATTTTTATTATATGAATTATTGTTTGTGAGACGGGTTAATAATAGTGGTATAGTTTGGACTTTCGAGTTGTTTGCTAAAGTCCTTTTGTTTTTGGTTAGTGAGACAAATAAATTGAGTCATGGAAAGTAATTATAAGGTTATGGCATGTGGTATAAGCTGTAAGATGATTGGCAGAAATTGTGGGAGACATAATTAAGGCGGTAGTGTACAAGATTATTTGTTGCGTATGATTTGCAAATTGATGCATTGACTCGCTAGTTCAGGAGGTTGTCTTTGTATGTTCTAGCGGTTTATTCAACCCGTTTTTTTCACCGAAGCCGAGATTGCATTTAATGGGATTTTGGATTTCCGTATTGTATTTTAATTGTCTTTCTCTTTGATCTTGACTCGTAGGTGAGTAGCTTAGAGTATTACACTAAGTGTTGAGCATGGTTCTTTGAACCTTTGATTATATCGATATTGAAATTGGAATTGGTGCCGAGTTATATTAATTATTATGCGTTGGAATCGATATTGAGATGGAAGTATTGTTTTATGGTTTACCCGCCAGTTCACTCACCCCTTGTCCTTGTCTTAGGGCCGACGATGCGAATACGCTACATGTGACTTTGGATTATTATATTATCAGACGAAGTAATAAGTAAGAAGGAGTAGGTTCGAGCTTGAAAAGTTGAGATAAGTTAACGGGGGAGTATTTTTATTATTCTCTGTGTTTATTTTTATTTTATAGTGTGTTTGTTTCCACGCCATGACCAAAATTAAGCTGCGTATTGAGGTACTATCTGTTACTCTGCTCCCCGGCTGACGTGTTTTCTCCCTTTTGGGCTACTCGTCATGGGGGTAGTTCCTTTTTGTCTTCTGGTTCGATTTTCAGGTGACTTTTGCTGCTGTTCAAAAGGATTTTCTTTCAAGTCAAGATTTAGTTTAAAGACTTTGTAAAAGTTTTAGTTCATTTTGTATATTTTATTTTCGTATATTGATTATAACATCCCTTTATTTTGGTCGGTTTTATTTGTAAATATTGATTTTAATTTAGCCGAAAATCAGGGGTGTTACAGGATCAACTCGTGGGGTTTCTCTTGCAACTCTTTTTTTTTCTTCTTTGACCTTCCTAGCATAGGTTAGGACTTCTTAGACTCGATTAGCTTAGGCAAAAGCAACCCCACACTTGATTTCTATCCTCTAAACACAATCAAAACACAATTAACAACCCTCCTTCACTTGCTTTCATGTAAAAAAATGGTTAATTGAATGAATGAAAGCAATAAATTTAAGTAAATACAAGTTAAGGAGTTAGAATATTTACAAATGGTGATTTAGGTAGGACTCCACAAAACTCTACTCCATTTAAAGCTTAATCAAGGGGGAAGAGCTAGAACGTTGTTGATTTATATTGTTTAATCTCGCAAAGAAGTAATCAAAGGCTTGCTCACACTTGATGCAGATATCCCATGGAGACTTGGGATTTTTGTCACTTTCAACGTATGGGAGTCCCACATCAAAGTATTGCTGATAGGGACACTTGTAGCCTTGGTCTAGGATCGTTGCATTTCCGATATAAGGGTTGAATAGCCCTTCAAACTCGTTGTTCCATAAACTGCTTAATTCTTCTATCTTGCTCCTCCGTTGTAAGTGTTATGACTAGGCATAGTCACTTCTTCATTCTTGTCTTTTGAACCATCAAGGTTCTCATTGTTGCTTGTCATATAAGCCGAGATATTCAAGCTCTCTTCGTTAGATTTGTTCCCAAAATACCAAGCTCAAAAAATAGAGCTATCTCAATCTCAACGACATCTTTCTTCCAATTAGGCATCTCCTCTTTATCTCTCCTAATTGGACTTTCTTCCTTAAAAGCGCACGGGATGGGGATCCCAACTTCACATAATTGTCCTTTTTGCTAACATGGTCAATCACAAAGCATGCTTCATCTAGATGGGAAGCTTTCATGACTTTGTTGAGATTAACTGTTACTTTCTCATCCCCAACTTCAAGGTTAACATTCCATATTTCACATTAATTACCGCGCCGAAGGTGTGCAAGAAAGGTCTCCCAAGAATGATTGGTATGTTAACATCTTCTGCCATATTCACAATAACGAAATCCACTGGTATGAAAAACTTCCCTACCCTTACGGGTACATCTTCTAACACTCCAAGTGGCTTCTTAGTAGAGCGATCCGCCATTGTTAATGTTATGCTTGTACACTTCAACTCTCCCATTCCTTACCTTTAACATACCGAATATGGCATGACACTAACATTAGTACCAATATCACATAAGGCTTGCTCAATGGTGGTGTCACCTATTGTGAACGGAATAGAAAAGCTTACGGGATCCTTAAGCTTATGTGGTAAATTTCCTTGGATAATTGTGCTTCTTGTATCGGCAAAGGCCATAGTTTCCATCTTACCAATTGACCTTTTCTTGGTGAAAATGTCCTTCATGTACTACGCATATGCCCGTACATGTGTGATCAATTCCGTAAATGGTACAGACACTTTCAAATTTTTCACAATTTTCATGAACTTGCCAAGTTGTTTATCGAACTTGAGCTTGGCTTGTCTACTTTGAAAGGGCAACCTAACAATGATAGGCTCTTCTTGATTTCTCTTTTCTTCCTTTCTCTTCTTCAAATCTTCATTTGTAGTGGAGTCTACCACTTTGTCATTTGTCTTCAACGCTTCTTTTTCTCTCTCTTTTCCCAACATTGTCTCTTCCACTACACCTTTGCCTTTGTTTCTTGCTTCAACAATATCTTTCTTAATAGGTGTTTTAGCCAGAATTCTCACGGAGGTAATGTCCTGCTAGGGAAGAATTTGCAGGGTAATCTAACTCAAAACAAATAGCCTCACTAGTATGATGGAATGAATAAAGGAATAAATGCAAAAGTAAGACACATATATTTATACGTGAAAAAACCCTGGAAATAAGGGAAAAAACCACGGGCACCAAGCCAGGAGGTATTATTACTATGACTTTTGATACCCTGATAGGGAATATGTATGTCAGGCGAAATATAAAGTACGACTGCTTAGTAGAAATGTTAAATATGGTGTTGAATATAAGTATGAAAGTAAAGTGAGAGTAAGTAAGTGTGTGAGAAAGTAATCCTCTTCTCATTTTCTTCTTCTTCTTCTATTTATAGTAGCCTTGCAACGGTCTCTTCAGGGTGGTTGAGGGTTTCCTGATAAATAGGACTCGTGCCCTATTTATCCGGGGATGGTTGGTTGACTCTTATAATCTTCCAGCCGTTATTCTTGCTTAGTCAAATCCTCAATGCTCTTTGTGTGGAATGTTGAATGGGTTTTCCTTGATTGTAGGAACTATTTTCCTAAGTCTTGACCGTTCTTTAGTTGTTGCATGCCTTGTCCTGATGTTGTTGACTTTTGGGCTGATGAGATATCCCTTCGGGCCAGGCATAATAGATGCTTGTCCGGTCTTTCCCTCCTGGTTGGTGCCTGCTCAGGCGTTCTAATGCTTTGTGGGATAACTTTTATTCAGGCTTGGCTTTGGGTATTGCCTGACTTATATCTGACTGGGCAGGGTAATTCTGGGCCCAACAATTGCCCCTTATCTTCTTATTTCCAATGGTTGTGGCCAGGTATAAGGAGATAAAAATTCGAGCCAAGCAAAAAATGTATAAAATTATTTTATCGGAAAGAGTTTGAGTTTCTTTCAACTTCTATAACGGCTAGTCTCCATAAATGAGGTAGGTTCATCAAACCCTAGGAGAGTCATGATTAGGTTTGTCCACTTGTGTTATCTGTTTGTGTTTTTGCGGCTATAAATATCTTTGCACCGTTTGCATTGCTTCCATATTCTCATTCTCTAAAAACTTCTTTCTTTCTCTATAATTCCTTTTGAGAATTTGGCTTCTCTAAAAAAAATCAATGTTCAATTCAAACTAAAAAATGACCGGAGGAAGAAGAAAGACAGCTGCGTCCAAGGCTGTTGCTGAGGTTAAAAAGGTTCTTGTGGTTGTTGATGTTCCTGAAATCATTCTTGAGGATGAAGTTGTGGAGGTTCTTGCTCCTCCAAAAATTATGTCCATGACGCACAGGGGAGTCACTTTTGCCCCTGTGAAGTCTTCGTCTGCTTCCTTTCCTGAGGCTATTCAATTGAAGCCTTCTTTTGTGCACTATTTGAAAGGTAGGGGTCTTCTCCCTGCTAAGGTTGAAGTTTGGATTCCTGAGAATGGTCCAGTCAGGGCTAGTTGGTGTAGTCCTGGCTGGTTTTGTATTTTTGAGTGGGCGTTCAAAGGAGGCTGTCTGCTTCCACTTTCTCCGTTTATGGCTGAAGTTCTCAGGGCCGTTAGTGTTCCTCCTTTCCAACTCATGCCAATGGTTTGGAAAATTGTTCATTCTGTTGACAATTGTGTGCCAAGCAGAAGTTGGTGATTACTTTTGAAGATTTTAAGAACGTTTACCATTTGAAGAGCAATTCTACTGGGCGTTTCTATCTTCGAGTCAGGTCAAAGATGGCTCATCTGATTACCAACTTTGATTCAGGTGATGACAAGGGTTGGGCACAGACCTATATGTTTGTCAAGGTTGATTCCATTGCCCCTGACTTGGATTATCTCAGCTATCCTACCGTTGAGGGAGGTAATTTTCTTTTTCCTGGATTCAATTTTGGTTACAAATAGCTTATTAATTATTGAAAATAGGATTACTTGAATTGTCATTGTAGTGGCTGATTGGGCTAATAATCGTGATGCTGAGGGATCGGCTGACCGGATTGTTGCTTTCATGGCCCTGCCTAATGAGGAGAGGGCGTGGCCTGCCTGTCTAGGGCTAGCACCTATGCCTCGTTTTAAGAAGGCTAATTTGAGCACCTATAAAGCTGTTAATGGTGTCAAAGCTTCAGGGGCTTCTTCGTCAGGAAGTAAGTTTTTTGCCTTTTCTTTGTGAATTGTTTTGTCTGAACACATGTTAGTATTACTGATGTAGAGTCTCGTCGTGTAGCTACCATGGCTTCCGCCAGGATTGCTAGCTTTGGGTTATCTTTGGTGAAGGCAGGCGTCTTCCAGATCACATGAGAAGAATCACTAATCAGTGACAGGGAGTGATAGTACGTTGTAGGTTCAGGCACCTATTCAGCAAACATAATTGGTGTCTCCTCTAAAGGTTGTGGTTGATGAGCCTCATCGTGCTGATAAGAGGAATAGGCCTGATGAGACTTCAGAGGGAGTTGATGAGGTTAGGGGGGTTAGGGCCAGGCTTGACGAGGTCCAATTTGCCAAGGAACAGATCCAAGCCCATTCTTTCTTGGTTGATGATCCCTTCTATAACTATCAAGCTGAGGAATCGTCTGCTCGTGCTTTGGCTGATATGTATCATTCCAGAGATTATGTTGTTAACTTGGTTGTTATGCTGCAGGAGGTAATGATTCTGTTCTCTTTAATTTTATTTTGGTTGTGTGTTTTTTGTTTTGTTTTGCCTGATTGGTGGTCTTTTTGTAGAATGTGAATGATATGTTAAGGGGTGCCTGTCAGCTGGAGTCTGCAAATGGTGTCAAGGACATTTTGGACTGGGAGGTGCAATGCCTGAAGAAGGATGTTGCATCCTTGAAAACATATTTGGAGGTGGTCAAAGCGAAGAATGAATCTTTGAGGAAGGACAATGAGGCAGGGAAAGCGTGGTTGGTTGTGGAGACATCAAAGTTGGGTTCTGCTCAGAATGTTGTGAAGTCTATCAAGGCCAAGCTTGATATTGTTCAGGAGGAGTTACAGGCTGAAAAGCAAGCTATGCAGGATCAGCTGAAGGTGAATGAGAAGCTAGCTGTTGAGAGGGATTTGGTGTAAGGTAGATACAAGGAGCCCATTGAAGTTAGGCCATATTGGAACCCTGATCAGGAGATGGCTGACCTCAATGCCACTAATCCTGACCTTTGCAAATTGCATGTTGATGATGAGTTTGACTCTCACCCATCTAAGGGAAAAAGCGGTGAGCCCGATGATGAAGAGGAGGAGGAGCCAACTGATGAGGGTATTAGTTCTGCTACTGCTTCCAAGGCAGGCTAATTAACTTAGTTTTTAAAGCAGCTGTTTTTTTGCCTATCGAGGGGGGATGTTCCCTGGACAAACAATTTTAGATATTGCTGGTATTTTGTCCTACCCAGGAGGGATGTTCCCTGGGCATCTTTGGATATGTTTCTTTTTTTTTTATGCAATTTGAAGGCGTTTTTCTGTTCCTTTGAATATCTTGGTTTGCTACCTGTAATAATGCAGTTCAAAGTATTTTGTTAGAGAAATGCCTGTCAGGACGGGTTATGGCCCTCAATCCTTTTTAGGAAATCATGGCTTTTTGCCTATCAGGAGGACTTTTCTGGGTAAGAGGGGTGGTTGCTAGTTAGGAGGGCTTATGGCCCTCAGCCTGTTATGAGGGCTTTAAGACAAGTGGACTGGTCTTTTCCACCATCATACTTGTCTTTTTATTTTTTTTACTGAGCTCAGGTTTTTGTATATGTTTGTTTGGGTCAGGCAGGCAGGTGCCAAGTTTTGTGATGCATTTCTGAGATGCTGTTCAGGATGGGGGGAGTGGCCCTCAATCCTGAACATTTGTTTGAGCCTGTGTGTAATGATCTATATAATATATGGAAGAAAGGCGTAAAACAAGTTTTCAGGATTAAACATAGCAAGGATATAATAGGTAGACATGGTAGAATTTGTACTTAAATAAAGAAGACGAATATTTAGGCAAGATGATAGTTAGCAGAAAAACATACCATGTTAAGGTCGCATGATTTTATTCAGGGGTTTTCCATATAAAATTTTTTATAGGCAAGAGATAGAGTTAATGGCCTTACCTGATTTGGATTATAGGATATCAAGTTTATACATGGAGTAGTTTTTGGTGGAAATGTTCCAAGATCTGGGGATCATTTCTCCATCCAGGGTTTGTAGCCTGTAGGCTCCATGTCCTACTATTGAATCAATCGGGTAAGGTCATTCCCATGCAGGAGCTCGCTTGCCATCATTTTTGTCCTTGGTATTTGGCAAGACTTTCTGTAGGACCAGGTCTCCTTATTTGAATACCCTGATGTTTACATTTTTGTTGTAGCTTCTGGCTACTGTTTTCTAGTATGAAGCTATTCTGATCTTGGCTGCATCTCTTAATTCTTCAGCCAGGGTCAGGCTGTCTTGCAGTTGTGGCTTGTTTTCTTCTATAGTGTTCAGCCTACTTCTGGTGGTTGGTACATGGATTTCTGCTGGAATTACTTCTTCACAACCATAGACCAGGGAGTAAGGGGTATGGCCTATGGATGTCTTGGGTGTGGTCTTGTCAGCCCAGAGGACTAAAGGGAGTTCTTCAGCCCATCTGCCTTTTCTTCTCTTTAATTTTTTCTTCAGACAGCTAATTACTACTTTGTTGCGGGATTCTGCCTGGCCATTGGCTTTTGGGTAGCCTGGCGTGGAGGTTACCAGGTTGATATTTCATTGTGCACAAAAGTCATTGTCCTTTTTCCCACGAACTGAGTACTATTGTCACAAACTATTTCTGAGCGGATGCCATATCTACATATGATATTATGTTTGATAAATAATATGACATCCTTCTCTTTGACTTGCCTGTTTGAGTCTGCCTCTATCCATTTTGAAAAGTAGTCGGTCATGGCTAATATAGAAACTTTTTGTACGGGAGCTTGGGGTAGTTTGCCTACAATGTCCATTCCCCACTTCATAAACGGCCAGGGAGCTGAGATGGAGTGTAGTAGCTTTGATGGTTGGTGAATGTATGGAGAATGGAGTTAGCAGGCTTCATATTTGGAGCTATAAGCTATGCAATCAGCTCTAAGGGTTGGCCAGAAGTAGTCTGTCCTTAGGACTTTGCTTGCCAGGTTTCCGCCACCTTTGTGATTTCCACAATATCCGTCATGTATGTCCTCAATAACCTATTTAGCTTCATGAGGTTCCAAGCATCGCAGATAAGGTCCAGCCTGAGACTTTTCGAACAATATGTTATTTATAATAGTATAGGTGGAAGCTTTAATTCTAAGGGCCCTTCCTTCATGCCTGTCTTTAGGTAGTGTACCCTGTAAGAACCAATTATAGTATGGTTTGGTCCAAGAGTATGTGTCCTCATTGATGGGACAAGTTTGGTCAGGCTTTTTAATGGTTGGTTCTAATAGATGAACAATAGGTATTTTATCAAATACAGCTGGACTGAAATTTGATCCCAGACTGGCTAGGGCATCAGCCTGAGTGTTTAAGTCTCTTAGTTTTGATCAATATCAAATGAATTGAACTTTTTGCAAAGGTTTTTGACGTAGTCTAAATAAAGAATCATTTTGGAATCCTTTGCAGCAGATGTTCCTTTCACTTGATTGGAAATTAAAAGGGAGTCAGTTTTTACCTTGAGATTTTTCACACCAAGATCTATACATACCTTGAGTCCAGCTATCAGGGCTTCATATTCAGCTTCAATGTTTGTTGCTTTGAACTCACAACTAATAGCTTGAGCAATTAGGTTTCCCTGTGGTGATTTTAGTACTAATCCTAGGCCAGATCCTCTCATATGTGTTGCTCCATCTACGTGTAAGGTCCATTTCCTGCCTAATGTATAGGTGTATAGATGGTTGACCTCTTTTATGAGGTCAGGTTCTAGGTTGGGACTAACTTCAGCCACAAAGTCTGCTAATGCCTGAGATTTAATGGCTATCCTAGGTTCAAAGGTTATGTCATAAGTACTTAGTTGTACTGAACATTTTGCCATTCTGCCTGAAAGTTCAGGTTTTCTCAGGACAGATTTGATAAGCAGGTTGGTCCTGACAATTATTGGGTGACTCTCAAAGTAATGTCTAAGTTTAGTACAAGATATAATTAAAGCAAGTACATATCTTTCAAGTAGTCCATACCTTGTTTCTGCATCCATGAGGCTTTTACTTACATAGTAGACAGGGTGTTGTTGGCCTTCAACCTCTTTGGTTAGAACTCCACTTACTGCTATTTCAGTGACTGATAAATAAACCCTCAGGGGTTCTCCTTTGTTAGGTTTGGGCAGCAGTGGAGGAGTAGCCAGGTAGGTTTCTAAATCTTGGAAGGCTGTTTCGTGGTCAGTCATCCATTTGAATGATTTGTTCTTCCTGAGGAGGTCATAGAAGGATCTGCATCTTTCAGATGACCAGGATATGAATCTGTTCAGGGCTGCAACACTTCCTGTTAATCTTTGGATATCTTTAACTGTTTTGGGAGATTCTAATTCAAAGTTAGCTTTTATCTGTTCTGGGTTGGCTTCAATCCCTCTTTTTGTCACCATGTATCCAAGGAATTTGCCTGACGAGACTCCAAAGTGGCATTTGGAAGGGTTGAGCTTCATATTGAATTCTTCCAGGATCTTAAAGGCTACTTCTAAATCTTTTACATGATCTCCAACCTTCTTTGATTTAACCACCATATCATCAATGTAAACCTCCATTGGGTCACCTATTTGATCTTTGAACATCATGTTGACCAGGCGTTGGTAGGTTGCCCCTACATTCTTCAGGCCAAGGGGCATGGCTGTGTAATAATATATGCCCCTTTTCGTGATGAATGCAGTGTTTTCCTGGTCAGCTGGGTGCATCTTGTTCTGGTTGAATCCACTAGAAGCATCCATAAATGTTAATAGCAAGTGCCATGTTGTAACATCTACCATGGCATCAATATGAGGAAGTGGGAATGGATCCTTTGGGCAGGCTTTGTTTAGGTCTGTGTAGTCTACACAAACTCTCCACTTTCCTTTTTTCTTTTGTACCACAACCACATTTGCTAGCCATTCAGGGTATATTACTTCTCTGATCATTCCCATATCTAGGAGTTTTTCCACCTCTTCATTAATGAGTGTGTTGCGTTCAGGGGCAAACTTTCTCCTTTTCTGTTGCACAGGCTTAAACGATTTGTCAATATTAAGTTTATGGGTAATAATATTGGCATCTATACCAGTCCTATCAAAGTAGGACCAGGCAAAGCATGAAAATTTATTCTTAAGATAACTTACTAGTTCTGGTCTGATATTGTCAGGGACATCAGATCCTACCAGTATATGCCTGTCAGGATACTCAGGGTCTAAAATTACCTGATTTGTCTCCATTTTAATTTCTGCCACATAAGTGCCCCTGACAGGGTACTGTAATTGCTAGGCGAGAGACTTACCTGCCTGGGAAAGTTTTAATGATTCAGTGTAACATTCCTGGGCAGATTTTTGTTCACCTTTCATGGTTGCTATTCCCCACTCTGTTGGTATTATGACGCATTGGTGATATGTTGAAGGGATAGCTCGGACATTATGGATCTAAGATCTGCCTAGGATGGCATTGTAGGATGACAGGCAATCAAGGACTCCAAATCTCTCATATGAGGAGACTCCTTCAACGTATGTTGGCAGGTAGATTTCTCCCAGAGTGTTCTTTGTTTCACCACTGAATCCTACCAGGACATTTGATTTCTTTATGATCTGGCTTTCATAAATCTTCATTGCTTTCAGGACTTCAAGCATAATTAGGTTGACTAAGCTGCCATCATCTACTAAAATTCTGAGGACACGTGCGGTTCCTATTTGCATGGTAATGACCAGGCCGTCATGATGGACATTAGAGATTTCCTGCATGTCAGTATCATCAAAAGTAATCTGAGGTAAATTTTTAGGTTTAAAAGGAGATTTCATTTTTGACTCCCTGGCTATTTTCTTTGCAGCAGAGCTGGTCAGGCCGCAGATTTCATATCCTCCATTGATGAACTTGACTTCATAGATGGGTGGTGCTGGAGGCAGGTCACGTTGTGGTCTTTCCTGGTCCTTTCTTGTTTTGTTGTCTTCCCTGCTCTTTGATGGTATTAGATCTTTCAGGTAGCCTTTCTTTAACAGGTAAGCCACTTGCTTGCGTAGTCCCAGGCATTCCTCTATTGTATGTCCTATGTCCATGTGAAACTCACACCATCTTGTTGTGTCTTTCCTTGAGTTATGGTTATGTGTCTTATTTGGCCACTTGACATTGTCTCCCATGTTGTCAAGCCTTTTGATCAATCATGCAGTGTCAACAGAGAAGTTATATTCTTGAATAGGGGGATAAGTGTAGGAGTTACGTTGTTGCTCATGTGCATAGTTGACTTCTGATCTGTCAGGCCTGGTATAAGGGGATGGCCTGGAACTGCTTCCTCTGTGATTGGAACTTTTTCTATTGTATCTGTCATATCCTGAATATTTATCAGTGGTATCTGCTTTAAAACTTGTATCCTCTTCCAGCCTGATGTAGCCAAGGGCTAATGCCTGGATGTCTTCAAAGGTCAAGCAAGGCTTCATAGTCATTTCATCATAGAAAACGATGTCCAATGGTAGTCCCTGCCTGAAAGCTTTCCACGGCTGTTCCAACGTCACATTTGGGAATTGATACTTTCTCCTTGTTGAATCTGGTCATGAATACTCTGATTGATTCGCCAGGCTTTTGCTTGATCATGTACAGGTCGCTGGATCTCTTTTCAAGTTCCCTGTTGCTGGCGAATTGGTGGTTAAAGGAGTTTATCAGATCAACAAAGGACTTGATGCTTCCATTTGGTAGATTTATGTACCATTGTAGGGCAGGCCCATTCAAGGATGTTCCAAATCCCTTGCACATACATACTTGTCATAGTTCATTGGGTATTGAGGCTACTAACATTCTTTGTTTGTAGTAGGCTACATGGTTTTGTGGGTCTATAGTTCCATTATAGACTCTCATTGATGGCACCACAAACGTTTTTGGTAGATCTATCTTTGCTATCTCATCCACGATGGGTGAGTCAGCATGGCTTTCTAGATTGGCTTCTTCAATGGGTGTACGTACTCCAGGGATCTTCTCAAATTTCTCATGGAGTTTCTAGATTTCCTGGAGCATGGCCCTTATTATTGTTGTGTTAGTTTGATCTGGTATAGCCTCTTCATTTGGAATATCTTCTGAGTCTGTATCACCTTCTCCTACTTTGGATTTTGATGGAGTTGGAGTACCAAAGTTGCAGAAATCAATGTTCCTGGTGATTGAGGAGAATGGCGTGTCAGGCTGGATCTTTAACTTTGAGCCTGAGGCTTTGTCTCCTAGTCTTTGTTTCAGACTTGATTTTGATTCCTTTAGTTTCTTGACTTCAGCTTCAGCCTAGGGTTGTTGTTCAATGCTATCTCCAGTCATTTTTTGGAATTGTTTTTGTGTTGTTTGGATTTTGATTTTGATTATTTTTTAGCTAGATGCCTCACGGTGGGCGCCAATTGTTTTAGCAGGAATTCTCACGGAGATAATGTCCTGTCAGGGAAGAATTTGCAGGGTAATGTAACTCAAAACAAATAGCCTGACTAGTATGATGGAATGAATAAAGGAATAAATGCAAAAGTAAGACACTGAGATTTATACGTGGAAAAACCCTGGGAATAAGTGAAAAAACCACGGGCACCAAGTCAGGAGGGATTATTACTATGACTTTTGATACCTTGACATGAAATATATATGTCAGGCGAAATATATAGTACGGCTACTTAGTAACAATGTTAAATATCAGGGTAGTGTTCGGGCCGACAAACGAGGATATCCCCTTAGGACTGAGTGGGAGAGCCGGATCAAGAGGCGTATTACCCAGTGTATAGGCCATGCCGTCACCGCAAAGAAAAAGCCGGTGTGGCTTACCGTCACAAATTGGGAGAAATTGAAGAAAAGGCCAATAGAGAATCCCGAATTTGCTAAAACTTCGGAAATAAATAAGGTAAATAGAAGGTCGGGATCGAAATATGGGAAAGCATTAGCAACTCACACTCTCGGAAGGAAGAATGTAGTTTTGGCTTTTAAGGAATTGGTAAGTACATTTGAGTTCCCAAATTTATAAAATTTCTTATTTCATTTAAGTATTTATTTTTAGTGTATTTCATAACTTAGTTTTCTCATAACAAAAAATTAAAGATTATCGATCTATAATACGGAGTAATATTTTTTTCATATAATTTTTTCAGGGTGCTGAAACCACACCGTACAAGCTCATGGAGAAGTCCAAGAAAGATAAGCATGGCAACTGGATTAACCCTCGAGCAGAAGAGACCTGATGTGTGCATTTCTTATAGACCTTTTTAGGCCTTTTTAGCACACATTTCCTTGCTTATTTCGTAATATTTCATTACAAATGCCCCCGAATAGTCTACTTTGGTTTGTTTTACATTTTTTGCAGGTACGAACCGGAATGACTGGAAATCACCCTATTTGTGGTCCTCCAAGCTTGCTTAAGAGAGTCGGCGTGAAACCTTACCGTCTTGAGATGCGTGAAGGCATCCAAAGGATTAGGAGAACACACGAGAAGTAAAGACCTCTCGATCGAACTCCCAATTAGCTCGATCGAGAGGCATGTGTGTCAAGAACCCCTCTATCGAGATGTCCTGTTCTCGTTGGAGTGAATGCAAAGGTGAAGGCCTCGATCGAGAGACCACTGTTCTCGATCGAGGGATATACTTAGGGAAAGCTCTCGATCGAGCAATTGTGGAGTTCGATCGAGAGGCCACGCGCTAATGGGCTTTGGATCGATTGTGTTGTTATTTTTTACGCTTTGTTTCTTTGCTATTTTTCTTATAAATAGGCAAGGAATACTAGAGACCTAATCATCAGATTTTAGACGTAGAACAAAGGCTGTTGCTTTAGTCTTTGAATCGGAAATACTTTTCATCGCCATTTCTCAATTCTTCCCTCGTTAAATTCGGTATTATCATTAATATAATTTCAGTTCAGTTTCATTTATCATGTTATCTATTGTCATTTGCTTCGCTATTATTGTTCTTCATTTCGACCATGAATAGCTAATAGTCTTGCTAGGATTTAGGGTAGCCATGGCGTAGGAAGGGCGATTTAATTAGAATACCCGTAGTCTATTTGTATGCATCTGTTGTTTTAATATCTTTTAATTGTTTGAGTCGACGCACTCAATTAACTATCTCGATATCCTCTTCTCCTAGATCGAAAGATTGAAAAAGGGGTAGTTCTGCAGCGTTTCATTAGGATTTATACTAGCTAGGGCGAAAGCTAAACTAGTATTGCTTAGGGCGAACTAAGGACGGAAAGGAGACGTTTATTACCCACAGATTGAATTTAGGGCATTCATGATTTAGTCCGGACTTTAGAAGCCATGGTGAACCGACAATCCTAGTACCTTTCTCTCTTATTCATCTCTATTTTATTTCTTTCTCGTTCCTTTTACTCTCTCCTTTGCCCATAGTCTTTTAGAAAAACAAACAACAAACCCCCCATCTTGGTTACTTTCGACAGACCTAGTTGACTATAGGATTCCCATCTCCCTGTGGATTCGATACCCGACTGCCTCTGCTACATTCAGTTGAGACCCGTTGGTTTTATCTTTGACAGGGTTGCGACAGCGGTGTTAAATTTTGGCGCCGTTGTCGGGGAGGCGGTGCAATTTTATAGTTTCTTTGTTACTCGTTTGTCTCCGGGAATTTATTCCTTGAGACAGTTCTCATTCTTGGCCCGAGTGTTTTTGTGCTTACAGGTTATAGTTCAGCTATGGAGGTAATCTGTGGAAGATGTGGCGAATGGGGACACAATCCCATTTCATGTATGGCTATATCCGAGAGAGTTCTAGCCTATCGGAAGTTTAGGCAAGGAGGCTCTTCCTTTGAGCTTTATGCTGACAATATTCAGGTCGAGAACAATCTTAAGGCCGCCATTCACACACAACATCTTGAGCAGGAATCTGGTGCGGATGCCTTCCGTGAACTGCTCGAAAAGTGTGAGTCAATGTGCTTAGAGGAAGACCCGGTAAATGCAATAAGTTTGAGGAGTGGTCGCACTTATGACGGACCAGAACATACTCCAGAAAGTTCAAATGCCAAGGCAGGGATTACTGTTCAGCAAAATGACGAATAACTGCTGAAGGGTGGTCGATCGAGTGAACCTACCTCTCGATCGACCAGTGCTGATGAAGAAATCCCTCGATCGAGAGCCGATACCTCTCGATCGAGTGAGCTACACAATGAAACCTCTCGATCGAGAGAAATTAGTAAGAAAAGCTCTCGATCGAGCACTTCTGAGCCTCGATCGAGAGATACTGAGCCTGCGAACACGCATCCCAATGGTGGACGTAGAGGGGTACCCTCCTGTGCTGCGAGGGTGTCAAGAACTGATAAAGGTAAAGAGAAAGAAGAGGACCCACTTCCTATGGTCAAGGTCCCTTATCCGAGTCGATTGCCCGACACGAAGACGGAGACACAATTCAGCAAATTCGCGGATATGGTAAGAAATATTTAGGTAACCATTCCTTTTGCTGAGTTAATTACCCAAATACCTCCTTACGCAAAATTTATGAAAGATATTATTACGCGTAAGAGGGAATTTGGAGAAACAGCTACTGTCGCTTTCATGGAAGAGTCTAGTAGTTTAATTTCGGGAAAGTCTCCCCCTAAATTGAAAGACTCGGGTAGTTTCTCTATTTCTTGTGTTATAGGAGATATGGTGATAAATAGGGCGTTGTGTGACCTTGGAGCTAGTGTTAGTGTCATGCCCTATTCTATCTTTTCTAAGCTAAAATTGGGTCACCTAAAAATGACCAATATCACCCTACAGATGGCCGACAGATCTGTTAGACGGCCCTTAGGTATCTTAGAGGATGTGCCTGTCAAGGTGGGCAAATTATTTATTCCAGTGGACTTTATTGTATTAGATATTGCTGAGGATACCCGTACCCAGATTATTCTGTGTAGACCTTTTTTGTGTACAGCTGGAGCTATTATTGATGTCAAACTCGGGCGTTTGACTCTAGAGGTAGGGGATGATGTGATTACATTTAGTTTGCCCGAGACCTTGTCTAGACCAATGATAGAGGATACTTGTTATTCTGTTGATATTGTTGATGAGTCTTCTTACGAGTTTTGGTCGGATTCCTTGGTTAAGGATCCGCAGGAGTCATTGATGTTTCTAGATGAGTGTGCAGATTTTTCAGATGACGAGGATGATGTCGAGGAGTTGCTTGGAATTGCCACAGATGAGATAGAGCTGTCTGACGTTCAGCTGGAACAGGTAGAAAACTTGGCACATACTTTGTGCTCAGTCGAGGTAAAGGTCCCCGAGCGTAAGGCTCTTCCCTCCCATCTTCAGTATGCTTTCCTTGATGATACTGAACAGTTCCCAGTGATTGTGAGTGCTAAGCTCAACGACGAACAGTTAACTGCTTTATTGACTGTTCTTAAGAGAAATAGGAAGGCGATGGGATATTCGTTGGATGACCTTAAGGACATTAGCCCTGATGTTTGCATGCACAGGATTGAGCTAGAGGATGATCACAAACCTTGCATACAGGGTCAGCGAAAGCTGAATTCGAAGATGGAAGAGGTTGTGACGGCTGAGGTTACGAAACTACTCGACGCAAGTATTGTTTATTCAGTTGGGAATTCTAAATGGGTAAGTCCCGTTCAGGTGGTACCTAAGAAAGGAGGTACTACAGTTGTCCGAAATGAAAATAATGAGCTAATACCTACTAGACTAGTGACCGGGTGGCGGATGTGTATAGATTATCGGCAATTAATTGCCGCCACCAAGAAAGATCATTTCCCCCTTCCTTTCATTGATCAGATGATAGAGAGATTGGCTTCTCATGAGTTTTTCTGTTATCTGGATGGGTACCCAGGGTTCTTTCAGATCCCTATTCATCCAGATGATCAGGAAAAGACTACTTTTACTTGTCCGAAGGGTGTTTTTGCTTATCACAGGATGCCTTTTTGTTTGTGTAATGCCCCTGCTACCTTTCAGAGGTGTATGATGGGGATCTTTTCTGAGTATATCGAGTCTATCATGGAAGTCTTTATGGACGACTTCAGTGTCTATGGGAATGACTTTGATAATTGTTTAGCTAACCTTGATAAAGTTTTGCAGCGATGTATTGAGGTTAATCTGGTACTAAACTGGGAGAAGTGCAATTTTATGGTGAATGAGGGCGTAGTCCTTGGGCACTTAGTCTCCAACAGGGGTATTGAGGTAGACAAAGCAAAGGTGCAAGTAATCGAGCAATTCCCCCCTCTAGTTAATGTTAAGGGGGTGAGGAGTTTCCTTGGTCACGCTGGCTTTTATCGTCGGTTTATCAAGGACTTCTCAAAGATTGCTCGACCGCTTACACAGTTGCTTTTAAAGGATGCTCCTTTTGATTTTAATGATGAATGTCTTTCTGCTTTTAACACTTTGAAGCAGGCTTTGGTCTCTGCACCCATTATCCAGCCTCCGGACTGGAAGCTACCTTTCGAGATTATGTGCGATGCCAGTGATTATGCACTAGGAGCGGTGCTAGGCTAGCGGAAAGACAAGGCGCTGAGTGCGATCAATTATGCGAGCCGAACTCTGGATGAGGCTCAAGTGAAATATGCTACCACGGAGAAGGAGCTGTTAGCTGTTGTTTATGCGTTAGATAACTTTAGATCGTATTTGTTGGGTTCTAAAGTTATCATTTTTACAGATCATGCAGCGCTGAAACACCTTCTGAACAAGAAGGAAGCTAAGCCCAGATTGTTGAGATGGATACTGCTCTTACAGGAGTTTGACTTGGAGATTAAGGATAAGAAGGGAGCAGAAAATGTCGTAGCCGACCATTTGTCGCGTCTGACACAGCACGAGAGGGAGGATTCTCTTCCTATTAATGATTCATTTGCTGATGACTATTTATTTTCTGTTGATGTTTTTTCTGTGACTTCTGTGAATTCTAAGGATGGTGCTGAACCTTGGTTTGCAGACTATGCTAACTTTTTGTCGATCGACATCGCCACCGGATTTATCTCATCGCCAGCCGCAAGAGATTCTTACACGATGCACGGCAATATTTCTGGGATGACCCTTATTTATTTAAGGAGTATGCAGACGGACTCTACAGACGGTGTATTCCGCAGTGGGAGACCAAAGCTATCCTAGAAGGCTGTCATTCGGCTCCTTGTGGAGGACACCACGGTCCATCACGTACCGTGGCTAAGGTATTGCAGTCAGGTTTTTATTGGCCAACTCTTTTCGCTGACACTAAATTTTTTGTTGCTAGCTGTGATGCTTCTCAAAGAACGGGAAACATTTCCAAGAGACATGAGATGCCTCAGAACGGCATCTTAGAGGTTGAGATTTTCGATGTATGGGGCATCGATTATCAAGGGCCATTCCCGTCTAGCCAGGGTAACAGGTATATTCTGGTAGCTGTAGATTATGTGTCTAAGTGGGTGGAGGCGATTGCCACTCCCAATTATGATGCCAGGACTGTGATTAAGCTGTTTCGTAAGATTATTTTTCCCCGTTTTGGTGTCCCTAGGGTCGTCATTAGCGATAGGGGTATGCATTTTAGAGAACAACAGTTGAGTGCTTTGCTGTCTAAATATGGTGTCAAACACCGTAGGGGTTTGGGGTATCATCCTCAGACTAGCGGACAGGTTGAGGTCTTTAATAGGGATTTAAAAGAGATATTAAGCAAGGTAGTGTCTAAATCACGGAAAGACTGGAGTGCTAAATTAGAGGACACGTTGTGGGCTTATAGAAAGGCTTTTAAGACACCAATCGGTGCTTCACCGTATCGTTTAGTGTATGGAAAGTCTTGTCATTTACCTGTTGAGCTAGAACATAAAGCCTGGTGGGCTATCCGCCAGCTTAGTTATGATGCTGACTTGTGTGGTGAGAAGCGTTTATTGAAACTCGGACGCTTGGAGGAGTTTCGGCTGAACGCTTATGATAGCTCCCGAATTTATAAGGAGAAGACTAAGCGTTGGCACGATAAGAGGATTGTACCCCGTGAGTTCCATGTTGGGCAAAAGGTGTTACTGTTTAATGCCCGGTTGAGATTGTTTCCTGGTAAGCTGAAGTCCAGGTGGAGTGGTCCGTACACGGTGACTGGCGTCACAAAATTTGGATCTGTTGAGTTAGAGGACTCCGAAGGGAATCGCTTCAAAGTTAATGGTCATCTTGTGAAGCACTATTATGGGGCTGATGCTGTTGTTGGCCGCGTCGAAGTTCTCTTTTTCGACGCGATGGCAGAGCGTGATGTTTGACGCTTATAGGTCGTGCGGGACCTCATAAACCTGCGCTTTTCGGGAGGCAACCCGATTGTATTTTGTTGTTTTTGTTTTTGAAACTTTTGACACTCTTTATTTCTGTTTGGTATGCGTTTGAAAAACTTTAATAGAGTTTATGCGTGAATTGTACAAAGACAGTCTGTATCATCGTTGCTTTATCGATGCAATGTGACTCTCGATCGAGTAGTTTTCTTAATCGATCGAGTGGTCCTTTCCTTTCAAAGCTCTCGATCGACCTACTATGTGTTTCGATCGAGTATTTGCACTGCTTAAAGCCTCGATCGAGTGTTATGTGTCTCGATCGAGTACCATTCTCCTTTCGATCGAGCGGACTCTTTATCGATCGAGAACCCTACCAACCTCTCTTCCTGGTTCGGTTTGGGGAGGTCCGTGGTTTGCGCGCTCTTGTAAGTTTTCGGCTCTCCCTCTCTTTAGTCTGCATTTCTTTTCCTTTACTTTGTACAATGGGGACATTGTACAGTTTGGTTTGGGGAGGGTATGCATCCATATCGTGTCTGCATATTGTTTTTATTATATTTCTGTTATCACGTTTAGTTACGTTTGCATTGTTTTTCATTCAAAAAAAAAAAAAAAAAAATCCACAAAAACTTAAAGTTTCGAAAAAATCGAAAACAAAAATCATGTTTATTTTTGCATTTTAGGCTGAGTCTGATTGGAGTTTTTCACTGCTGATAACTGTCTTTTTGCTTAAGTCTTGCATTGTTTCACATCTCTTAGCAAAAGTCTATGCAATTTCTCGAATTTCGTTTCAAAATTCGTTGAACAAGTAGATTTGACTTGAAATTTTGGCAAACTACAATCACTACTACAATTCCCTTACTTTCCCGACGCTTTGTGGTCGACGCTTTTATAGGCGTCGACCCATTTTTTCAACCCATATCCATTTTATTAATATAATATTCATTTTTAATTAAAAACCACCCCCCTCTACAAAAATTTCATTTCTCGCGCTCTTCAATTCCCCCAAAAAAATCAAACTGCCTCACGTTGATCTTCTCACTTGCTGACCTAATTCATTTTGTGCCCCTCTAAGTCCTAATTTAAAAAATCATTTCACTTGCTGACCTGATTCAACGCTTTTAATTGCTATTCAATCGTCATATTGCTCATCTCTCTCGATTGCAAATCTTCACGTGTATGTAATTTCTACTTAATTTCTGATTTAGAGTTCAATTATTGCTTTAGTTGAATAAATCGTCTTAGAAAATTTCAAAATTGATTACAAATGCAAACCCTAATTCGGGTTGTTCGATCACAGTGCGGAATTAGGCCGGAGATTGTATCTTCTGAGTTTCGTTGCTTCAATTCTTTGCCCTCCGTTGTTTCGGTATTTGCATTTCTTTCTACTAACGTTTCTTTTTTGTTTGTTGGATGAATTCAACGTTATTGGCTGTTAGCTGTGCGTTTGAAATTAATTTATGAGTTGCGTAAATAGTTGCTTTTTCTTCGGTTTTGGCCTAGCATCATGAATCCCACTTTTGCATATGAGTTATATTGAAGTAGACATTTGCCAGAATGATGAATTGGTATTACATATAGTGTTGTTTTCAATTGTCAACGATATCAATTGATTTCCTATTTATGAATAAGAATTCCTGGCATCAACTTAGACAAATTGCTTAATTGTTTTTGCGTGCTACATCGTTAATGTATTTGGTCTTTTATTTTTTTTTGGTTTTTTTCTAGGGGTGACTGGAAGACTTTAGAGCTGAAAGAATACAACTTCAATGCTAAAGGTTTACCTCCTGATTGTGGTCATTTGCATCAGTTACTCATGGTTAGTTTATTTTGTTCCTTTCACCTGAAACTCTTCTCTGATATAAAGTTGTTTTTCGTTACTGAGTATTGGGGTGTTAGCTTGGTTCAAATATGTGAAAATTTGAAAGAAACTTGGTTCATTTTGTTGCTGGCTGTGTCGATAGCATGGTTGGTCAAGGTTGATCATTTATATGAAACTATGCTTTAGTTTTTACGCACCGATTACCTCCTAATCGTTTAGGTAGAGTACAAAATGGTAAGATGTATGGAAAAAAATAAACTTAATCTCTTTGTTCCATGTGTTGTATATCATTGATTTGGATTTTATTATAGTTATCATGTTGATGACATTAGTTTTTGTTTTTTATGCAATTGGAGCCTTGCAAATGTTGACATATGCATGCGGCTGGATATAAATTGATTAGTTGTCATCTCCTATATGATTGTTTAAGATTTGATGAGTTAGATATTTCTTAATGGGTCTCTTTTAAATTTATAACGTATACTCATCCAATCAGTATAAATTACTAATTTTAATCTTTACTATGCACCTAAACAGATTAATGGAGGGCTCACACTGCTTTAAAAGTACGTGGTTTGATCTATTTAGCGTTTCCTTAACTAATATTTGTGTTTGTATTTACATTGAATATGTGCTTGTATCTGCACTGGTTAGCTAGTTGGCTTCTCCTCTATCTGGTCGTTTCACTTACGCTATTTTTGTTTATTTCAGAAAGTGTTTTCAAAGATGACGATGATTATGTTCCTATTGAAATGGTTAAGCTATAGTGTTGCTTTGCCGAAAATCAACGAATACATATCTTAGCTTAATAAGTGTTGTTTTCTCGCATGTCCATATCATCTATATAGTTTTACTTTAGGCATTGAACTTACTGCCTACAAAATATTTCTCCTTTCCTTATGGGCTAAGATAGCGTATGCTTTTAGGTACAAATAGGTGAGGAGCAAGTTAGTCTTATAATTGAACTTTACTCAAATAGGATATACTGTAAATGAAGTTATGATGACTCTCTATGTACAATGGTGCTTAATTTTATAATAATATTGTTCATTCTTCCAAATATGAACGCGTCATCAGTTATTCTGTTACAATTTTCACCAAGCTGGTGAATATGTGCTTGAATCTTAACTCTTGTTACAAGCACTTAGTTGGCTGTTCAATGAGTATAAATTCTAGAGGTTAGTAGACGTATACTAATGTTACCCGATGCCCTTAATGCTATACGTATACGTGACATTCGTTAAAATGAATTGACATTGGTGGTTTTGTACTTTTGTACATGGGAGCAAGGAATAGATGCCAGGTTACATAAATATTAAGCATATGCCCCCTAAACTCATGTTCAATATCATATACATTCCCATGTAAGGTTAATGTTGGTAGATTAATTGGAATATAAATACTTCTCTAACATTTTGCCTTTTTTCGTGCTTCTCAACTGGAATGTAGGAATGAATATTGGTATGCTATGTACAATTGGTACGGAATGTTACCGTTCCGACTTCCGAGGACTATTGATGATATAACAACCACCACCACCACTACTACTACAAATCGCTGGTACAACCGCAGTTTTTGAATTAGTTCAATGACCGAAGACTTGGGATTTCTTTAGCCTAATCCTGATTTCTTCGGTGAGTTCACTCATTGTCTTGGGTGTTTATTTTGTTACTTGGAACATATTGATCAAAATGAGTAAACAAAGTTATTTCTTACATGAATTTGTTGGATGATAAAAATTTTGACGAATATTTTGATATTTAATGAACATTTGATGAACTGACATTATTACGGTGTCGTTTAACTTTGACTTGCTCAGATATTCATGGAACTTTGTTGGAGATTGTTATTGTGTAAATGTTGATATCTGATTTTGGTTTCTTAGTTTCGTATTATTGAACTGTGTAATTGCTAATTTTTCTTATTATGTGATAATAAAGGGGTTTTAGCGTGTGGAGAATTGAGCATACTTAAATTGAGGCCTAGTGTCATCTTTATGTTCCTCTTTATTTCTTCTCTGCGTTTCTCGTATCTAGCTTTTCTTTACTTTAAATTTTTTTTTACAAAATTAAACGTGGGGAGAATTTGAGGCTGTTTACTTCCTTCATGTACTGCATTATATGTTCCTAAGTTAATTACTAGATGATTTTGCTTGGTTGTTTTGCCGTCATTTTAATTTACCTTATACCTTTTGAAACAACTGTTTTTTGGTGTCATTTGCTTGGATGTTTGAAACCTGAAATGGAGCTGCTAATATGCTGCATATGAGTATGAATACTCATATTGAGATTGTTACATTTATTCTCCAAGTTTATTGTATTTGGTCCCTGTAGATATGATATACATCATATCTCATCCTTTCCTTCTCTATCTATTTTCCTCTTTGTTTCTGATCAAGTGGAACATAAGTTGTGATTATGTATGAAATGTAGAGTGAATAAGGAATGGTTACTAATAATGGAAGTATTGATGATTTGGCAGGAAGGATGAGATGGATGCAGTCATGCTGTGGGAGGGTTGGATTAGAATTGAAGAGTAGATGGACATATTTTCCAGATTGTTCAACAAAATGTATTTTTGTTGTAGATGGATGTATATTTGATTTTAGTGTGATAGAAAATATTTCAACTCTGGATGAGTTCCTTTTTATGGAGTTTTTTTTCAACAAACATTGTACGTTACTTTATAGTTGTATATTGGATATTTATATGAAATTACTCCATTACTTGCACCGACATATCAGAGTTCCGTCTCAATTATTGTATTCTATACACTCTTTATGATGTCATCTAGTAATCTATATGATTTAATTCAATCATAGTGACGAAAATAATAGTCATAGTGAATTTTTTTAGAGACGAAAAAAGCGTCGAGAAATTCCACTTTCTGACGCAAATAAGTGCAGAGAACCTCTGACGCTAAAAAGCGTCGCTGCTCGTGACACAAAAAAGCGTCAACAAGGTTGACGCTAAAAAGCGTCAAAAAATCCTGACGCCCCAAAAAACCACGCTTTTAAAAGCGTTGAGAAATAAAATGGCGACACTTTTAACCGACGAGAATAGCCTAAAAAAGCGTCGAGAAAGCAAGGGATTTGTTGTAGTGAATATCTTTCTAAGGTTTAGAGCTTTATAACTGGTGTCATCCATGACCAGTTCATATAGGAAGTGAGTAGTTACTCCTTATGAGGCATGTAACATCAAATTGCATAAGCATGAGTTTAGTCTACTTAGTACCTGTATGTATTTGGGTCTGTGGTTGGTGACACATGTTTGGAGAGGCAACCCCTTTATTTCATTTTACCCATGAGCTCCACATGGCCAAATTGCCTATTTTGTCCCTATTTAGCTACAATCCACATTTTTCCTACCCTAGCCGCGCTAGTAATGGTAGCAATATTGGGAATGTGTTGATTTACAGTTGGTTATTATATCTTCTCTTGAGATGGATGGGTGAAGGAAATGAAGGAGGAATATTGAAAAAGAATTGAAGGAAAATGAAAAAGAAAAGAAAAATCCGAAAAAAAATATGAAAGAAAAAAAAAAAGAAAAAAATCATATGCGGAAAATGAAAAGACTGAATGTTGTGATTTATGCTCCCATGTTTAATCTATATCTTATGGGGAGTTGATAATTTTATGGTGATTAGTGAGTTGTGTGCATCCAATTTGCACTGTTTCGTATTGATTTGTATGGAATTTGAAGTAGAGAAGTTGTATAATTTGGATCCGTTGTTGCTAGCCTGGCTATTAACCCCACATATCCAAATTCATTTTAGCCCCTTCTTACCTATTACCTCACTTACCCATATGTAAGTCCTCGGCATGTGTCTTGGTCATCATTTTGGATGGAATGCATATGTACGGTTGTAGAGACTTTATTCATGTTAGATTGCATGCATGTTCTTATAGGTCGCAGTTAGGTGAGTGTTTTTTATTCTTTCTATCTTATATTATATATCACCTTGTGCTTAATTGTGTGATTGAGCGACCCGTGAGAGTCCATTTTTAAATGTCTTGCAAGGTCAAAAGTTCAACGTCTCTTTGAAATATGCATAAATTCGTTAGCCTTGATATTGAGCTATCAGTAGTTGATTCTTATGCATTAAATGGTTTAAGCCGACAGTCTTCAGCTCGTCTATGTTTTACTCCTATCCATTTAGTTCTAGCTAGTTGCATTAGTTTGCTTGAAGACAAGCAAAGGTTTGGTTTGGGGAAGTTTGATGTGTGCATTTCTTATAGACCTTTTTAGGCCTTTTTAGCACACATTTCCTTGCTTATTTCGTAATATTTCATTACAAATGCCCCCGAATAGTCTACTTTGGTTTGTTTTGCATTATTTGCAGGTACGAACCGGAATGACTGGAAATCACCTTATTTGTGGTCCTCCAAGCTTGCTTAAGAGAGTCGGCGTGAAACCTTACCGTCTTGAGATGCGTGAAGGCATCCAAAGGATTAGGAGAACACACGAGAAGTAAAGACCTCTCGATCGAACTCCCAATTAGCTCGATCGAGAGGCATGTGTGTCAAGAACCCCTCTATCGAGATGTCCTGTTCTCGATGGAGTGAATGCAAAGGTGAAGGCCTCGATCGAGAGACCACTGTTCTCGATCGAGGGATATACTTAGGGAAAGCTCTCGATCGAGCAATTGTGGAGTTCGATCGAGAGGCCACGCGCTGATGGGCTTTGGATCGATTGTGTTGTTATTTTTTACGCTTTGTTTCTTTGCTATTTTTCTTATAAATAGGCATGGAATACTAGAGACCTAATCATCAGATTTTAGACGTAGAACAAAGGCTCTTGCTTTAGTCTTTGAATCGGAAATACTTTTCATCGCCATTTCTCAATTCTTCCCTCGTTGAATTCGGTATTATCATTAATATAATTTCAGTTCAGTTTCATTTATCATGTTATCTATTGTCATTTGCTTCGCTATTATTGTTCTTCATTTCGACCATGAATAGCTAATAGTCTTGCTAGGATTTAGGGTAGCCATGGCGTAGGAAGGCTGATTTAATTAGAATACCCGTAGTCTATTTGTATGCATCTGCTGTTTTAATATCTTTTAATTGTTTGAGTCGACGCACTCAATTAACTGTCTCGATATCCTCTTCTCCTAGATCGAAAGATTGAAAAAGGGGTAGTTCTGCAGCGTTTCATTAGGATTTATACTAGCTAGGGCGAAAGCTAAACTAGTATTGCCTGGGGCGAACTAAGGACCAAAGGGTGACGTTTATTACCCACAGATTGAATTTAGGGCATTCATGATTTAGTCCGGACTTTAGAAGCCATGGTGAACCGACAATCCTAGTACCTTTCTCTCTTATTCATCTCTATTTTATTTCTTTCTCGTTCCTTTTACTCTCTCCTTTGCCCGTAGTCTTTTAGAAAAACAAACAACAAACCCCCCATCTTGGTTACTTTCGATAGACCTAGTTGACTATAGGATTCCCATCTCCCTGTGGATTCGATACCCGACTGCCTCTGCTACATTCCGTTGAGACCCGTTGGTTTTATCTTTGACAGGATTGCGACAGCCGTGTCAAGACCGATGTAAGTTTCTTTAATTAGAAAAAATCGATTTAATTAGCATTCTTATGTTATTTTATAAATTAGTAAGGTATTATTTAATTTAAATTTTAACTAACACTTTTTTCTACTTATTACTTTTTCAGGTTGGTTACCGTCGACTTATGAACCAGCCAATGCCCGAGGGACTGGAACCAGATCCGAACGAGTCCTACTATACTGCCAGTGGAGGCTATAATGAGAAGATGCACGTGTGAGGTATCGGGTCAGCGGCACCAGAGTTGTACGATCCTCCAGCTAATAGGCTTGCCCGTCACTCGGTTTCTTCTTACTCACCTAGTTTGCTTTCTCGAGTCACAATGGAAAATTCACAATTCGCAATCGGTAGGATGGAGGGAGAGATGATGACCCAAAAGCACAAAGGAGATAGCATGGAGACATTCTTGTTCGAGAAGTATGGATGGACTCCCCCTTCCCCCCTACATGCTCAGGTGGCCCGTCTCCATTTCGTAGAGACGATTTCACGGATGACGGTCATCCATTTGGTGGTCAGCACGTTACCCCGATTAGGTAAAATCTTAGTTTCTTAACTAAAAATCAAATCTTGAACCTTGGTAGATTTGATGAAGTTTATGTAAACCACTAACTTAATTATGTTAGATTTTATTTATAAAAGACAACCTTTAACTTTATGATTCGGTGTTGGTGTTAGTTAAAACGTATTGTTGATTGGTTCCCGCTTTGCGGTCGACTTGACATAGATTCCCGCTTTGCGATCGACGGGGTTGTGTGGTATATTGCAGGTTTTACTGAAACAATGCTACGTGCATTGTGGCCAGCAGCAAACCTGCTGGTGTTTTTAAAAATGCTGTTTCAGTTGGTGACGGATTAGCCGTCACAAATCCGTCACAAGTATAAAAAATTTGCAACGGATAGGCCATCACAAAAATTCTGTTTTGCAACGGAAAGTCCGTCACAAAAATTATGTTTTGCAACGGAAAGTCCAACACAAAAGTCCAATTTGCAATGGATAGTCCGTCACAAAAATTCTGTTTTGCAACGGATAGTCCGTCACAAAAGTCAAATTTGCAATGGATAGTCCGTCACAAAAATTCTGCTTTGCAACGGAAAGTCCGTCACAAGAAGAGTCATTTGTGACGGATTAGCCGTCACATACTAATATTTTGTGACGGATTACACGTGTCACTGTTGGTAAACTATGTGACGGGTTATCCGTCCCAGACGAATTTGTGACGGATTATCCGTCACAAACCCGCTTTTTGTGACCATATACAATAACGACGGTTTGTGGCGGGTAATCCGTCACAAACCCGCTTTTTGTGACGGGAAATGCTATATAGTGACGGATTCGTCCGTCACTTTTCCGTGTTATCCTTGTATACAACAAATCCCTTGCATTTTTTACGCTTATAAAGCCAACTCTCGACGCAAAAAAGCGTCGATAATTATATTCTCGACGCTTCGTAAAAGCGTCAAAATTTTTGCCGTCAGTATTTTTTGACGCTTTTTAGCGTCACCAATATTGACGCATTTATGCGTCAATAATAAAAACTACGCTTTTAAGTGTCATTCTATGGCATAATCACGACGCCAAAATTATATATTCATGACGCTTTTAAGCGTCATTTGTTAATTTTCTGTATAACAAAATTGTATGCATCAATTTTTTTTTACTCATACATCACGATATATATTTAATCAAAGTCCTTGCACTATTGTTGACCAGGGTCGTCGTATAATATTGTAACAAAACCTCATAATTAATAATAACCAAGAAAATTAGAAAAAACTCATATAATAATAAATTAGTAGCTAGTTACTACAATTATTATATTATTCAACCATGCTAAAATAAAAAGTGTTAAGTAAACTTAATCCAAAATACATATTAAAACTCAAGTTATCAAATGGTACTAGAACAAAAAATCTCTTGATAAAATAATTCGACGCGATAGTTGTAGTAGCAGATAACATTCCATCTCATTATTCCGGCGCGACTTGACCATCCAAAGAATCTGAAACCTACAAATTTCAAATGAGCGTGTCGATTTAGTATTAAGTAATAATTCAGTTTCAGTTTAGTTCACAAAAAGTACAATGATCATGCTAACATAAATGTAATGAAACTGCGAAGCAACATTAGCTAAACATTAACATTAATAGTAGCAACATAAGTGTACAGCTTAAAGATGACAATTCTTTTCTTGATTCGAATTTTTTTCCAAAGAATGACCAATTTGAAGGTCTTAGGATTTTAATCTGGATTGTAGGAGATCCTTTTTGCTCCGATTACACTCAGGTAAGCAAATAAGGAGACCTATACCCTTTCTTTACCTCCATCCAAAAAGTGTTACTCAAAGTAGCTGGGTATCCAAAATAGATGATAAAACAGTTGGCAAACTATTCGCTGAATAAGACCATATATGTAATACACTTGCCAGGGCAGCATCAGCTACTATTGAACTAACCATAACAAAATTCTATCGTTGTTGCTATGCTGATGTTCACGAAACGAAAGCTGCCTTAACACACAACAGAGAACAAAACCAGGGAGTCAAATTGCCACTGCTTGAGGCCATTGTTTTTACTGAACGAAATGCTACAAAAAGGTTTCTTGTTCTTTAATCAGAATGCAGGAAGAAGCCAAAGCTGGCTTTATGCTCTAATACTACAAGCAAGCTTGTAATGACTACTATATCACTGAAGGCGTAGAGAAAACCACGACACATATGAGAGGTGCCTATTATCTACATTTTCGGGTACTCCCAGGAAGGTTGTGGAATTTCTTAGGTATCAGTGTATCACGATAGTATCTGTGAGCTATATACTGACAGAGAACATTGTATCAGTATCAGACCATATTTCAGTATACCATTCTAAGCAGTGAAATTTCAATTGTAGCATCATGACCCTACCTAGTAGCAACGGACTTCACAGATGGATACACACATGGTGATAGAACAATGAAACAAGTAAAAGGTACCTGTGTATTAGTTGCATGTAAGATATTCTTTGCAAGGTTTATGACCTCAGTTGATGTTGTTTCGATGCTTAGAACATCCAGGACTTTCTTCAGCAAGTCTTGATTCGTATTATGCATCTTCATTATATCTTGATTTTGCTTGACCAGCCCTTTATTTAACTCGGTCAAATCAGCCACTTTTTTCTCCATATTCTGTAATTTTAACCCGTCACTTTCACCATTATGGAACTTCTCTTTCCTTAATATACTACGAACACCAAATACATCACTTTGTTTAACACCAAATCCATAACCAACGGGACGATTGGGGATTTCTCCCCCGTACATTAGCTTGTTGAAAACTTCGTTCTCAATTTGTACACGAGGCTTTGTACTTGAATATATTTCAATTTCTGTCTGAACATTAGCATCTGCATCATCCTATACTCAACAAAATCAAAAGTATAAAGCTCATTAAAGCAACATTTTCAAGGAAGATATATCAAGCAACACCAAAAAATTTTATGTTTACCAAAAAGTCTTCAGTTACTGTGTCTTTGACAAACGTTCCGTCTTTCTTTTGATGAGTACTCCTAAACATTTCCAATACACTTGGTTCCCTATTATTTCTCTCCTCCTGTAACATAATATCAACAAGATGATATGGCTAAATATACTAACAAGTGTAATGTATGGATGTGTTAAATTTGGATGAAGTCATACAAAAGAAGCTTGTATATTAGCATAGCTTTTAGCTTCGGATGTATGAACATGATTTTGAAGTGCACGTGCTTCTTTTCCACAATCCTACCTCTGCATCCAAATTAAAATCATAAATAATTCTACATCAGGCACATACGTGGGCAAGTACACCATTATGTCACCATTCTTTGCTATATACCTGTCCCTTTCCGTACCAATAGTCAACCAAATCAATCCAACTGTTATGAGGATGTCCAGAAGGCGCAGATTGGTATATCTGTTCTTTCGTCAATGTTGTAGGTTTAAAAAGCTTCTTCTTTAAGGAATGTCTATATAGTCTCAAGCTTTTACCCGTGCGCTTCAGAATTCCTTGGTCGTAGCAATCACCATTGGGTATAACAAAACGGGACTTGGAAGAAAAAAAATAAATAAATAAAGGGGTTTTTTAATAAGAATAATCCAACCTATACCTCTCCTTCTCATTTTAATCCATCTTATATTTTAACTCATATTAATCTGAACAATGCACTCATTTTTCTAATAATAGACCAACCTTATTGTTTACCTGTTCTCCTTCGCTATTTTCTTCCTTCTTCTTGCTACATAATCAAGAACTCAGTTTGTATAACACCCAACATCGGCCTATTTGGATTTGGATTTAAATTAATATACAACCCCCTCCCTGTTTACCTCAGAAATCAACAACTCAGGTTTGCTCTGAAATGAACCCCCTACCTGTATAACACCCAACATCGGCCGATGTCTGAAATGAACCCAAAAATTAATATACAACCCCCCTCCCTGGCCGATGTCTGAAATGAACCCAGAAATATAAGACTAAGAAGACCACCACACAATTGATTTGTGTTTGTCTTATAAATTAATCGTGTTTCCAGAGCTTTTAATTAGGGGGTTTGCTCTTTAATTGATTGAGTTTGTTGTTTAATTGAACAACACAGGTTTGCTCTATAATTTGGATTTGCCCAGATTGTGTAAAAGGAGAACAAAAGAGCAATGGAAATAGACAGTGAAATATAAGAAAAAAATTACATATGGAAGAGGGTAACTTGTTCAACAGGTTGCCCTTCCAAAAATGAAAAATGAGAAACATAGGTGGATAGTTCAGATTAATATGGGTTAAAGCAGATGAGGGATTAAAATGAGGAGGAGGGACATAGGTTGGATTATGCCTGATAAATAATCCTAAATAAAGACATTATAGTAAAGCACATTAAATTTGAACCTGCACTAACCAATTTGTAAAAAGAGATCAACTTTATAGATTAGGAGAAATTCTTACTCGAATCAACTTAACAATCTCAACTTTGAAGTGTTCTTTGACATGACGCAAATTTGTTTCTCTAATTGGACAAAACTGCTCCTTTTTTGCAACATCCCCAATAAATTTTACAAGAATATGCCCTCCTTTTTTCAGCGGTTGGCAAAACTTATTAAAAGTGACAAAGTACTTCACGCCATTAGCATGCCAAACATCATTAGGATGGATTAAGTGACTAACCAAATCCTAATTTCCTTCAGCATCTACAAAAAAAAAAAATGCAGACTAAAAGTATCAAAATAAAACGCAAAAAAAAAATGCACACTAAAAGTATCAAAATAAAACGCAAACTAAAAGTGACTCGAAGGTAGTATTTATAAAAGCACACTAAAAGCTGGAGAACCTTACCTATTGTTACAACATCCTCGTTCTCGTCAAATTCTACATCATCCGGCCATTCAGGCATTAAATTACGACGCGCGGGCTTGAACATTTCTCGGACATTATTGGATCTAGTTTGTTGACCATTCTCTAAACTGGAAGTCTCTTTGGGTGCATTTGGTAATTCTTGATCCTTTGGGATCACTTCCACATCATCAGAGAGGTTGTTTGGAAATTTGATTTGATGACTAGGTCTGAGATCACATGTTTGAGAAGAATGAGTGGATGGAGGCAGAGAACAACTTGAGATATGTGCCTTGTTATTAAGAGTGCATGGAGGCAGAGAAGCATCATGTGTCTGAGGGCCAGCAAAGGACCGGATATCAACTGATGGGGAGGCAGTAGACTTCTTTTTGTGCAGCATCTTTGGATCAGATTCCTTGGATGATGGGTTCCCTTTTTCAAAGTCTTTCTCGAGTGAGGATCTTCGCTGTCCCATTACTGAAATCTTAGTGTTTGATGTTTCAGTTATAGGATTTCTCCAGATGGGTGATACTTGATCCTTTGTTCTCAATTCTACATTATTAGAATGACTTTTGGAAAATTTATTCTCACGGTTGAGCCGAGGATCACACGTCTGAGAAGTGTGAGAATGTGTCTGAGGGCAAGCAACGGACTGAATATTAAATGTTGGTGAAGCGGTACACAGCTTATTGTGAAGTATCATGGACTCGGGTTGCTGTGATGAGTTCCTTTTTTTCAAAATCATTATCGAGCGAGGATCTCTGCCATCCCATTACTGAAATCTTCCTCTTTGATGCTTCAGTCACATGATTTCTCCAAATAGGTGATTCTTGATCCTTTGGGCTCACTTCTATAGGCAGAGAATTACCATTAATTTGAGGATATGTAGCAGACCGGAGGTTATGCTGTTGAAACGTTCTGTCAAACGAGGATTTCTGACATCCGAGTACTGAGAACTTCTTACTCGATGCTTGAGTTTTAGCATTTCTCCAAATGGGTGCACTTTTTGTGGTTTTAAGTAGTGAGCTTTCATTGATATTACAAGGGGAATCACTACTAAATCTATTATGGGGTCTGGATGGGTTGACTTTGTTAGCTAGCATAACCTTTGTATTGGCGTTCTGCTGTTTTTGAATCATTAGGTTTTGACTCAAAAATTTGTCACTGCCAAGTTGGGGTTTACCAATAGGAGGTTTAAATGGGCCCCATCTCATATCATCTGTCAGAACAAGATAATAATGCCCATGAGAAACAAGAGAAACAATCACAAGACAAAACAGATCGAGTTTAAGAGAAGCTTACCGCAAGTAGTCCTTCCAGCAGCATTACCCGGTGCTCTTGCTGAGCTCATGACCCCCTATAATATATTATAGAAAACAAAGGCCTTTAGAATTCATTAGTAAAATGCAAATAAAATGAGGAAAGGGATTGAATGCTAGTAGTAAACAATAGGGGTTGTAGTCTGAATCTCCCTATCCCATTTAGTTGTACTGAATATGTGTCTGATTCGATACTAAAAAAAAAACACCCGGTATGTCATCTTAAGCGGCCAACCAAAGATTTTGTTACTATTTTGAAGGATTTGCAACATTATAGCAATCACCTACTGTATAAAGGTTGTTTATTGACATATGTCGCTACTGAAACTCCCACCCTACATAGCGTCTGCCGTTCTGCCTTATAAACTATGCGCTTCCCCAGGAGCCTTAACGCATTATGCATGCCTAATTGGCTACTACCGAGGTGCTATTTCTTAAACTAAAACAAAAGGATTGAAAGTTTGATTGTAGCCGCCAGTATTATCGCACTAGGGGCTAGTTAAATGCTAATGAGCTTCTTGTCTTGTAAACAAATTCAAACGACCGGAATGGAATTAAGCAAAGGAAAAATTCATGGCAAGATGGAGTGTTGGGGACTAATTGCCCAATCCCTCCAAATTCAAACTACACATACAACTTCCAGACAAAAGATCAGATTGGCTCCTACACATACTTCCCTTCAAACTACACATACAACTTTCTGCAAAATCAACTAAATTCCATAAAAACCAAGACCAACTAAAGAAAGTTTAAAAAAGAGGTGTTCCCACAAACTTTATGCCAAAGGTGTTTGCATATATATCAAAACTCAGAAGGAGGCACAATCCAGTTTGCGAAATTCCAAAAAAAAAGGAGATTATTGAATGCAACATATAAATCGGGACAATGCAATAGAAGATACTTTGTGGCTAAATATACTAAGTACAACATTTTAAACTAATTTTTTGGGCAGTACAACATTATAAAGGAGGAGACACATGAACATTTTAACAAAAAAAAAAGATAGTGGTGAATTTGTAAAAAGACCAAATTGTAACGTGTGTATGATAAAAGAAATTACCCCTTCCAAGGTCATCAACATCACTCATGACATTGTCTGTCAATGTTGTCGACAAAACTGGTACATTGGAAGTCAGCTTCTTAACCAGTTGGGATTCATCATCTTCTGCCATCAATGCTCTTGTTCTTTTGCTTCGATAACTCATGGTCGATCAAAGTGATGCTTAAAGTGATCCTTGGTATATCCTAAAAAAAATGAACAGATAATTAGTGCACTTTTATCACGAGTAGAAAATCAAAACAAATCAGAGAATTAGATAGAAACTTGGCAGAAAACAAATAAAAGTACAATAGATCAGCACAACACATAATTGACTTATCATTATAGGGGCAACATATGACCCATCACTTCAGGGGCAACATATATAGAACCTTCCGCTTAAATGAAAAGAATATACGACACAAAATAAAAAACAGCACAAGTGTTCAAAATAACAACGTAATATTAAATCTCGCCAGTATCAAACAAGTCTCTCGGCTTATTCCTAATCACGTGTAACCATCCTTTTTGCATCTCATCTTCAACGAAAAATACTTGTTTTGCTTGAGATGAGAAGACAAAAGGATCATCAGACAAATTTCGACCAGTGTGCATCAACTTGGAAAAGTTCACACAGACACTACTCTTGTCTTCATTAGTCTTTATCCCTTTATATATGTCTACCCAATCACAACGAAACAGTACAACTTTGAATGTTCCAAAATAATGCAGCTCATAAATTTCTTTAAGCTTTCCATAATATGTTTCCCCGTCAGCTTCCACCATAATTCCAGAATTCTGCGTTTTTCTATGCCGCTCACGATCAACCGTCTGAAATTTATACCCATTGATTAGAAAACCAATCATTTATGTACCATAATTACTTAAGCCACCGGCTAAGGTTTTCCGTAGTTGGCCTTCTTTAGTGCTTGCATCTAAATTGTGCACCTAAAATAATAGACACTTACATTAAATTTGTTGATAGAGAAGTTATGTTAATGTTCAATATTTTAAATAAAAAGGAGCTAAACCTGAATTTGAAGCCACTCTCCAAATTCATTGATGGTCCACTCATTTTCATTGTAGCTACTAGAGTGGCATCCTTGCCGCTTTTGGTAAAGGAAATCACTTCAAAGTAGAAAAATTAGTAACTTAAGTGAAAGTGTTGGAAAAAGGCTAATTATTCACAACTATAGATGATTACTTACTCAAGGACAACTTTCAACTCATCACAATGATGTAAAATATAACAATGGGCTTGTTTTATACTCTTATCATCTACTCGGACTTTTTCCTTCTTCCCAATCACTCGACCACCGAAGTTGTACAAGTATTGGTCCATGTCTGGAATTCCATCATCATTTATTTTTGATCTATTAAATATGGTTTCAACACCTTCAAGATACCTCGAACAAAATGTGATGGTCTCCTCTAACATGAACCCTTCAGCAATTGATCCCTCGGGTTGAGCTTTATTTCCCACATATGATTTTAAGTGAGCTAAATACCTTTATAAGAACAAATATTAACTCCAAAAAAAATTAAAATCAACATTTAAAATGTTGAAGGTGCCTAAGTTTTCCATCTTTCACACGACTTTCATGGTGCCACCTCATGTCTTGTGCTATTTTAGGCGACGCGTATACCCTTTGTAGTCTAGGAATTAAAGGAAAATATCTCATTACCTTGGCAGGTTCTCCTTTCTTTAGGTGCCCTTTTTCTTTTTCATTGTTATTGCCTACTTGACTTGCGGTTTTTTTCCATCTTGAAGTGTGGCATTTATGACACACTTCTTTTTGTGAGAATTCCCCCCAATACAACATGCAATTAAATGGACAAGCATGAATCTTTTCATATCCAAGACCCAAATCATTGATAATCTTCTTTCCCTCGTAATAAGTTGATGGGAACACTTTAATTTGTGGAAATGCTTCCAATATTAGTTCAAGTAGTTTATTGAATGACTCATTAGACCAATGAAACATATATTTGATGTGAAACAAATGCAGCAGAAATGACAATTTTGGGAAAGTTTGACAACCATCATAAAGTTCTTCTTCTGCAGCTAATAACAATCTTTTATGTTTTTCATTTTCCTCAATGTTGTTTTCTCTTGGGCTTTGATTGTAGTCATCATACTCATCATCAGTTTCCATATTATCATCATCACTAGACTCATCACTACAACTAGACTGAATTTCTTCAGCAGGATGATTATGATTATGATTATCAGTAACCCATGCTGCATTTAATAAACCTTCCATATCATCACGACCCACAAGAGAGCCTACGCTGCTGCTCCCGACCTCAAAACCGTGCATATGATCAAGAACATCCCCATTACCATGCCATATCCAATTTGTATATCTTTGATAAAAACCTTTAAATAAAATATGTTCCTCTACTACCTTTAATGTCAACCAACAACGTAGTTAACAGCTTTTACAGGGACACTTAGTCTTTCCTTCCAGGAGATTTTCTTTAGCTAACTCAAGAAATTTCAAACACCCATCTATGTATCTATCATGATCATTTGGCAATTTTATCCAACTAGTATCCATGTCTACACAAAATAAGATCAAAAGTTCATAACTATTAAAATTATATATTCATGTATAGAGCTTAATACAATTCAAAAATAACCAACCTAGTTAAAATTTACAAGAAACATAGTATAAGTTCAGTGTCTGCATGAATTATCAGTTCTAAGTTCTGCATGAATTATAAGTTCATATACTATCAGAGTACAACATAAACCTACTGATATGCTTCAATGAGGAACAAGTAAACCGCAAATTCATATTCTCAAATAAATATAACTGATAAAAATTGCTCCCAAGGGCACGACCGATCAATCAAAAACTAGGAACAATACATAACGGATTAAAGCAATGAATTTGGCTGAAGTAGCTAACTTGAATTCACCAGAAAACAAAATAATCACAAAACTATTTAAAGAATTTGAATTACCACCTGCAAATTTTGGCTGAAGCGGTTAATTTGATTTTTCCTATAACTCACGGACAAAATTCGTTTGCAACTGTATGAAAAAAAAAATTGATAAATAATTGAATCCAGTACTAATTCGTTTTAGCCAAACGTAAAAATAAAATATAAATAAATAAATTCACCACAATATCAATATCAATATCAACTTAAATTTATGCAAATGAACATAGAATAAGATTAACAAATAAGTATGAGCTGATTCAGGGTTATGCTAATGGGAACTGGTTACTAAATCCATGCTTGAATTTGGTCATCATTCCTGTGCACTGATTCAGGGTTATGCTAATGGGAACTGGTTACTAAATCCATGCTTGAATTTGGTCATCTTTCCTGTGCACAGGAAAGATGTCACCTCACCTAGCTCAAAAGAAAAAAAAAGTACGAGATAATAAAAGAACACACGCCTGAAGAAAATTAGAAGAAAGAAAACACGAAAGGAAACAGCTGCTTAATAACAACAGTAAAAGCAAGAGAATTTTTAAAAAAATGTGAAAAGAACCAGCAGCGTATTCAAAAGGCAGAGGAGAAGAATTTTTTTTAAAAACAAAAAAAAAAAGTGAAAACAGAGCAGAAGAGAAAGTGAAAAACAAAGGAAACATAATAAAAGAAGATGGAAGAGAAGCAGAGGTTGAAGAGGAGTAACTTCAGTACAAAGTTGGACTATTAACTGTATGTATTAGTGGCGGATCAGATTCATTTTATTTGTTAGCACGTTGCATAGATGAGAAAATTATGACCGTCCTAAGTGCATGATGGCGTGATGCGTGTTTATACTGAAAGAGTATGGGATAGTTGATGGTTTATTAGGAATCTAATGCTTTTGCTTTGAGGTATTCTATCTCCTCTAGTGGATTCCACAATTAGCTTCCTTCGTATTTTTTCAGAATTGTTTTGGGTTTTGTTCCTTTTTGTTGGCCTAATAAGTTCTGATTGTCACAGCTCGGAGATAGCACTAAACTGATAAAAGTTGCTTTTAAGGACACGAGTGATCAAGGAAAGATTAAAAAAAATAAAAAACAGATTAAAATAATGGGTTGCAAGAGTATTCAACAGAAAATAAAATAAATTACTGAACTATTTCAAGAAGTCGGATTCTCACCTGCAAATTTTGGCTGAAGCGGTTAATCTGATCCTTCCTATCAACTCCCTGACAAAATTCGCTCTCAACTGTATGAAATAAAAAAAATAAACTAATAAATAATTGAATCGATTACTAATTTGTTTCAGCCGTGCTTTTAAAAAAAAAATCACCATCATCAATACTGGCCTGTCCCCAACCCAAATACCTTGTACCAGACAACAATCAAACCCAAACCGAATAAATCAAGAATCCTTAAATTAAAATTGATCCGAGAGAGATGAAGATAGCTTGAACTATGCTGGACCTGATATTGACCAAATCTCAAACGACCTGACTTGACACAACCCGAGCCAAAAATGACTCGTTTGAGATTGATTAATAAAATTACCCAAAACTGAACTAAGCTGACCCAAAACCGAACTAATTTGATACTGACCAAATCTCAAACTATGACTCATTTACTTAAAAGATGACAAGCATTTTAATAGACACAACTTGAACTAACCTGACCCAAAACTGTATAGCATATCAATAGTGGACTTACCCAACCTGTACCCAAACCAAAAAAACTGTCTCAGGTAGAAGTTAAATAAAGAGCTATCATTCGTTTCCCACTGCATTCCTTGCCCTATTAACGATCAAAATTTTAGCTCAAAATAAGCAGCCAAACTACTAATCTGATGACAATTCCTAAATAACCTACCAGTATTCGACAACGAAGAACAATTATTATTATTACTGCTGCTACTAGAAGCTTGATTATCATAAATCAAAGAATAATTATACTCTATCCTACCAAAACACAATATCGAAACGGTCTTAAAAAAGCTAACACTACCATCAAAATCCAAACTATACAAAGACCTAAAAAAACCAAATTAGAATTAACAAGAGAAGTATTGGAATCAGAAATACTTTAAATGCATCTCTTCGGGATTTCTTTCTGTGTAGGACATTGTTCTATCCGTTGAATGCATATACGAAAAACTATCTCAAAAATAATAGTAATAAGTATATCCGTTACTACCTATGTCTACATTTACCGTCTATAACTGAGCATCAAGGTGGTAGTAACAGAAATGGAGTTGTCATTAAGTCAAACGTAATTGAGGCAAAAAAAGCTCTTTTGCCTCGAGGTAAATAATGTCCACCTTTTTGTTTAAAAAATGTGGTCACCATCCATAAGGTAATAAACTCCTAAATGTGTGTCAGTGGTGCAATTCAACAACAATAAACTGATAAAATGAGATATTAAGTATATCCCATTAAAATCTTAGCCAAGTTTGTTACTGCACAGGAAAATGCATCAGTCAGCATAGTCGACAATATTAGATAGTTCTAAACAATGAAATAAGGTACTGTCTAAATATTTTGAAACTCAGTTTTCGATTTT
Source organism: Silene latifolia (assembly GCF_048544455.1). Taxonomy (NCBI): domain Eukaryota; kingdom Viridiplantae; phylum Streptophyta; class Magnoliopsida; order Caryophyllales; family Caryophyllaceae; genus Silene; species Silene latifolia. The sequence goes on along the minus strand of NC_133538.1, from coordinate 123,447,098 downwards.
TGCTCCTTAATCAAGCCGCCTTTTCCATCTAAAAAATACTCGTATATAGAAACTAGTGATCATTCAAATCACAGTAAAGGGTAAATACATATATAAACTAGTCCTTAAAATAGTTTGGGTGAGACACACCAACCGAGTTTAAAATGGATTTACAATAAATTTTCTCTTGTGACTCCCTATGATTGGGAAATTAGTCCAACCCGACTTAATATAAATCCTATTACTATTTTACGCCCACCACTACTCTTGTATTATGTTACCCTTACCCAAAGACCACAATCACAGTCACTAGTCACTATTTTAGCAATTTAAAACACGGAGAAAATAAACTTGTGCACATCAATGTGAGACAGCTTGAGACTATTTGAGAGTACAACATTCAAGTTTTCAAACATAGACTAACTAAAACCTTTTTCACATTTGCTAACTTTTTATCTTAAACATGTGCACAAAATGGTTGCATTCGGTGGTTTATAACTATTTAATTTGGTAAAATAATTAGTTAATACGACACCTAGTTACCACCCTACCAAGAACACAATCCGTCAATGACTCACCATAGACGGAAGAGAGTACAATAACCACCTATAAGTCTCACAGAAAAACTGACCGACAGACAGCCACTAGTGGTAAAGGAAAAGGACTGATAGGTGGGGGAAACACCATATCAGTCCCAAAAGACACAGCCGAGCACGTCGCAAACACCTGACCAGAGAGCCTATTAACCAATTCTTAAACACATCGAAAAACTTGAAGACAAAAAATCTAACATCGGCACAAATTTTACGTTTGTCTTGGACAATGGACATGCAGCCCAACTGTCCATGTAAATGGGATGTTTTGCGCCCACTTGAGCTTACACTTGGAACAAGAAATCTTGAAGAGGGATTGGAAGAGTTTTCATTGGCAATGAGGTTTATTAGAGGTGAAACTAGGAATTTACCAGAGTATATCACTTAGGAAATTGGGAAGGTATAAGCATTAATCAATGAATATTGAATGCAATAATCCGAGAAACATGAATTGTAGAGTATTTTAGGGAAAATAAAGAGTCAATAAATAATGAATTAATGGGCATTTATGGTGTAGCAAGAAAATAAATTCTTTTAATATTTTCAGCATTTGGTGTAGCAATTGCTACACCATCATTGTTAATGGCCTCGCCCCTGTCCATCATCCATAAAAAATAACACATTCAACCAGTAGTTGTTGTAATTGATGAAGTAGTACTCTCGTGTTAAAGCAACAACTTTATGCACTTCCTAACTATTCTACTGCGTAAATCCATAATACATTTGAGAATCAACTTCAACAAGTACAACCGAATTCAAGCAAGTAGCAGTATGCAGTTATGCACTTCCTATAAATTGCCATATCGTTGGCAATCAGCTTTCCCAAATTCCCATTCCGACTAAATCACAATTAGTCCATTAACACAACTACTGCTACAACAACAAAGCTTTAATCCCAAAATTATTTACGGCCAACTAACATGAATCATCATTCGAACTACATGATCCCCTACCATATAATTACCTTACAGTAAACAGCATACACTCACCAGCCCAAGAACAACATTAACAGCATAATCCTTCTATAAATACAAATAAATAAGTCAAATAACCCGAATTCATCAGATAGTACTTGATATCAAATTATACCAAAATCTAATTCAACACCGTATTGAGTAATAACATATGTAGTACTTTGTCGTTCAACGAAACTAAATAAATTGATGATGAAGAATAAACAAACCTTTGTCTTAATTTGTAACTGGAGATGAATGAATCCCAATTGAATCGAATATTGCTATGAATGAATTTCAATTGAATCGACTCCTGCTATGAATGAATCCCCAATTTTTGTTTTGATGAGCGAGTAATTAAATGATTAATGAGTTGTTGAATCGATTAGATTGAGCAGTGACGATGGTTTGTCGATTTCATGGAAAAAAATGGGAGATGCAGTTGATTAAATTAGCTAGGGTTTTTTTAATGGGAATGGGACATCAGAACTGATAGAGAAGAAGAGCGCGAGCGGTGGGATTGAATTGTTTATTTGGACTGATTTTTAATTTTTTAATTTTTTAATAACATTGGAATTGCGCTCAAATTTTCTAATGTATAACTGTATAAGTGGTTTTTAAAGCAATGACGTCATAAGGCGTCATAAAGTGAAGGAAGGTGAATTATGTGGTCGACGCTTTGTTAAAGTGTCAATGGTAAAAGCATAAAAAATGCAAGGGAATTGTTGTACTGGTAGTGAGCCTCGTTCTCAACATAAGGGACTGCGAGCGATATCCTAGCACGTCGAGTGAGGGCTCGATTAATCATAGTCTTTCCATGAGCCAAATTTGCAAAAGAAAGTCGAGAAATTAGGCATTATTGCCTCGAGTGGAGCCCACGAGCAAAAAAAAAGAAAGAAAAAAGCAAAAAAAAAAAAAAACATGAGCGAAAAAAAAAAGAAAAAAAAAGGAATGAAGGCCCGAATGTTTTACCTGTAAAATGAGGGGCTCCCAAGATAAGGTAGCTCGAGATTTGCCTTCCTATAATCTAATCCGAGCACAATTTCTCCCAAGATCAAGCAAGTTGGGCTCTTGCGCAGCTCCATTTGTTCAACAATTGCAAGGAAACGAGGGTCTTCTCTCATTTCGAATCAACATGGCCATTAAAGATATAGCAATGTAGAAAATAAAAATCGGGCATATGATATTTTGGAGTCAACTCTATCTATGAATCGGTCTACAAAGTCATACGTTCTCACACCGTTGGAGGTCACTAGACGGCCGACTTCGGCTATAGTCAAGTCTAGGAAATCTCTAATTTTTTTTATACCCTTGAGAAGTAGGAGGCAAAGCCGAAAGATTTTCTACGTCTCACCCACCAATTGCAACGATTTCTTCGGGAAAAGGGCAACTTTCGCCGCTAGGAAAGGCAAATACATGCAAAGACGACGGATTCCATTATTCAAGACAAGCATCAAGGAAAGGGTTTATTACCTTAACTTCTTTCAACCTAATAATCGTTCCGATGTTGAAGGTCTCCATCTCGCGCTTCTCGGCATTTGTAAATTCGGTCACCCAATTCTTAACTCGGGATTCAAAAACATTCATTATTGAGAAATTTTTTTTTTTCCTTTTTGAATTTATGAGTATATGCAAGGGAGTGGTGAAGAAATTGTGAAGAAAATAAGTCGTATGCATGCCCTATATATAGTTTTTCGTCTTTCCTAATTTTGCTCAGGAAGGAGGCCAAAGAAATGACGCAGCAAGTGCTACGCCTTCTGGAATGGTCATTATTTCTTATTCCTAAAGGTTATTATTTAATTATATTTGGAATTTTTGTTATCTTCACCAATTTTTTGTCCTTTTTGACTACCGATTTCCGTTCTCAGATGGGATTCGCATTTCGAGACATTTCCTGCGCATAACCGATTCACATTTCGCCTATTAGTCACACTTACCCATTTCATTTTCTTTTTTATTTTCACGTGTAACAATCCCCGTCGTGCATTGAGTCATTTTTTTTTACGTCATCACATTTCGTGTGTGAAGCAGGAGCTTATAATCCAACAGATTACATATCACAGTCCACATCAACAGTCCAGCATGAAGGTCTGAACCAAGGGTCCTTCGCAGCGGCGGATTTGGGGAGGGGAAAGTGAGGGCACGTGCCCTCACGTGACGGAAAAAAAAAAGAAAAAAAAAAACTGAAAATTTATGTTTACATATTTAGAGCGCCTATTTTTAGCATGATGATGCTCTTGGTCTGGTGGTAAGAGGCTTATAAACTTCTCTGATGGTCTCGTGTTCGAATCTCACTATGGTTAGGTTTAGCTTATTTTTTTTTGTATGTTCAAAGTTAGATTTAATTAATTGAATTTCAAAATGATGATACAAGGGTTCGAACCTGGGACGTTAGGCTAGTATATTTAATGATTGTCCAACACACCAATTGCATACTAATATTGTTTGTTAAGCATATATATTTTTATATCTATAGAATTATACACTTTTAGAAGTAGTTCCATGTAAAATTTCCCACTGTCTTATAAATAAAGATTATGGTACTCTTTGGTTAATTTCTTTACTATTTTGATGACGATAATATATGAAATTGAAGGGGTTTCTTAATTTTTTTACACAGGACCCCAATTCTACTAAACGAAAATGGATATTCCCTCTAAAATAATGCACTTGGGCTTGTTGGTATTTGGTTTAGCCGTTTAGGGTTTGTTGATATATTTTTTCTTTACGATTATATTATTATGTATTGACGATGAAAAAATTTTAATGTATAAAAGTTGTCCGCAAATTTTTTTTTTTGGGGTGTGCCCCCTTTTAGTCAAATCCTGCATCCGCCACTGGTCCTTCGTCCAATTTATTGGCCTTGGTAATAATCAGTGGGTGTGTCCATGATCCACCTAGCCTAAGGGGAGTAGTGACTACAACATTTCCAGGAAAACTTTTGTTAAATGTGCTTGCACCTCAAGGACAACAATCAACAACATCAGTACATGAAGTAGTACTTTCTTAGCCGTTATAAAGTAGCTGCTATTTTGTTTGTTAGTATCAGTAGCTGGCAATGAAGTTATTAGCTTGTTTAATCCTAAAGGAGGAGTAGTGTTAGCTTATATAAAGTATGTAATGGCCATCCTTTGAGGCAGATATTATTGAATGAAAAAAGAACTACTTCTGCAGATTTTCTCTCCTTCTTAGAGTGGTGATCAAGTACCTGTGTGGAGTTGGTTTCTTCCTGACCTGTGTGGCAGGATTATCTTTCTGTTATTGAGCTTATTTCATTTTCTATTCCATTGTTGTCATTTGAGTTTACTGCTGTTAAGGTCTTTCCTCTTTACTTTCAAAACAAATCCCAATTCTATTATAAAAAGGGCAGCATCTTTATTCCGTCACCAAACCTGTCATTGTCCAAATTTGCTATTCTCAGTTTAAGTATTATAATCTCAAATTATATGCTGCAAATTGGTTATCAGAGCCACATTTCTCCTCCCCTATAAATATCCTATCTTTGCTCACTTTATAAACCTATTTTCTCTCACAAAAAAACAAAAAATTCTCCAAAATGGATAATGAAAGGCTGAATAATTTAAACTACAGTGGGAAGTATAGTAGCCAGCTTAGAAACAATATCCATTCTGTCAACAGGTTAGTTCAAGACAGAAACGATGGTGATAGCTCAGATTCTGATGGCTTGATTGGAAATGTAAAAACCAGACCAGGTAAATCTGACCATTCCGTTAAAGCAAAATTTCCTGAATTTAATATGGTAGTCCGAACCCTCATGACTTCTTAGACTGCCTTAGATCCATAGAAAGGGTTGTTTAGGTATTTTTTACCGAATTGATTGATCCGGGTCAATGCGGTCTTACTCGTTAGGTAATTGTATGAGCGTTAGTATGATTATGTCTAAATAAGGAAATAAAGTACGAAATATAAATTGACACGCAAGATTTGGTGGCGCGGAAAACCCAATGTGGAAACAACCGCGGGAGGGACGGTACCCTGCCAAATATTGCACTATTCTTGAATGGGAGGATGATTACAATTAAGACGTAATGCTAATCTTGCTGGCGTGAGGTATCGAGCTCATAAGATCTTGGATGATTGTATGCGTGTGTATGTGGATGAGTTGATATCTTGATGAGAATCCGGATGTGTGAATGAATGTATGAGTGTATGAAGGTATGAATGTCCTCCTTTGATTGCTCCTTTGGGTATTTATAGGGTAAGAACCCTAGGCATGTCCTACCTCGATTATGGAAAGGGAATATTACTTCCATGACAACTCTTTCCATATTCAGTCGTCTCCCTTAATTCTCCCTGATCTCACTGACATCTCCCTGACCCCCCATTTCCTAGTTCCAGACGCCTCCTCTGACAAGCTTCTGTCTTCTCCTGCGCGCATGCCGGCCCAATGCTTTATTCAATCACGGGCTCTTTTCCCCCTTATCACTCTTCCCATGATCCATTATTTTATCAAGTGGTCCTCTTTATTGCGCTATTTTTAGCCCAAACAGTTTGCCCCAAATTTCTTGTGAAGTACGCTTCGAGGTGTCGAGCAAGGAATTTACGTAATCGAATGTTAAAACCCTAAGCCGTCATTTACACTCCTTTTCATGCAACCCCATCACGCCAGCCGCCCACCTCCTCTTTTCTCGCACCCTACTCCCTCTCTCCTCTTTATAACCCCAACCCCCACCTTTCACCTCCATTAACTCCAAATTATTTCTAAAAACTCTCACTCTCCCTAAACCCTCGACTTCCCTCTCCTCTCACCTCGCCGGCTCTGCTATTCCATCTTCCACCGTCTCTTTCACCAGGTATTCTCCCCCTTTTCTCCTTTAATTTACATTCTCTCTTTCTTCATCATGGGTAAAACCCGACAATCTTCATCAACCCCTGCACCCGCTGACCGCAATCCTGACCCAACATTTTCTTCCTGGGGACTCTTCACTTATCCCCACGACTGCGACTCCGCCTTGACTTCCGCTGACATTCCCACGATCAAGGGCATGCTTGGTCTTGGTGACGGGGTGGATATTGCCATCCCTGAACCGGGTCATAAAGCTGATGCCCTTCGTCCCGGATGGGTTTGTTTTTATCTGTACCCGTTTAAATATGGCCTCCGTTTTCCCTTTCCCAAACTCATCCAAGATTTCATCTTTACGAATAATTTCGCCATGGCACAAATTTCTGCCACTGTTTGGAGGGTTCTCCTCTACTCCCTGGCCACTGGTCAGAACACTGGTAATTCCATCTCCCTGGGCGATTTGGCCCATATGTACAACATCAGGTCCCTGGGTAGAGGCCAATTCTCATTCCGGGGACGTGGAGAGGCTCCCTTCAAGCACGTGTCCAAATCCTGAGATGAGAAATGGTTTGAGGACTTCTTCTTTGTGAGGAAGGATTCCATTCAGCCGCCTGATGATTACATCTTCGAGAAATGGGTCATAACTTCGAGTAAGTAGCCTTCCTGTCACCTGCTTTATTTATCTTGCTGCTTACTAGCTTACTTCATCGTCTTCGTGCAGATCTCTGTGACCTGACTCGTATTGGTGCCAAGATCCCTGCTTGCAGCAAGCTGTTCTGTATCTCTGAATCCGAGAGAAAGTTTCCTGACCTGCTTCCTAGTTTTTCACCTGCTTCCTCATCCAACCCTCTTCAGTCAGCTTACAGCATGTCTTCTGGTAAGCTTTCCATAATTGTTTCAACTTGTATGCAGCTTCCCCTGATGCTTTAGGTATCCTGACGCCTGAGGTGATGCCTGTTCACATGTTCCAAGGCTGATCCTCTAGAAAACATCCTCCAAAGTGCAAAAAGAAAGAGATCCTCTGCCAGTCCTGACGTGGCATCCGCCTCCAAGAGGAGTGCTCCTGCTGCCTCCTTCCAGACTCCTCTTACGAATTCCAGTTCTGCTGTACCTGAGCCCTTAGAGGTTGACCCATTGTCTCGCCATCCGCCTACTCCTCCTGCCAATCCCCGTGCCTCAGCTAGCGGAGGCACTATTTCTCACTTCCCAGAAGGTTTTGGGAATGTGGACAAGGTAACATACTGGCCAGAGATCGACCAGCTACTCTTACCTCCTCTAAAGGAGACGTTCTAAGAGTTCTCTCCGAAAGAGATGGCTGAGAATGACGTGCACAACGCCTTTATGGTGAATGCTCTTCATCTTCTACCTGTTTGTTTGTTTTTTTAAGATTCTACCCTTAGACTTCCCTTGTTGACTTCTGACTTTTCTTGCCCCAGACCCTCCAGTCTGCAATCTATAATAGGAAGATGATCATCATAGTGCAGACCACCAGTCGTGCCACCAATGCCAAAAACCAGGAGCTGAAGGGGACAATTGCCGACTTGGCGCAACAGCGATTTGATCTGAAGGAACGTGTGGGGGAGTTGAAGGCTGAGCTTGCTGTCACCAAGAAGAAGCTGAAGGAAGGGGCTGATCAGCTGTCCCGCACTCGAGAGGTGTGCAGCACTTTCTTCGACTCCCTCATGCATTCTGATGAGAAGATCAGTGAGCTGATCTCCCTGGCCTCCAATGTTGTTGCCTATGCCACCTGGCGGGGAAAAATCAGCGGGATGCGTGCTACTCTTGAGGAGGCTCCCACCCAACAAGCTATAGAGGAGGAGGAAAAACGGCTGGAGATACTCTACCCCACCCAACCTGATCTGAATGCGCTGATGCCTGAAGCTGGGGAGGTGAATTCTTCTGCGTTGGCGGAGCAAGCTGATGGGGGAGATGTTGGAATGTCCTAGGATGTTGCTGACGAAGCTCAGGAAGCTATGGCAGCTGAGGATGTGCAAGCTAGTGGGGTACCTGAAACAGGGGGTCAATAGACAGAGGAGGTGCCAGAGGTGAAGGTCATCAATGTGACCGATAATTAAGTATTTTTATTTTTAATGAACTTTTTTGGCAGTCTGGCCCAAAGGTGGCAGACTTTTAAGTTTTCAAACTTTTTCTTAGTTGCTCCGCCATGGTGGCGGTTGAACTCAGGGACCGTATTTTGGCCACGTTTTGGAATGCCCCTTGCCTTAATTTCTGGCAAGTTTCAACTTATATTTTGTGTGCTCGTTTTTAGGTTTCCTTAGTTTAGGAGGTTGCCGTGTCAGCCTGCTGGCCGATTTAGGCGAGTCTTGTCATCCTGAAAAGGTTGACTTTCTGACTCAGCTAGCTGCCGTTTCAACCTGATGGCTGATTTAGGCATATCCCGCAATATAAGGAGGAGTGGCCATGTCAACCTAAGAGGCTGATTTAGACCAGACTGGTCAGCCTGAAGAGGCTGGACCAGACCAAGCTAGCTGTCGTGTCAGCCTGATGGCTGATTTAGACGAATGTCGCAGTTTTGGACTACTTAAGCTTGTTCATGAAGCAAGGTGTGTTCATCACGCTTAAAGCCAACATAAGCGTAATTTAGGCAAGTTTATCGTCATTCTAGGACCAATGGGACGCTGCAGGATTCTGGTAGCGCAGAGATCCCTACGTTCCATGTATGTGCATGCATGCTGAGGCCCTGATTAATTGCGATTAGTGCGAGCTACGTCCAGGGGGTGGTATCAGGGGTAGGTGGGTAAGCATGTTTAGCTGTCAACCAGGCTTCCTTTCGTATGTTCCACAGTCCGCCTGGTTAGGGTGTTCCTTGTGGAGAAAATAGGTTAGGCATGTTGGAGTGCCATGCGCCTTGTCACCCTGCGTTGGCAGTTGACAGTCCTGCTAGATACCCTTTCAACGTACCATAGACACTAGGATTCAGAGTGATATACCTAGAGAAGCCTGAAAACGGGAAAATCTACTAAAATGATGTGAAGTACCTGTCGCCTTCTAATGGGGTACCAGAGCAATTGTGGTCCCAGGACGCTGCCATACCACACCATCTAATAGCAGTTTAAAATTTAAAATAGTTAGATACACCAGAAATAGGAGTGAAATTGGCAGTATGCCTACTACCGGATTTTTATTTTAATTTCAAAATAATTTGGCTTTTCATAGTACATCATTCTAAAGGCTAAAGTCTACTTATTATTAAAAGTAATATCTCTTTAGGTGAAGTATGTTCCATGGGCGTTGTATGATTTGACCGTCCATACTCATCAGTCTATATGCACCATGGCCAACAACTCCTTCTACCTGGTATGGTCCTTCCCATTTGTAGGCGAATTTGCCTGCCTTTTGTTTCTTAGGGTTTTGAAACACATCTCGGAGAACCAGGTCTCCTACCTCCAGGAGCCCGACTTTCACATTCTTGTTGTAACTTCTGGCCACTGACTGTTTGTAAGTAGCCATATGTATTTTGGCGCTTGCTCGCAGCTCGTCGACTGTGTCCAGGCTTCTGGCCATCTCTGCATTGTTCAGTTCTCCTGTCATATTTCCATACCTGTGGGTGGGAACTAGAACTTCTAATGGGATGATTGATTCTGCGCCAAACACCAGGCTGAAGGGTGTTTGACCTATCGCTACCTTTGGTGTTGTTCTATCTGACCATAATACTAGTGGCAATTCATCTGCCCACTTTCCTCTTAACTCCTGTAACCTCCTTTTCACTTTATCCATGAGGATTTTGTTACTGGACTCAGTTTGCCCGTTGGGCTTTGAGGTCTTGGGTGCTGACTTTTTTTAGGGTGATGTTCCACCTGGCACAGTATCCCTCGGTGTCGTTGGAGATGAATTGTGAGCCATTGTCACATATGATTTCTGATGGGATACCAAACCTGCAAATGATGTTTCGTTTTATGAACGAAATGACTTGTTTGTCCTTTACTTCTGTGAATGCTTCTGCCACTATCCACTTGGAGAAATAATCTGTCATCGCCAGCATCCATATCCTATTTCCTGTGGCTCTTGGCAGAGGTCCTCCTATTTCCATACCCCATTCCATGAATGGCCAGCGGGAAATGATAGGATGCAAGGGTTCTGCTGGCTGACGGATCATTGGTGCTGAGCGCTGGCTGGCGTCACATTTGCGTGCATATTCTGCAGCATCTGCCTTCATTGTAGGCCAGTAGTATCCCTGCCTGAGGGCTTTATTTGCCAGCTCTTGCCCCCTGCATGGTTTCCACATTCACCACTGTGGAGAGCATGTAACACAGTCTGTGCTTCTTCCTTGTCCAGTAACCGTAAGTAGGGGCATGCCAGTGATTTTCTGAATAGCATGTCGTCAATAAGTATGAACCTGGAGGCCTTCACTCTGAAAGCTCTTATTTCTTTCTTGTTATCTGGTAGCTTGCTATGACGCAGCCAGTCTAGGTAAGGTGTGCCCCAATCCCAGTCATCTGCATGTTCGGCTGTTTGGTCAGACGGCTAACCGGTTGGCTGAGAGTTCTCACCTTCCTCTGCAACTGCCTGGACTCCTTCCCCATTCTGCGAATCCTCCAGTTCACCTTTATCTATTTCATCTGCTTTCTGGATGGAAGGTTCTAGCATGTGTGCTATTGGAATGCTGGAAAGTTCTGTTGGTTTGAATGTTGCCCCTAGAGTTGCTATGGCATCTGCTTCCACGTTCTGGTCTCTGGGGATCTGCTTAAGCTTGCAAGTTCCAAATTTTTGTTTTAACTCCTTTGCTATTTTTAAGTATGCAATCATCTTCGAATCTCTGGCTATGAACTCATCATTAACGTGATTGACTATTAGTAGAGAGTCACTGGATATGCGCAGGTGCCTGACTCCTAAGTCCAGAGCTAGCTTCATTCCTAATATCAAGGCTTCGTACTCTGTTTCATTGTTGGTTGCTTTTAATTCACATCTCACCGCTTGTGCTATCAGGTCTCCCTAAGGTAACCACGAGATTAACCTTACTCCTGCCCCCCTTTGGTTGGAGGCTCCGTCAATATGCATCTGCCAAACCTCTGCCTTCTTGTTTCCCCCTAGGGTGAGGATTTCCTCATCTGCCAGATTTTGGATGGCTGGGCTGAAGTCTGACACAAAGTTGGCCCAGTGCTTGCGATTTGATTGCTGTTCTGGGGTCGTACTGGATATCGTACCCACTAAGGTGTACAGACCACTTTGACATTCTACCTGACAGTTCAGGCTTACTCATGATAGATTTCAGCGGGTAGTTGGTCACGATATGTATGATGTGGGACTCAAAATAGGGGCGCATGTTTGCGAGATGCTACTACCAGTGCTAATACTAATTTTTCAAGAGATGTGTACCTAGCCTCTGCCGGCAGTAGAGACTTACTTACGTAGTAGACTGACTTCTGCTCCTTTTCCTGCTCTTTGACCAGAACAGCGCTCACTGCCACCTCTGTGGCGGCCAGGTATAGGAATAGCGATTCTCTTGGTTCCGGCTTCGACAGTAGTGGTGGGCTGCTGAGGTAGTGTTTTAGCTCTCTGAAAGCTTGCTCGTGATCCGCGGTCCACTCAAACTTCTGGCTTTTTCTCAGTATGTCGTAAAACAGCCTGCACTTATCTGAAGATCTTGAGATGAACCTGCTTAAGGCTGCTACCTTTCCAGCTAGTCTTTGAACATCCTTAGGCTTTTCAGGTGACTCTAGTTGTAAGACGGCTTTGATCTGCTTGACGCTAGCTTCTATTCCTCTTTGAGTTACAATGTAGCCTAAGAATTTGCCAGAGGATACCCCGAACGTACATTTAGATGGATTTAGCTTCATTTTGTATTCCCTCAGGGTGCTGAATGTTTTTGCCAGGTGCCGCATGTGGTCCGTGGCTTTTTCTGATTTTACCACCATGTCATCAATATATACCTCCATAGTTCTCCCTATCTGCTCTTTCAACATGCGATTAACCAGCCTTTGATATGTGGAGCCTGCGTTCTTTAGGCCGAATGGCATGACGTTGTAGCAATATATTCCTGCCTCAGACATAAACACCGTCTTCTCTCGATCTGCAGGATCCATCTTGATCTGATTGTATCCACTCCATGCGTCCAGGAATGTCAACATCTCATGTCCAGCTGTCGCATCTACCATTGCATTAATATGAGGCAGCGGGAAGGGATCCTTAGGGCATGCCTTGTTGAGATCAATGAAGTCTACACATACTCTCCACTTCCCATACTTTTTAGGCACCACCACCACATTAGATAGCCATTCTGGATATTTTATTTCACTTCTTTTCTTTGCTGACAGCAGACTATCAACCTCCTGGTTAATCACCTTGTTTCTTTTTGCTGCAAACTTTCTTCTCCTCCGCTGGATGGGTCTACACTTTGGGTCCACACTAAGCTTATGCGTTATGATGGACGGATCTATTCCTATCATGTCATCGTGTGACCATGCGAAACAATCCATGTTATCCTGCAGGAATTTGACTAATTGCTGTCTCAAGCTTCCTGTGTATCCTGCTCCAATTAGCACAGTTCTTTCTGGGTGTAGCTTGTCCAGATTGATTTGATCTAGCTCTTCCGCCGGGGGCTCGATGTATTCGTCTTGGACAGGCTGCTTCTGTAATTGCTATGCGGGAGGGCTGGTAGTACATTTTAGTGCCTTCTTATTGCAGCCTCTAGCTTCCTCCTGATCTCCTCTTATTGTTTCTACTCCCCATGGCGTGGGGAAATTTATGCATTGGTGATATGTTGAGGGGACTGCTTTCATCTGGTGTAGCCACGGCCTTCCCAGAATAACATTGTAGGTGAAAGGTCCGTCTATAACCAGATATCTGACTTGCTTGTTGACTCCTCCCACATAGGTTGGGATGACTATCTTGCTTAGTGAGTTGGCTGTCTCTCCACTGAAGCCTAATAGCGGAATAGTCTTCTTCTGCAGATCCTTCTCGCTGAATCCCATGTTTTCTATGGTTTTTAGCATGATCAGGTTGACTGAGCTGCCTGTATCTACCAGGACCTTTCTAACCGTGCAATTGGCCATTGATAAGGTGATGATAAGTGCGTCATGATGTTCTCGTTCGTCGTATGTATCTCCTTCATCAAAGCTGACAGCTGGTAAGTCGCTGTGAGAAATTCTGCAAGAATTTGCTGGCCTATCTCCTTTGGTCTCGGTAGCACGTCTCTTAACTGCTCAGTATGTTAGCCCACTTAGGTCTGAGCCGCCTGTTATCACGTTTATAATTTTGGTGCATGTGGGTGGGGCTGCAGGTTTGGTGGTACCTACCTTATCCTATTGCGTGCCCCCACGGGGTAATAGGTGGCTCAGCTTCCTTTGTTCATATAGGAGCTTGACCTCTCTCCGTAATGTCTAACAATCCTCAGTATTGTGCCCAATATCACGGTGGAATTCACACTTCTTTTTGTTATCCTTCCTCCATGCATGTCCTTCTATTGGTGGGTTGGGCCACCTGACTCCATCTCCCATCTCCCTGAGTACCTTCAGGATTCCCCCGACACCCGTAGTGAATCTATATTCTGCCAGAGTAGGGAGTTGCTGATTTTCCTCGATTTTGTTGACTCCCCTTCTATATGGCATGTACCTCTCGTCCTTTTTGCTGGTGGTTTTCTTTCTTCCTGATTTCTCCACGGCTGAGGTACTAGAATTACTTGGTGTATTTGGTAGGCTGGCTCTGGCTAGGATGTCTTCTTCCAGTCTGATTGCGGCAGCTGCCTTTTCCTATACTGCCTGAAAACTATGGCAGAGATGTATAGTCAGCAGCTTGTATAAGTCGGAGTCATGGTGGAGGCCTCTTCTAAAGGCTTCTACTGCTGTCGAAACGTCGCACTCTCGTACTGCTACCTTTTCATTGTTGAACCTAGTATTGTATTCTCCAATGGTCTCTCCTGCCCCCCGGACGATTCTGTACAGATCTCCTGCATGCTTCTGCGGCTTCCTGCTGCTTGCGAATTGCTGAGTGAATGCGTTCACTAATTCAGAAATGTGGATATCGACCTGTTAGGCAGGCTCACAAACCATCGAAATGCCGGTCCTATTAAGGTGGATCCAAATCCTTTGCACATGCAAGCCTCCTTGACTTGCCCTACGGGTGTCACTGTCATCATCTTCTGCTTGTACTGGCTTATATGGTCAAAGGGATCTGTTGCGCTGTCGAAGAGAGGCATATTTATATTTGTGAATCCCTTTGACATGGCTGTGATGGATATGGTGTCCACAAATGGTGAGTCGACATAGCTGTCTAGTGCTGCTTTCTCGAGTGGGGGTGGCAGCTCTGCGACCCTGCTCAATATTTCTTTTAGCTCCAGGTACTGCTAATTTGTTTTGCTTCCTGAATCTGGGGTACGCCTGTCGGCTTCCTACTGGTTTAATATCCCACCTCCTGTCCTGGGCTCATGAAGGTTATGATGTACTCCGACGGCTAGAGGGGTTGAAGTGACGATTGTCCCCTACTGCCAATTCACTTGCTGGTTCCACTCGGATCCTGCTCCAGGAGTCAGATCGGTTGCTGCGAAACTGCTGATAGGGATGCCACCTGTTTGTGCCTCCGCACAGCTGGCTGATGGCCAGGTGTCCGGTGTGATTTATCCCAACCCTTGTGGGGTTATTCTTCCATCTGTTGGTACTGTAGTCAGGTCCAACCTTGTTCCCAGTTTGGCTGGTATCTGTCGGAGTGAATTTCTGCTACCTGATGCCCCATGTGTCAGATCTACTAGTGGAGACCTTCCTTCCCCTGTTCTGCTCATCGGGGTGGCAGACTGCTGTTTTAGGATGTCTATCTACGCCCAGAGCTCTCTGTCCCTCTTCCTTGCTTCAGCTTCTACTTTCTTCTGGTCTTCTCTCATATTTTCCATGGCTTTCTGGAGGTTCTCCACGCCAGTGAGCAAGATTTGTGTGGCACTAGGTGGCGGGGTGAGCCCCGAGCTTGCTGCTCCCTTATCTGACCTGGCTTGGGTTGCAACAGCGGGAGTCTTAGGAGGTCGTGAGGTTTTTGCTGTTGGTGTTGTTCTCGAAGTATGTCCGGGAGCCTGTGTTGCCACTGTTGATGCTGGATTTTGAGTAGAAGTGTGTGGTGGCGATAGTTGTCTGCTCCCTGACACGACGTCCGATGCTTGCTTATCCATCGTGGATTTAGAGTATCAACGATTGACGACCACAATGCCCCACGGTGGGCGCCAAACTGTTTAGGTATTTTTTACCGAATTTATTGATCCGGGTCAATGTGGTCTTACTCGTTGGGAAATTGTATGACCCTTAGTATGATTATGTCTAAATAAGGAAATAAAGTACGAAATATAAATTGACACGTAAGATTTGGTGACGCGGAAAACCCAATGTGGGAACAACCGCGGGAGGGACGGTACCCTGCCAAATATTGCATTATTCTAGAATGGGAGGATGATTACAATTAAGACGTAATGCTAATCTTGATGGCGTGAGGTATCGAGCTCATAAGATCTTGGATGATTGTATGCGTGTGTATGTGGATGAGTTGATATCTTGATGATAATCCGGATGTGTGAATGAATGTATGAGTGTATGAAGGTATGAATGTCCTCCTTTTATTGCTCCTTTGGGTATTTGTAGGGTAAGAACCCTAGGCATGTCCTACCTCGATTATGGAAAGGGAATATTACTTCCATGACAACTCTTTCCATATTCAGTTGTCTCCCTTAATTCTCCCTTACATCTCCCTGACTCCCCCTTTCCTAATTCCAAACGCCTCCTCTAACGGGCTTCTGTCTTCTCCTGCGTGCATGCCAGCTCAATGCTTTATCAAGTGGGCCTTCTCTTTATTGTGCTATTTTTAGCCCAAACAAGGGTCTTTGATTATAAGGGATATAATGAGACAAATAAATTTAAGGTAGCCATTCTTAAATTGAAAGGATATGCATCATTGTGGTATGAAGGAATGAAAAATCATAGGTCAAGAGTGGGAAAGGAACCCATTAAGTCTTCAGACAAACTAAAGAACAAAATGAAACATAAGTTTGTCACCCCAGAATATACACAAGAACTGTTTTTAAAGCTCACTCATTTGAAGTAAGAGGAGGGTTCTGTGAAAGCTTATGTAACATTCCGTTTGATGTTTATGAGTGTCTTGATAGTGGATTTTCAAGTGGATAATAGGTAGTGAGACGAAGCTAGCGACGTTGGTGGATGGTATTTGGAAGTGTACGGAGTTAGTGTCGATAGACTATAATGTGGTAGATACAATATCGTGAGCCATGTTGTGGAGGTAGGCATAGTTAGTGGGGTTGGTGTTAAGAGTTCGGGTTTTACAGGTTGGGTTTGAACTTCGGGGACGAAGTTCGTTTTAAGGAGGGAATATTGTAATACTACGGGTTTCTATGTCTTGGGGTACTCTATCGAGTGACCCTTACTCGATCGAGTACCCATCAGCAGAACACTGTTTTGTAGACCAAACATACTTACTCGACAGAGTAAGCCCTACTCGATAGAGTGTTGAGTTAATAAACCCCTTATTAGACTCATCTAATTCATTTTATAAATTACTCATAGTTTATTTCATGTGGATATAGTTGCATGCATGATTAATTTAAAAAAAATGTGAAGAAAAAATGATGTTTTTACATCATATGGACGAATTTAAGGGCACTAGTTTTGGACTCCTTCCAAAACTAGAACTTGAGCTATTACAATTATGGATGATCCTCTATGAACTCAAACTTTCAAATTAGAAATTCTACTCTTGTTGCACCCAAGATTCATCTAAAACGCTAGTAAAATTATTAACTAGATAATGTTTAATAGTACGTTAAATAATTAGATCTAATGTAATATTTACATTACTACTATAGTAATTTTTGAGATTTTATTAGATCTAGAACAAATATTATGTATAAAAAATTTATGTTAAGGATTAGAGAGAGGAAGAGAGATTTTCATAAAACATATGAAAAATAAGAGTAAGTATAAAAATAAGAACAAATCTTCTCATCTTAATAAGGCATCGGTTTTTTAAGGGATAGGGAATACCAATTTTTACTTCTCAATGCCCTTTTTGTCTTCACAAGAAAGAACTAGAGTAGGTCTAGGTATAAGCATGCATAAGGGTCATCATGATGTTCCTTTAAGCATAAAATAAAATAATCACCCACTAACTATCCCAAAATTTCGGTCCACTCTAGTAAAATGGACATCCATTTTATCTTTGTCATTTATCATTTGTAATATGTTGTGACATGTGACATATAACATGTCATTATTAATATAAATTCATATTTAACCAATTAAATATCATTATATACTAAATAAATTACATTTAACAAATTAACAAGTAATTCACAATTACATGTATATAAAATGGGTCACATTAAGTCTAGTTAATATAATCTACAACATCTTGTAATTATAACTAACTACTTACTCTTATCTCTAATGTTTCATAAACATTAATCAATTTTAGTAATATAACAAATTAATTACTAAATTGAATCTTGTTTAATCACATTACAATAAGATATATAATTTTCACTTATAAATAAATTTGTTCAATTTAAGGATTTAATTAATCCGTATCAATATACGATTAATTAACTTTTCTGTTTGGAAATCGTCCTATAGGTGTGACCTTAAGGGATCAACTAATCACCACCGTCAAATGACAGTAATGTCAAACTCTAGTTAACCAAACATTACCGATTAATGTTGATTAGTTGACTAATCATCCCTTACGTATTCTTATTATGAGATTTAAACATGTGATCACAGTATTGTCGAGGACACATACTCCAACAATCTCCCACTTGTCCGAGACAAGTGTGCGTCACCAATTATCTTGTCCTATTAAAACCTTCCGAGCGTGGCCACGCATTTTTAGTTCACTGCTCCTCGAATGGCCCGGAGATTTAGGTAACCTTGACAAGGGGATGGACAATTTTTATCGCACTATTCCCTTCGTATAGCCACAGTTCATCATGACCCAAAAGATAACCATTTGACTTCAGTTACAACAGTCGTAGAGCATAAATCAAAGCCAATCAGAAACTGTGCCAACTTGGGCGAACAGTCTTTAGTCAAAGAATCGACTCATAAGAATACTATAGTAGCTCTCACCACGACCAGACTATATACGAATGACCAGAACTCTATAAGCGGTCACTGCCCGACAGAGTGTACCATGCAGTCTGCCTATGTGATCGACTAGTCATCCCTTATGACTTTATGGCACTTGAACTTGCTATCAATCGCATCACACCATATTCACTTCGAGACGTCACCTCATATAAGCAACTGGGGGCCAATACTTATGTTAATCCAGTTCGCTTTAATAGGGTTCAACGTTTTCCTTACAACCTATTTGGATATAACAAAGTAATAAAAGAGTTTATAATAA
The DNA here is from genome assembly GCF_048544455.1 of Silene latifolia. NCBI lineage: Eukaryota > Viridiplantae > Streptophyta > Magnoliopsida > Caryophyllales > Caryophyllaceae > Silene > Silene latifolia. The sequence goes on along the minus strand of NC_133538.1, from coordinate 123,428,421 downwards.
AACCTAAACGATGAATGTATTATCACATATGTAAAATTGATACCATATCAATTACTACATAATCTATAATCCATACTTAATATTTTATATAACTATACATCTCAACTCAATTGAAATGTCATGACTTATCATGCTTAGCCTATGAAAAAGCCTTGGTTAGAAAGTTTTAGCAACACCTTGCACTTTCCGTAAACTTACTATATACTATTCCCCATTCTTGTGTATAATCTTGTATTATAAGAACTTCTATGAGTACGTGTCAAGTTCCAACTTGGACATGGGCTCTCTTACCTTTGAATAACTCCCACTGTCCTCACAGTGTGTAGGGATAGGAACTTCGGTTATTGGAACGAACTACCATAGTTACTCCAATTCACAAAACCGAATCCTAATATCATCCCTTCCTTCTTGCATACGTCATTATTGCAAGCGTACTCAATTTTCGTTGTGTATATCTCATTGTTCAACTGCCTAGGATATTTCTAGCAGATATCCTCCTTAAATAATATAGCCATGATGGTTCTCTAACCATCCTTATGTGTTTAGAATATGGTTTTGTGTAACTCCTTGCACCTTTAATGCATCTCATTTCTAAATGCTTAGCTTCATATCTTTAGTACTTCCTGAGTTCTAACTAATGAACTATGTGGCTATATAGAGACTTCTCTCAAAGATTAGACTTATAACTTCTCATCATACTCCAAGTATACGAAGTTTAAGAATGGTGATACAACTTAGCGTAATGAATTAATCCCGCAGCGGAAGCATGTGGATTCAATTTCTAAATGTTGAACTTGTCAAGATTCTTATTAACATAATAATATTCATTCAACGCTAATATCCTCTTAGAACTATCTTTATAGGTCTGGATACATCAGAGATGTATTGTTTTTCTCCTAAGTCTTTCATCATTCACAATGATCAATATGTCATTCACAAATAAGACTAATAATACCACCCTACTCCCACTAAACTCCATGTATAAACAAAACCACTCGACAATTGGAGAAAAGTTTATCACATGATCAAAACATACAATTCAACTCCTTAACTTCTACTTAAAATTTCTTCTTAAGTTTGTATCCTACCTTAGGATAGTTGCGATTTACAAAACTCATGCAAGATAATTTTAAAATCCAACTATATCAAATCATATCCGAATACAATGAAGCGTTGTTGTTGCGTACAAAACCCTTTGCAACCAACCAACAAAGCTAAATAAACATTTTCATGTTTATGCTTATTTCAGACTCTTTTTGAGACTAGATAAAAAATCTTAATAAGTTACAGGTTTGTTACTTTTAAAAATAACATGACTCCTGTCCACTTAGGTTTCGAATCAACATTTTAGGCTTCGAATCAATAATTACTGATTTTGACCAAGAAGGAACATCTTCCTATGTCTTATTCTCAGTTTGTGGCTCTTGAACATTTTCTCCCACTCTGTCTTTAAAAAATAAACTTCTTTTCTCAAAAGACAGTATCACAAGCCACAAACTTGTTGTTCTCGTGATAGTTGGGTTACAAAGCCACATGCTTTATTCGGAAACAAGCTACAACCTAGGTACCATGCCTAATCATATAATATATGAATTGTACTTGATTGCTTTAACTATGTTTTGTTTAAGTGGGAAAAATAAATACTTGACAAATTGTGATAGAAACTACTTCCAACTTTACAGTAAAGATTCGATCATATCGTATAAGATTCGTCGTATCCTTATAACACACCTTATCTTTATAGGGTGTGATTATGATAGTGATCTTGTGATACCATATCACACTCTATTTGATGTAAATTAAAGTCTTCACTTTATTGTTTCCTATTTTAACAAAGTACTAGTACTTTGGTTTTATAATCTCTAGGTTTTGATACTTTTTAAAGATTCATTGAACTTATTCAAAGAATTTCTCTTCTTACCTCATTAAGTGGATACCAAGTATCTACCTAGTTCGTTGGTAAAAGAGATGAAGAAGTAATAACCTTTTTCTGATTGAAATTGTATTCGACCATACACTTTGAAGTGTAAATAGGGCGAATATCTTGCTCTATTCATAATCCTTTTCAAGGAAAAATCATGAATTGTCTTGCTTTGAAAACAAGATTCACAAACACCAAAAGATTTCAAATCAAATGGTTTGGGATATGTTAGGCCTGGAAATCCGCAGACGTCCCTGATCAATGTCTCGCCCTAACCTGATTGTCAGGCTGTCAAGGTGTCAGGCTATCAGGACATATGAAGATAGGCGCTAGGCCATGGAGAGGACAACGGTCAAAATATCAGGACAATATCAGACCGAGAACTAATGTTATAATTAAAAGGAATATACGCGCAACATTGAACAGGAAGATCTCGCAATTAATACAGCCATTAAAGGCGTAATATTTGGAATTATTGCGGATAATTAAAGAGAATATTTCACATTAATGATGGGGTCAAAGCAGCCGTTCAACAATAACTTATATAAGGAACCATTGGAAATCATTTGAATACACAACAAGAGAAGATAGCATACAATATTCTCATATAATTCTTGGATAATTATGTTAACTTGTGCCAAATATAATACAATAGTAAAATCCTCTCTTGGCTTGGTGCCCCTGGTTTTTTCCCATTTAAGGGTTTTCCACGTACAAAATTATTTGCCTTATTGTTGTTTTTTTGTTATTACATTTACAGTTTATATTTCGCCTTGACGACCTGACTAATAGACCATTTAGAGCTAGTTAACCCTACTCAAATCTACCCTGACCTGATTTTGCCTTGCGCAAAATCCACACAAAACAATTGGCGCACACCGTGGGGCATCTAGCTCTTTGAATCCTTTTCTCTCATCTTACAAAAATTCAGAAATCCTACAAAAATGGCCCAGCCTACCATTGAAGAACAATTGAACGCAACCCTCCAACAGATTGCTGAGTTGGAAAGCTTGAAAGAAAAAGTGGCCCAAACTAAAGCAGAAATCCTGCAATTAAGAGAATCTGAGTCAGCTCTGAAACATAAATTAGAAAAAACCTAAGGAGCAGGCTCTAGATTCCAGCCAGGAACTCCATTTGCGTCAATCATCAAAAACATTGATTTCTCCAGTTTTGGGAGCCCAAGCGGTTCTAAATTTATTAATGTTGATGGTGATGACGAACCAAAAAACAACAATGAGAAACCTGATGAATCTGCAACAGCCATCATGATGGTAGTGGTTAAGAGATCAAGAAGCTCAATGAAAAATTTGACAAGATACCCGGAGTCCCTGCCAGCATGGAAGAAGCTGCCCCTGACAGTTATGCTGATTCGCCTTTCATAGAAGAAATAGCAAAAGTAGATTTACCAAAGAAGTTTGTGGTCCCATCCTTGAAAATCTATGATGGAACCACAAATCCACAAAATCATGTGGCGTACAAACAAAAACTGTTGGCTACATCTATTCCCAGCGAATTTAGACAAGTTTGCATATGTAAGGGATTTGAAACGACCCTGACCGGACCTACTCTACAATGGTACATCAACCCGCCATCTGGGAGCATCCATTCCTTCGCCAGCCTGATCAACAGCTTCAAACAGCAGTTTGCGAGTAGCAGAGAGTTGGAGAAACGATCCAGTGACCTTTACCGAATCACACAGAAGCCTGATGAAACTCTCAGGACATTCCTTGCAAGATTCAACAAAGAGAAAGTATCCATTCCCAGATGTGACGTTGGAACAGCAGTGGAGGCATTCAGGCACGGGTTGCTACCACACAGTGACTTATACAGCGAGCTCACTAAGTATCCCTGCCATACCTTCGAAGACTTCCAGGCCAAGACTCTTGCCTTTATCAGGCTAGAAGAAGACAAAAGCTACAAACTTGGATCACTCAGTGGACCAAAGGATTATGAAAGGAGCAATAGGAAGAGTAACAAAGTAAAAAACTATAGGCCTACTCCATATTGCAGGCCAGATCAATCAGAAGTTAACCTGGCTCATGAGTATCAAGGTTAGGCTAAATTTTTTCCACCTATTTTCGAACATAACTTCAGTGTTGATATTGCAGGATTAATCCAGAGACTTGACAACATGGGATAAGTAGTCAGATGGCCCAGGAAGTCGGAAAATCCCAACCCTAGAACGGACAATTCCAAATGGTGCGAATTCCACATGGACATTGGACACACGACGGATGACTGTTTCACCCTGAGGAAAGAAGTGGCTTATCTGCTAAAATCCGGATACTTAAAAGACCTGATCAAGACGAAAGGCATGAATACGAACCAGGACAAAGAGTGTCAGGAGCACAAGCAGGATCGCAACCTCCCTCCACCACCTCCAATATACGAAGTAAAATTCATTTCTGGTGGATCAGAAATCTGGGGCCTGACTAGTTCAACAGAAAAAAAGATAGCCAGGACGCCAAGGACTGTTTCACCCTGCAAACCAGACCATATCCCAATAATCAGTTTAAACGATTGTGACCTGGTAGGTATCCCTGATGTTCATCATGATGGCCTGGTAATTTCTATGCAGATTGGAACCGCCACAGTAAGAAGGATCCTGGTAGACGGAGGCAGCTCAGTAAACCTGGTCATGCTTGACATGCTGAAAGCCATGAAAATCAACGAGGACCAAATCACCAAAAAATCCAGCGTCTTGGTAGGGTTCAGTTGAGAGACCAGAAGCACTTTAGGAGAAATACACCTTCCAACCTACGTTGAAGGAGTCTCATCCTATGAGAAATTTAGAGTCCTTGATTGCCTGTCATCTTACAACGCGATCTTGGGTAGACCTTGGATTCATAATGTCGAGGCCGTGCCATCAACCTATCATCAGTGTATCAAAATACCAACAGACTGGGGCATAGCCACAGTCAAAGGGGATCACAAGACAGACCCCAGAATGCTACACAAATGACCTTAAAGCCTTCCAAGGCAGGTAAGTCCCTTGCATAGCAATTACAGTACCATGTCAGGAGCACTTATGTAGCACCTCCCAGAATGGAAACAGATCAGGTAATCCTGGACCCTCAGTACCCCGGGAGGTATGTTTTAGTAGGATCTGACGCCCCAGATAGTGTCAGACCCGAACTGGTAAAGTTTCTTAAAAATAAGTCATCTTGGTTTGCTTGGTCACATTTTGATATGACTGGAATTAGTGCTGATATAATTACATATAAACTCAATGTTGACCCGTCTTTTAAGCCTGTACAACAGAAAAGACGGAAATTTGCAGCTGAAAGAAATGACATAATTAACGAGGAAGTGGAGAAACTTTTGGATATGGGAATGATCAGGGAAGTAATGTACCCTGAGTGGTTGGCTAACGTGGTTGTTGTGCAGTAAAAGAATGGAAAGTGGAGAGTCTGTGTAGACTATACTGATGCATGTCTTTTATATGATGTGTTACATCCCATTTTACACGCATTTCAGAGCTCATTCATGTAGTTTATGCTACATTTCTCCCTATTTCCGTCTACTTCCGTATTTTGTACATTATTGCAGAAATGTGAAGAATCCAGCGGAAATCGAGCTAAATCCGTCCCCGAGTATCCTGCATTGCATATGACGTGAAGTATTCATCCGAGGAACGAGCTTGGTGCGCAATTCAAGGCCCAAAAGACAAGTCCACGAGTTTATAGAAGTCAAGTAGCAGCTCAAGCAGTCGATCGACCACTGCCATCAGTCGATCGACCAACCATCGGGTTCCAAAAGCTACTGTTTACTGAAGACCAATCGATCGACCAGTTCTATCAGTCGATCGACCCAATTGCTATTCCAGATGAGAATTCAAAGACCGTGATTCTTGAAGCCCAAAGTTATGTTAGGTTTAGGAAATAAAGTTACGTTAGTTGCTATATAACGTAACCTAGAACATCAAGTTTGTCATTCAGTTTTTAGATCCAGTTTTTATCTAAGTTTCACATTCAGTTTTTACATTAAGTTCTATATACGGTTTTTAGAATTAGGGTTGGGAATATTGTTAGCATTGGAATTTTCGTTCTTGTTCTTAATCTTTCCTCTGCAATCTCAGCATTTTTCTGCCCTATTTCAATTTACTTCTATTTCGTTATTAGTATAGAATTGATAGTTAGATTCCCGAAACCATCTTATTGTTGCATGTTAATTGATTTTCCTACCGCTTTAACTATGAATTCAATACTTTTATGCTCTAGTATTATTATTGTTATCACTTTCAGCATGAGTAGCTAAATCAATTGTGCTAGGATGTAGGCGAATTATGGCGTAGGCGGCATGGTATTAAATTGGACTGAATTCGCGTGTCAGTCAATCGACTGACATACTTGGTCGATCGACTGACCTCGTGAGGTTACCTTTCGTTTTAATTGATTTTAATGATGTATTTAACGAATCGAATGCATGCGACCAGTTAGATGCTTAATTTATGACTGACCCATTAGATTGAAAGATAGGGAAAGTTGTTTGATCACCGATTAAGATGACTAAACTGTCTTTGAGATCGAAAGATAGGTATAGTTTAGACCGTTAGTCACTTTTTCAGGACGAGAGTCGTATTAGTGATATTAGGGACCTATAGCGAGATCGAAAGATGCTATTTTTTAAGAGTGGACCGAGAGGACCTCTTGTTTCCCGCCTCACTGTGTTTGATTCGGACCGACTTAGTATCTTTTGCCGGAATTTGTAATGAATCGACCATCCTAGTACCCCTTCTTTATCTGTTTAAGTCGTCTTTTTAGTTTACTGCCTTTATTTATTCTTAGCTATAGACCAATTTAACTCAACCCCCACACTCGTTACTTTAGACTAGAATTAGACAGCTAGAAATTACGTCTGCCTCCTTGTGGTTTGACCCTGTTACCACTAGCCTAGGTTAGTCTTAATAGGAAATTATAAATCTTATTTTTGGTACTCGCAACGACGGTTATCAAATTTTGGCGCCGTTGCCGGGGAGGCAATAGTTCTAATTTTTAGTTGTTCTATTTTTAGTCTTTCTTAGTTTAAGGGACTTCTGTTCCTTAAACTTTTCTTATATTCTTTTTATAGTTTCTTCTTATGCGCAGGTCACAGGGTGGTGAACTAGTACCATTCGATCCTGAGATAGAGAAATCTTTGCGCGATTTGAGACGATCACAAAGGGTATTACCGACAGAGGAAGAGCTGAGTACTCTGTCAAGCTATCACGAGAACGAGCTGTTCGAGGAAGACCCACTGATCTTCACCCGTTTCCACCTCTTGGTAGAGACAGTCACTTCTCCCGAAATTCCGGTCATGGTGAGGAAGCGAGTATAGCTAGTCATTACGAGCCGACAATGCAAATTTATATAAGGGGTTCGAATTACCGGAGATGCCGGGAAGTTCGAACCAAAGCCTTCATACATTAATATGGTTAAGAGAAACCGATTCGGGGGCTGCTAATGAAGATGCGGCTAAGCATATGGAGACTTTTATTGACTACTCATTTCCATACCCCCACCAGCGTGACCCAAGACCGGATCAAGGAGACCATGTTTATCTTCTCCCTTCGTGATCTTTTGCAAGGGAGTGGTATAGAGATCCGGACCGAGCCGCTCATGGGATCACTAATTTGGAATTCCTTGGCATTGGCATTCTACAAGAAGTACTTTTCTGCTTCAAAGACGATTGCTATTAGAGCCCAAATCACGAGTTTCAAACAAGGGTAGGATGAAAACTTCCACGAGGCATGGGTCCGATTTAAGAAATCAGTGCGAACCATACCGCACCATGGTTTGAAAAATGGAGCTTGTGCAATCATTTCTATAATGGGTCAGTATGACGATCGAGGGCTATTTTGGATCTTTGAGCCCAATGGCCGATTTGCTGAGAACTTGGGAGAGACCAAGGGGTGGAAGATCATCGATGATATAGTCACCCACAAGGCCGAGTATGGGAATTCCAGAGGGAACCAGAGGAGAGCTGCTGAATCTTCCTATGTTGCTGCACTTAAAGCTCTCACTGCGAGATTTGACAAATATGAATTGGGAGGAGCTTCTAAAGGTGGGATGTACCAAGTAAATGTTGTGTCAGACGGTCCTTTCGTCTGTGAAAGGTGTGGAGCTGAGGGACAGGTTTCGAAGAATTGCCCTAGTCCCTTTGAGTCTTGTGTTGCCTTTCAACATTATAGGCAGACAAACACCTACTATGAGCCTAATGTTCATCCCAACCTGAGGTGGAGTAGCCAGAATGTCCTAAATCCAGCTCCACCTCCGCAACAGCAACCCTATGTGCCCCCTCATCAAAAGCAACAACAATATCAAAAACCTCCTTATGTGCCGCAGCAGCAACAACAATCCTATAGTTCTGATTTTGCTGAGTTTAAGAACTTGTTGATGAAGGAGTCCCAAGCAAGAGAGGCCGGGATGAAGCTACTAGAGAGCCAAGTAGCTCAATTGGCTAGTAAGAGTACCTCTCGAGCTCCGGGACACTTACTGACTCAAACCGACCAAAAGGAGACCCTAAACGCCATCACATTGAGGAGTGGGTCCACCTTGGAGGGGCCTGCCATGGTCGAGGATGCTGTTGAAAAGAATGAGGCAGATCCGAGTCAAAAGAAAGCTGAAACGAATAATTCAAAGAAAAAGGAGTCTACCGGGTATATCGATCGATCGACCGATACACCCGATCGATCGCCCGATATGCGGGTTCTGACGAGCTTAAGGAATCGTGCACCTTGGTCGATCGATCGAGGATAGTGGTCGATCGACCAAGATTATGCGATAGCGAGTTTGTTCGTCCTCCGATGCCCGATAACTTAAGAGACCATTTGTTTGGGCACGACAGACTCGAAGGTGATAGGGCGGACCCAGAGTGTCTTTGATGGGTCCGTCCCGATTCCGAAGTTCGATCCGATGACGGTTAATGACTCACATTTGAGACGGTCTGAGGAGGATTCGAGCTTTAATAAGGAGAAAGTAGTGGACTTCCAGCCTAATTCAACGGATGCCGGCATGCGCAACTTAGAGGAGAGGGCTAAGGTACTTCTTACAGCCCCATATCCGGAGAGACTAGTGCCAACAAAGGAACAGGTATCTTTTAGTAAATTTGAAAAAGTTATTCGTAGCTTGAATGTACAAGTACCCTTCCTTGAGTTGGTCAATCAGGTGCCTGCCTACACTAAATTCATGAAACAACTCCTGTCTAAGAAATAGTCGCTTGAACATGTTCACACTGTCGCATTAACTAAAGAGTCATGCTCTTACTTGTCTCACACTGCACCCCATAAGCTAGAGGACCCGGGTAGCTTTTCTGTTCCTTGCAATATAGGTACCTTCTCTATTGAGAAGGCATTATGTGACTTAGGAGCTAGTATAAGCGTCATGCCTTTGAGTCTAGCTAGGAAGCTCAAATTAACTAGGTTCGCAGTGACAGATATGATAGTTCAGATGGCTGACCGATCTGCGGTCCAGCCAATAGGAGTCTTAGAGGACATCCCTGTCCAAATAGGGAAGTTCTTCTTCCCCGTCGACTTTGTTGTACTTGACATGCCAGAGGATGCTCATATACCCATTATTTTGGGTAGGCCATTTCTGCACACTGCTGGTACAGTCATAGATGTAGGTCT